>NC_034203.2:17686261-18038761 GCF_002021735.2 Oncorhynchus kisutch
AGGGGGAGGTAGCTGTTCATCTATCAGTTGTGGATAGGGACAGGAGTTTTTCTTCATGTGTGACCATACCAGGAAAACCTCTGGGCCCTATTTGAAAGGCTCTATTTCTTGGTCAAGTCCTGTGGACTGGAAAAGCTTGTGACACTACTTAAATAAGAAATGATGGTGATCATAGCTGAT
Source organism: Oncorhynchus kisutch (assembly GCF_002021735.2). Classification (NCBI taxonomy): domain Eukaryota; kingdom Metazoa; phylum Chordata; class Actinopteri; order Salmoniformes; family Salmonidae; genus Oncorhynchus; species Oncorhynchus kisutch. The sequence continues at coordinate 17,686,442 of NC_034203.2, forward strand.
TGACTGTTTGTGCTTATGCAGTGTTGGTAACAGTATTGGTCTCCTGTTTCTCTATGCTACAGGATAGCTGTGTGCTAATTCTAACAGTGTGGTAACAGTATTGGTCTCCTGTTTCTCTATGCTACAGGATAGCTGTGTGCTAATGCTAACTGTGTGTCAACAGTATTGGTCTCCTGTTTCTCTATGCTACAGGATAGCTGTGTGCTAATGCTAACTGTGTGTTAACAGTATTGGTCTCCTGTTTCTCTATGCTACAGGATAGCTGTGTGCTAATGCTAACTGTGTGTTAACAGTATTGGTCTCCTGTTTCTCTATGCTACAGGATAGCTGTGTGCTAATGCTAACTGTGTGGTAACAGTATTGGTCTCCTGTTTCTCTATGCTACAGGATAGCTGTGTGCTAATGCTAACTGTGTGGCAACAGTATTGGTCTCCTGTTTCTCTATGCTACAGGATAGCTGTGTGCTAATGCTAACTGTGTGGTAACAGTATTGGTCTCCTGTTTCTCTATGCTACAGGATAGCTGTGTGCTAATGCTAACTGTGTGTTAACAGTATTGGTCTCCTGCCTCTCTCTGTTTCTCTGTTCTCCAGGATAGCAGTGTGCTAACGGTGTTGGTCTCATTCTGTATGTAATTCTATGGTTGGTCTCCCATCTCTCTGTTCTCCAGGATAGCAGTGTGCTAACAGTGTTGGTCTCGTTCTGTATGTAATTCTATGGTTGGTCTCCCATCTCTCTGTTCTCCAGGATAGCAGTGTGCTAACGGTGTTTGTTTCATTCTGTATGTAATTCTATGGTTGGTCTCCCATCTCTCTGTTCTCCAGGATAGCAGTGTTCTCCATCTCTGTGTTACATGATGAGAGGATCGTGGTGGTGGCAGAGCAGAGACCTGACTCTACAGAGGAGGACAGCTTTCAGTGGATGAGCAGAGTGCTGCAGGTGTATATATACACACACACACACACACACACACCAGTAGACTGAGCCCTGTACTGTAATAACCCAGGTCTCTGGGCTCCTGTCCATTTTTTATTTTATTTATTTATTTTACCTTTATTTAACCAGGTAGGCAAGTTGAGAACAAGTTCTCATTTACAATTGCGACCTGGCCAAGATAAAGCAAAGCAGTTCGACAGATAAAACGACACAGAGTTACACATGGAGTAAAAACAAACATACAGTCAATAATGCAGTATAAACAAGTCTATATACAATGTGAGGTGAGAAGGGAGGTAAAGGCAAAAAAGGCCATGATGGCAAAGTAAATACAATATAGCAAGTAAAATACTGGAATGGTAGTTTTGCAATGGAAGAATGTGCAAAGTAGAAATAAAAAATAATGGGGTGCAAAGGAGCAAAATAAATAAATAAATTAAAATTAAATACAGTTGGGAAAGAGGTAGTTGTTTGGGCTAAATTATAGGTGGGCTATGTACAGGTGCAGTAATCTGTGAGCTGCTCTGACAGTTGGTGCTTAAAGCTAGTGAGGGAGATAAGTGTTTCCAGTTTCAGAGATTTTTGTAGTTCGTTCCAGTCATTGGCAGCAGAGAACTGGAAGGAGAGGCGGCCAAAGAAAGAATTGGTTTTGGGGGTGACTAGAGAGATATACCTGCTGGAGCGTGTGCTACAGGTGGGAGATGCTATGGTGACCAGCGAGCTGAGATAAGGGGGGACTTTACCTAGCAGGGTCTTGTAGATGACATGGAGCCAGTGGGTTTGGCGACGAGTATGAAGCGAGGGCCAGCCAACGAGAGCGTACAGGTCTCGTGAAGGATGCTTTGTTGCGAAATAGGAAGCCAATTCTAGATTTAACTTTGGATTGGAGATGTTTGATATGGGTCTGGAAGGAGAGTTTACAGTCTAACCAGACACCTAAGTATTTGTAGTTGTCCACGTATTCTAAGTCAGAGCCGTCCAGAGTAGTGATGTTGGACAGGCGGGTAGGTGCAGGTAGCGATCGGTTGAAGAGCATGCATTTAGTTTTACTTGTATTTAAGAGCAATTGGAGGCCACGGAAGGAGAGTTGTATGGCATTGAAGCTTGCCTGGAGGGTTGTTAACACAGTGTCCAAAGAAGGGCCGGAAGTATACAGAATGGTGTCGTCTGCGTAGAGGTGGATCAGGGACTCACCAGCAGCAAGAGCGACCTCATTGATGTATACAGAGAAGAGAGTCGGTCCAAGAATTGAACCCTGTGGCACCCCCATAGAGACTGCCAGAGGTCCGGACAGCAGACCCTCCGATTTGACACACTGAACTCTATCAGAGAAGTAGTTGGTGAACCAGGCGAGGCAATCATTTGAGAAACCAAGGCTGTCGAGTCTGCCGATGAGGATATGGTGATTGACAGAGTCGAAAGCCTTGGCCAGATCAATGAATACGGCTGCACAGTAATGTTTCTTATCGATGGCGGTTAATAACTAAAGAGACTGTGGTTTCACTATTAAAGCTGTTTCCAGCTGTGTGATTGCAGTCAAAACAAATGAGATAACATGTTCTCTTCCTCTTGATCCGATTACACATGGCCTTGGTGTCTCTATCGTCTTTACGACTGTAGCCATATTCCACCTAAGTCAAATGTTCACTTAGTTCACGCATGGAGACAAAAGGAGAATTTGACTTAATAGGAAGTTTGTGATTTGCTCCTTAGCCATCCATACCTCACATGTCAAACACTGGCACCGTGTTCCTCCACATACAGGCAATATGACCTGTCTTTACTACTGTAAGCATATCTAATTGTCATATACAATATAATAGTGCAGTCCTTTTGAGGCACACATCACCCTAATCCCTGTCTCCTTCCCTCCCCATATAGGCCATCGATGGGATCCACCAGGTGGGGGTGTATTGCCTGGCCCTGGTCCCCTCCAACACGCTTCCTAAAACCCCTCTGGGGGGAATCCACCTGTCAGAGAGCAAGCAGCTGTTCCTGGAGGGCTCCCTGCACCCCTGCAACGTCCTCATGTGTCCCCATACCTGTGTCACCAATCTGCCCAAGCCCCGGCAGAAACAACCGGGTCAGACACTATATTACACCATCCTGAGTGGGTCTGCCTGGGGGGTTGATAGTTAATTTGTGTCATAGAAATCATTAGTTTACATGGTGATAGAGATATCTACAGCCATTTAATTCATCTTCATATTTCTTGATTCTGTTGGATGAGATGTAGAACTATTCAGGACTGTACAGGGTGTGTTTTGTAGTCTGGCCTTGTAACATGTCCCATCTGATCCAACACATCCCAAACTGTCACCTCTCTCCATTAGTTATAGTACTGCGTTGCCCCTAGATAGATGTTAATTTACAACACAGGTTTCTGTCTGAAAGGCAATCTGTCAGAGTAGAATCCATCCAGTCAATTGGCCCATCCATTCGGTGGCCTTCGCCTCTGAACACAAGGTCAATCTCAGCCCACCCGGTCTCTGTAAATCTCTGGGAATTAGGGGGAGTTCACTGCACACACAATGTGAGCTAGTATATATCACTGTAGATCACAGCCAGGGATATAGATTCCACATGTTTGTATCAGTGTGTCTCTCTGTATGTGTGTTGTCTCACCTTTATCCCTCTGTCCACAGAGATCGGGCCTGCCTCTGTGATGGTGGGGAACCTGGTGTCGGGGAAGAGGATTGCCCAGGCTAGCGGCAGGGACCTGGGCCAGATGGAAGACAATGATCAGGCAAGGAAGGTGTGTGTGCTGTGCTGCTCTCTGAGGGCTTGGTTTTCATCAACACCATCTACATTAGCACGCTCATTAAACCATGGACTGTGGGCTTCCAGCTGAATATTCATCTGTGTCCCAAATGCCACCCTACTCCATACATGGTGCCCTACTTTTGACCAGACCCCTATGGGCCCTGGTCAAAAGTAGTGCACTATATAGAGAATAGGATGCCATTTGGGACGTCATATGAATCAGTTGAATATTGGCACACTCTCCATGTTTAAGTTGACCATTGACTATAATTTGATCCCCTCATATGTAAACACTATAGTTGTACTGTAGTTCAGCTGTTGTTCATCTATAGTCTCCCAAAATCATCTGAATGATTTATCCAACATCTGTTGTATAGTATTCTATTCCTCCTTTCATGATATCTAAGTGTTTATATGGATGGATCAGACCATATACATTTCTGCTCTCATGCCTTGCACAACACAGCAACAAATACCACCGCCCCGTGGTCCAGTAGGATGTATTGTTACTCTGATTTTTGACTCAAGTGTCAAGGCTACAAATGTCCTGGGATCGGTAGACTGATGTTGTTACAGAACTAATATGGAACAAAGCGTTTAAAAGGATTGTTGAGACAGGCAACATTAGGATATTTAGTATGCACAGTACTAAAGACATTTCTCAATGGTATTTTCCATTTCATAGACAGATGTCTAAGAGGCTCTCTGTCTCTGAGATACCTAATAATAGGCTGTGTAACTGTACTGTGAACTGCGTCCCAAATGGAATTTTCCTTATGTAGTTCCCTTTGTATTCCCTGTTGGCCCTGGTTAAAAGTAGTGCACTAATATAGGGATTAGTGATCCATTGGGACCAGTGCGGTGTGTTTGCAATAGACTGAAGTAGATGGATGGGACTGTAGAGTGCAGAGTGCCTACCCCAGCATAGCTCTAGATGCTGACACTAGGCCTCTGGTCTCCCTGTATCATAGCTCTAGGTACTGACACTAGGCCTCTGGTCTCCCTGTATCATAGCTCTAGGTACTGACACAAGACCTCTGGTCTCCCTGTATCCATAGCTCTAGGTACTGACACTAGGCCTCTGGTCTCCCTGTATCCATAGCTCTAGGTACTGACACTAGGCCTCTGGTCTCCCTGTATCATAGCTCTAGGTACTGACACTAGGCCTCTGGTCTCCCTGTATCCATAGCTCTAGGTACTGACACTAGGCCTCTGGTCTCCCTGTATCCATAGCTCTAGGTACTGACACTAGGCCTCTGGTCTCCCTGTATCCATAGCTCTAGGTACTGACACTAGGCCTCTGGTCTCCCTGTATCATAGCTCTAGGTACTGACACTAGGCCTCTGGTCTCCCTGTATCATAGCTCTAGGTACTGACACTAGGCCTCTGGTCTCCCTGTATCCATAGCTCTAGGTACTGACACTAGGCCTCTGGTCTCCCTGTATCCATAGCTCTAGGTACTGACACAAGACCTCTGGTCTCCCTGTATCAAATCAAATCAAATTTTATTTGTCACATACACATGGTTAGCAGATGTTAATGCGAGTGTAGCGAAATGCTTGTAATCTCCCTGTATCATAGCTCTAGGTACTGACACTAGGCCTCTGGTCTCCCTGTATCCATAGCTCTAGGTACTGACACTAGGCCTCTGGTCTCCCTGTATCCATAGCTCTAGGTACTGACACTAGGCCTCTGGTCTCCCTGTATCCATAGCTCTAGGTACTGACACAAGACCTCTGGTCTCCCTGTATCATAGCTCTAGGTACTGACACTAGGCCTCTGGTCTCCCTGTATCCATAGCTCTAGGTACTGACACAAGACCTCTGGTCTCCCTGTATCATAGCTCTAGGTACTGACACTAGGCCTCTGGTCTCCCTGTATCATAGCTCTAGGTACTGACATTAGGCCTCTGGTCTCCCTGTATCATAGCTCTAGGTACTGACACTAGGCCTCTGGTCTCCCTGTATCCATAGCTCTAGGTACTGACACAAGACCTCTGGTCTCCCTGTATCATAGCTCTAGGTACTGACACTAGGCCTCTGGTCTCCCTGTATCCATAGCTCTTGGTACTGACACTAGGCCTCTGGTCTCCCTGTATCCATAGCTCTAGGTACTGACACTAGGCCTCTGGTCTCCCTGTATCCATAGCTCTAGGTACTGACACAAGACCTCTGGTCTCCCTGTATTATAGCTCTAGGTACTGACACAAGACCTCTGGTCTCCCTGTATCCATAGCTCTAGGTACTGACACTAGGCCTCTGGTCTCCCTGTATCATAGCTCTAGGTACTGACACAAGACCTCTGGTCTCCCTGTATCATAGCTCTAGGTACTGACACTAGGCCTCTGGTCTCCCTGTATCCATAGCTCTAGGTACTGACACAAGACCTCTGGTCTCCCTGTATCATAGCTCTAGGTACTGACACTAGGCCTCTGGTCTCCCTGTATCCATAGCTCTAGGTACTGACACTAGGCCTCTGGTCTCCCTGTATCCATAGCTCTAGGTTCTGACACTAGGCCTCTGGTCTCCCTGTATCCATAGCTCTAGGTACTGACACAAGACCTCTGGTCTCCCTGTATCCATAGCTCTAGGTACTGACACTAGGCCTCTGGTCTCCCTGTATCCATAGCTCTAGGTACTGACACTAGGCCTCTGGTCTCCCTGTATCCATAGCTCTAGGTACTGACACAAGACCTCTGGTCTCCCTGTATCCATAGTTCTAGGTTCTAACACTAGGCCTCTGGTCTCCCTGTATCCATAGCTCTAGGTACTGACACAAGACCTCTGGTCTCCCTGTATCATAGCTCTAGGTACTGACACTAGGCCTCTGGTCTCCCTGTATCCATAGCTCTAGGTACTGACACTAGGCCTCTGGTCTCCCTGTATCCATAGCTCTAGGTTCTGACACTAGGCCTCTGGTCTCCCTGTATCCATAGCTCTAGGTACTGACACAAGACCTCTGGTCTCCCTGTATCCATAGCTCTAGGTACTGACACTAGGCCTCTGGTCTCCCTGTATCCATAGCTCTAGGTACTGACACTAGGCCTCTGGTCTCCCTGTATCCATTGCTTCCTTTCTGTTTCCACTGAGTGTTGGAACTATCCATCAACATTTTCTTTCTATGAAGTAGGAAGCTTAAACCAGTCAAACACAGACTGTGATGTAATGTTGGCTTCTCTAAGCCCTTACTTCATATCTGGGTAGTGGATAGCGGCATACTGGTTGGTATACTGCGTGTTGGGGAAGGATTGTAGTCTTGGTTAGTTTGATTTGATTAGATTTGCCTTGAAATATCAAACAGTACATTTCCCTCAGGGCTTTAGGACGACCCTGGCAAATGGCATCCTATTCCCGACAGTGCACTACTTTTTGAACAGGGCCCATAGGGCTCTGATCAAAAGTAGTGCCCTACATAGGAAATAGGGTGCTATTTGCGACGAAGCCCCTGTCAATACAGAGATGTATGTGATTTGACTGATTCTCGATTTGATGGCACTTTATTTTCCCTTTCCAGTGGCAGAGGTTTGGAAAGTAATTATTAATAAAGGAATGTGAGGTGCCTGGCTGGTGGCACTGAGCAATGGTGAGCATAGCCGTACCGTAGCGGAGACAGAATTGATTTCCCCTTTCTCTCATGCTGAAAAATCTCATCAATCACCCCGTTAGGCAGTCGCTTGGGCAGTACGACCTCTAATGTAAAGTGACAAGGCAGACGACAGCAACAACACAACACTCACATTTCTTCTGTTTTACTTTCCCTTTGGAAGACGGGACATATTGAGTGCATTTCAAATGGCACCCCATTCCCTATATAGTGCACTACGTTTGACCAGGGCTGATAAGACTCTAGTTAAAAGTGGTGAACTATTGAGGGGGATAGGGTGCCATTTGGAAGGCAGATATTGTTTGTGGTGTGGTTTGGAATCCTCTGACTCAGACTTCATGCTCTTTTCCATTTGCTCTAATCCCCCTAGCAACCATCAGTCTGTATCTCTTCCTCTGCTCCTTTGTTCTGTTCAGCATGCCAACCAGACCATAATAATCACTGCTGCTCTGCTTCCCTCATTATCACCTTAATGCACCAATATGGTCTGGCTGTCTGCATTCTCATTCATCTGGAAATCAGGTCCTCTGTGTGAATGGCTTTTTCTTATTTCGTAGCTCGATTTCCTTAATATTCAATGTTGTGATTTTAAACCTGTGCTCGATAGTCTGGCCATGTCTATTTTGCGAATTTGCGTCAGGGAATGGTTGCTGCTCTAGCATGTTTTGTTCCTTCTTTCCAGCATAACGAATAGTTGTGTTCAACTTCATATTGCTGAAATGTACCACCTAGTTGGTCACATAACAGTAAAGACTGATATCCACTTTGATAATGACAGCTGATACTTTTCAGATAAATCTCTTCTACACAAGCTCTGGAATCACAGACGCTTAAACAGATAAAGCTCTTTCTTCTCTGTGCTGATTCTAATCCACAGCCCTGGAGTCTGAGTCACAGACCGACACTGACTGGCTGGGCTGATTAAAGACAATTGGCTCTTTGTGCTGCTCTGTACTGACCAGGCAGGCTCAGGCTTAACTAGAGCACTCTGGGGGAGTCTCAGAGGAGGGGGTGGGCCTTCAGCGTTCAATACAGTCCTCTGCCATTCATATCTGCCTGTCTCTCCTGGCTGCCACAGCTCTGACAATATTGGGGATGCATCCCAAATGGAACTCTATTCCCTATGTAGTGCAGTACTTTTGACCATGGGCCCATAGGGCTCTGATCAAAAGCGATGCACTAAATAGGGAATACGGTGCATTTTGGGACACAACCTGGGCCTCTCTCAATCCCACTGTTCTAGCCTAATCTACAGTAGTGGGACGGTTTCCTGTGAACAGAAACAGAATATATTGGTTTTACTGAATTATCCACTGGGCTTATGGCAAGTGCCTTAGTGATGTTTTCATCAGGAAACGGTGTTCATATTTTGCCAATGTTGTAGCGGCTTTGGCAGAGTCGACTAAGTTCCTGTCTTATTGTTTGTTTGAGTGCAGAGAGAGGGAGGGCGGGAGCCACTTAGTTTTAGGCAGCCCCTCACTTGGGATTTGTCATAATGGCACCCTATGCAGTGTAATACTTTTGAACAAACCCCCATGGGCCCTGGTCAAAAGCAGTGCACTAGACAGGGGATGGGGGGATGGGGGGGGGCGCATTTGGGAAACAGGCGAGGGTTCACAGGGAAATAGTCTGTTCTGTGTGTCTGTTGGAAACAGGCCTTCCTATGGAATTAGACAGGAAATATCAAATGACTGTTTTAACAGGACAACATCTGTACTTAATGACAAGAGCCCCAGTGTAAAACTAAGCACTTTCAGCAGCTGTCATTTTCACAGCATTTTTCTAAAACTAGACAGGCTAAAGTGACGGTTGGTGGTGGGTGGATTTTCCTGGGGTGTCCAGAGCAAGGAAGTAGTTCATGGTGTAAATCCTAAATGGCACTCTATTCCCTAATTAGTGTATTACTTTTGACCAGAGGGATCTGGTAATAGGGTGCCATTTTGGGACACATCTAGTTGTCAGAGCAGCGTAGAAGATCACAGAGAACATGATTTACTATCTGTAGCAGTTGGACCCGGTGGATTAAAACGGTGCATACTGAATCTCTAATTCATCACTATAAGAGCCTGAAGACTTTTGTGCTCTGCTCCTATGACAGAACCAAACTGCAAAAAGCATGAATCACACTCCACTATTTACTCCTCCACTGCCCCCACGGATGAAACCTTGAAATATTCATAAACTGAGACATGCTTGGCCCATTCTCTTATTTTTCACTCTTTCTATCTGCGCCACCGATATGGAGCTCATCTCTCTCTCTCTCTCCCTCTCTGTCTCTCTCTCTCTCCCTCTCTGTCTCTCTCTCCCTCTGTCTCTCTCTCCCTCTGTCTCTCTCCCTCTGTCTCTCTCCCTCTGTCTCTCTCCCTCTGTCTCTCTCCCTCTGTCTCTCTCCCTCTGTCTCTCTCCCTCTCTCTCTCTCCCTCCCTCTCTGTCTCTCTCCCTCTGTCTCTCTCCCTCTGTCTCTCTCCCTCTGTCTCTCTCCCTCTGTGTCTCTCTCCCTCTGTGTCTCTCTCCCTCTGTGTCTCTCTCCCTCTGTGTCTCTCTCCCTCTGTGTCTCTCTCCCTCTGTGTCTCTCTCCCTCTGTGTCTCTCTCCCTCTGTGTCTCTCTCCCTCTGTGTCTCTCTCCCTCTGTGTCTCTCTCCCTCTGTGTCTCTCTCCCTCTGTGTCTCTCTCCCTCTGTGTCTCTCTCCCTCTGTGTCTCTCTCCCTCTGTGTCTCTCTCCCTCTGTGTCTCTCTCCCTCTGTGTCTCTCTCCCTCTGTGTCTCTCTCCCTCTCTGTCTCTCTCCCTCTCTGTCTCTCTCAGCAACTGAACCAGTGCCTTCAGCATTTTGAAATGTTATGAGAGCAGGTCATTGTGCTAAAAGAATGATATGTGTAAGAACTCAGCGTGTCACCTTCTAATATGAAGCTCTGACTTTGCTGATACGCTACATGACCAAAAGTTTGTGGACACCTGCTTGTCGAACATCTCATTCCAAAACATGGGCATTTATATGGAGTTGGTCCCCCTTCTTGTTGCGAAAACAGCCTCCACTCTTCTGGGAAGGCATTCCACTAGATGTTGGAACATTGCTGCGGGGACTTGCTTCCATTCAGCCACGAGAGTATTAGTGAGGTCGGGCTTTTGATGTTGGGCGATTAGTCCTGGCTCGTGGTCGGCGTTGCAATTCATCCCAAAGGTGTATGATGGGTTTGAGGTCAGGGCTATGTGCAGGCCTGTCAAGTTCTTCCACACCGATCTCGACAAACCATTTCTGTATGGACCTCGCTTTGTGCACGGGGGCATTGTCATGCTAAAAAGGGCCTTCCCCAAACTGTTGCCACGAAGTTGAAGCACAGAATGGTGTAGAATGTCATTGTATGCTACAGAATTAAAGTTTCCCTTCACTGGAACTGAGGGGCCTAAACAATGAAAAACTGCCCCAGACTATTATTCCTCCTCCACCAAACTTTAGAGTTGGCACTATGCATTGGGGTAGGTAGCGTTCTCCTGGCAACCGCCAAACCCAGATTCGTCTGTCGGACTGCCAGATGGTGAAGCGTGATTCATCACTCCAGAGAACATGTTTTGAGCTTTACATCACTCCAGCTGACACTTGACATTGCGCGTGGTGATCTTAGGTTTGTGTGCATCTGCTCTGCCATGGAAACCTATTTCATGAAGCTCCTGACGAACAGTTCTTGTGCTGATGTGGCTTCCAGAGGCAGTTTGGAACTATGTAGTGAGTGTTGCAACCAAGGACAGACGTTTTTTACGCGCCAGCACTCGGCGGTCCCATTCTGTGAGGTTGTGTGGCATACCACTTCGTGGCTGAGCTCTGTTGCTCCAAGACATTTCCACTTCACAATAACAGCCCTTACAGTTGACCTGGGCAGCTCTAGCAGGGCAGAAAGTTTACGAATTGACTTGTTGGAAAAGTGGCATCCTATGACGGTTGCCACGTTGAAAATGACTGACCTCTTCAGTAAGGCTATTCTACTGTCAATGTTTGTCTATGGAGATTGCATGGTTGTGTGTTCGATTTTATACACCTGTCAGCAATCTGCGAGGCTGAAATAGCCGATTCCATTCATTTGAAGGGGTGTCAACATACTTTTGTGTAGATACTTTATTGAGGAAAAATATACTTACTGTGATATGTGGTTGTCCTACCTAGCGATCTTAAGATGAATTCACTAACTGTAGTTGCTGTGGATAAGAGCATCTGCTAAATTCATCAAATGTAACAGCTTCTCCTCAATAGGCTAACAGATTTTGTGATTATGGCAGACAAGTTTTAGCCAATGGTACTCAGGGATTTAATTACTGTACCTTTCTCTCCTAGGCGATGTCTGAAATGGCACCCTATTCCCTATATAGGGCACTTCTTTTGACCAGAACCCTATGCATTCCCTGGTCAAAAGTAGTGCACTCTACATAGAGAATAGGGTGCCTTTTGTGACACACACTTCCTGTCTGAGTTGAACACTGAGGCAGAATGGCTCCTCTCCTCTCGGAGTGTGTGATCCAGCCAGAGGCTTATTTAATTTTCCCTTCTTTTGTATATTTTAGTTCCTCTTCCTCTCTGAAGTGTTACAATGGAGGGCCCAGACCACTCCGGACCATGTGCTTTACACACTTCTCAACTGCAGGGTGAGTGAGACCTGGCTAAAGGCTGTATTGAGACCCATGAGGATTTTATTTGAAGTAGCCCTATCAAAGACCTATTGAAACTGTAAATCATAATTTTCTTGCTCTCTCTGTCTCTCGCTCTCTTTTTCTCTCCCTCTTTCTTTTTGTCTCTCTCGCATCTGATCTCTCTCATGTGTGTGTGCCTGTGTCTTCGTGTGTGTGACCACAGGGGACGATAGCCAGCTCTCTGACATGTGTCCAATTGCATAAGAGAGCAGAGAAGATTGCCACCATGCTGGCGGAGCGAGGACACCTGCAGGACGGGGATCACGTTGCGCTCGTCTACCCCCCTGGTACGGCTGCTGCCTGGGACTCGGGCTGACACACAGATCACACGTCTCTAACTGGGTTTATCACCAGCAGTCATGTGTTGTCAGTTTTTCATTCATCAATCTAGAATCTCTCTGTGCTTCCAAGCCAGGGCCTGAGCCACATCTCTCTGATAGAATAGCACTTCCCACAAGAGTGTGCTGATCTTTAAGGGTACACACAGAGAAGGCCCTGGGTGATTTAAAAGGTACAATTCTAATTTGGAACTCCGTTAGTATTTGGGAGCCAGAGAAATCCAAGCGTTCAAGTGAACCATAGGTCCATAATGAAAAGGCTCAGTCAAGCAGGACAAAATCCAAATCCTGACAAGGGAGATTGCCTGAGAGAGCCATTCAATTAACTGTCTCTTGGACAGCCTGCTCAATACGACACCTTGTCCTGAGGGTGCAGTGTCTTTCTGTCGGTCGGGAGGATGGTTCCGATTTGGCACAGGGACTCATGGACTGACGGACCAGAACTAATATCCACTCTCTCTCTCTCTGTGTCCTTCATGCAGGGATTGACCTGATCGCAGCGTTCTACGGGTGCCTGTATGCGGGCTGCGTGCCAATCACTGTGCGACCTCCGCACCCCCAGAACATAGCCACCACTCTGCCCACAGTGAAGATGATCGTGGAGGTAAGTGCTTCGGTTGACGTCCTCTGTATCAAGTCGTCATCGCATCACAACTGACCCTTCATTAGAGAAAATGTAGACCAAGATGATGCATAAGAGGTCACGTTAAAGGGAGCTGGATCCTCGAAGGCGACAGAGTAGGCCTCGTCTTTCTGGAGCATTTTACAGTGCGTTTGCGCGTGCGTGTATGAACTTGTGTGTATCCAAACTTGTATTTGCTTGTCTCAACGTGTGCGTGTGGCCCCAGGTGAGCCGCTCGGCGTGTATGATGACCACAGCGGTGATCTGTAAACTGCTGAGGTCGAAGGAGGCCTCAGCAGCAGTGGACGTCAGGTCCTGGCCTCCTGTCCTGGACACAGGTAAGAGACTCCATTACCCACGCTGCACCAGTCACCTCAGTCAGACATTACCCACTTTAGCCCGAGGATCTGGACTTCTTTACAAGAGACCGACGCAGAGATCTTACGACCAATCGAGACTAATGACAATGTAATGTATCCTCTACTTAAGAATGTATTTGTGATAACAGTGGTCTTGTCCTTTGTCTCTCTGTCCTCTAGACGATCTGCCAAAGAAGAAACCTCCATTGTTGTACAAGCCCTCCAACCCAGACACACTGGCCTACCTGGACTTCAGTGTGTCCACCACAGGGATGCTAGCAGGAGTGAAGGTAAACCTCTAACCACAATGTGTTTCTCCTATCAGGGAGGCTGATATCTCGAGAAGCGTATAAAGTGAAACAGAAACAAGCTGTATGAAGTGATCGTCTGAGTGAAAAGATAGTGGTGACATTTCAACAACATGAAAGCAGTTATTGATCCCAGCCCCCCTCTGCTGTGGATGACTGCTGAATCTGTCACAGTACGGTGCTCACCCAGAAGGCCTGTTCTCCCTGTCGCCACAGATCCAACGCTGTACTAGGACACGCCTTGTTCACAGTTCATCTGGCCATGTAGAAACCTTTGTCTGACCGACGAAGCTCAGTAGGAAATCCAGTGAAATAGCAACTTGTAAGTTTGCTATCAGTTCCTCAGTGGACGAGGCTGTGGATTTTCTCCCTTCACCTAGAGGCGATTGTCTATTCTGTTCTCCGTTTAGCTGAAAACGCATAGAGGAATAGGGTCGATTGAGGTGGTGGTGGTGGTGGGGGAGAATTGTTGTGGTGTGTGGGGCTCTTTTCTGTAGTTTACTAAAACAAGATGCACTCTGGCTGTTCAGCCATGTCAAATAATGATGTCTCTCATGCTGTACACTGATTAACATGACAAAACCCTGAATTTGGATTTCATGTGAGAACATGTCTCCTCCTACTGCTGTGTCCCAAATGGCGCCCTATTCCCTACTTAGTGCGCTACTTTTGGAAAGAGCCTTATATCCCCTTGTCAAATGTACAGCACTGTATAGAGAATAGTGTGTCATTTGTGACACGGATAGGATTGCGTGCCACTTTAACAACCTCTCAGGCTGGAGTGGAACTAGTGTTTTTCAATGGGACAATAACAGCTTCTATCTACCGGAGGGGAGACGCACCAAGTTGTGAAAGCGTTATCCCACTATATATTCAGCCGCGTTGAGTCATTGTTCTACGATTTAATTTATTCATTAGTTAAGGATTCAGGAGTGGTACTCTTACTAGCAGCTCATGAGAATATTTACTTGAATTGTTTTTTGCAGTGCGTTTCCTAATTCTGATGCAGTTCCATTGAAACTCAAAACAAAGCCTTGGGCTTGAATACCGTACTGTACATTGATAAGGTTCTGAAAGAATGACTGGGGTACATGTACGTCATGTGTATATTGTTTAATAAAGGGCCACCCTGGTAAAAATGATAGACTGTATTTGTTGGTTTTGTGATGTCGCTTGAGTGCCCTTCAGTTTGTGCCACCATGCCAACTCCTTGTCACCTGTTGTCATATTTTGTAATGGAGTTGGCAAGAGCACAAACAGATCTGGGACCAGGCTATAGCCAAGTAGAGTGTTAACTAAATTACTAATCTGTATGCGTTTGTTCTTATCATCCCTCCCGTGTAGATGTCTCATACTGCCACCAGTGCCTTCTGCCGTTCTATCAAGCTGCAGTGTGAGCTGTACCCCTCTCGTGAGGTGGCTATCTGTCTGGACCCCTACTGTGGCCTGGGCTTCGTCCTCTGGTGCCTTTGCAGGTGAAACAGAGAGAGATGGACCCTTCTAGCCTCGTCACTGCCCACCAATCACATCACACACATCTAGCTCTGCTGCGTCCACACTACACACACACACACACACACACACACACACACAGCTACTCCTGGACCTCTGTTCTGAAGAAGCCATGCTATGTTCACCCTTGCCCCTCACTCAGACCCTCACACACAGTGAGTGACGTCCTCATCGGAATGCACCATCTCTCAGTGCCTACAGATGTCAGGAAGCCTGTCTTCTTCAGGCAGACCAGTTAGACCTGTGCCATGCTGGGGCCTTGTCAGGACATTACAGGCCTGTCAGAGGCCCGGGGGGGGGAGACTAAGCAGGGGGCCAAATGCAGCGCATGCATTATTCTGCTGTGTTTAGCCTCCCACCCGCCTCCTTGTGACGATGACGCCATTCTGCTCCGCTGTCCGCTGGGCTTTCTTTAATCGCCTCCCCGTTGGAAGCACTCTCTGACATGGCACCACTCAACTTGGCAAATCTTCAGATGGAAATATCCTCAGTGGGGTGCTGTCTCAACACCAGGACCTTGCTAAAGAACAAAGCTGTTTTATTTGCCGCCTGTGTTTCTGATTGATGCCTACGCAAACTAGCCCTGACTTGTTATTCAGTGTATAATTCACTAGCTACTAGTTAGCTGTACTATTAGAGGTTGCATTGGCCTTGATGAAATGGCATTGGTCTGGATTATAAATGGAGCCACTGAATATATAATGTAGTTGGCTGTTAGTACACTCATGGTCCCAGGTGTGAAGTGTATGAAGTCTTTAAGTTTGTGTGCTCTCAGGCTACGCACTTACTGTATGGTACATGTTTCTAGTGTGTACTACTTAGTTAGTGTCCTGTGTGTACTCACTCTGTGTCTCCTGTTTCTAGTGTGTACTACCTAGTTAGTGTCCTGTGTACTACCTAGTTAGTGTCCTGTGTGTACTCACTGTGTCTCCTGTTTCTAGTGTGTACTACTTAGTGTCCTGTGTGTACTCACTCTGTGTCTCCTGTTTCTAGTGTGTACTACCTAGTTAGTGTCATGTGTGTACTCACTCTGTCTCCTGTTTGTAGTGTGTACTACCTAGTTAGTGTCCTGTGTGTACTCACTCTGTGTCTCCTGTTTGTAGTGTGTACTACCTAGTTAGTGTCCTGTGTGTACTCACTCTGTGTCTTCTGTGTCTAGTGTGTACTACCTATTTAGTGTCCTGTGTGTACTCACTCTGTGTCTCCTGTTTCTAGTGTGTACTCCGGCCACCAGTCGATCCTGATCCCGCCTTCGGAGTTGGAGGTGAACCCTGCTCTGTGGCTGCTAGCTGTCAGTCAGTACAAGGTCAGGGACACCTTCTGCTCCTACAGCGTCATGGAGCTTTGCACCAAGGGCCTGGGCCTGCAGACCGAATCCCTCAAGGTAGGTATCTACCCGCCAAATCACCACAACAAAGATAATGTTTTATTACAATGTGATGACCTGAGAGTAAAACACTTTGACAACTGCTGATGTAAAAACACTGATTGATTGACTGATACGTGGATTGTCCATCAGTCCAGACTCATCCAGCCTGGTTAGTTCTGATTTGATCCAGTTAGTTCTGGTTTCTCCGTCAGTCTCGGGGCCTGGACCTGTCGCGGGTCAGGACGTGTGTGGTGGTGGCGGAGGAGAGACCCAGGATAGCTCTGACTCAGTCCTTCTCCAAGCTCTTCAAAGACCTGGGCCTCCACCCCCGAGCAGTCAGCACCTCGTTCGGCTGCAGAGTCAACCTGGCCGTCTGTCTGCAGGTACAGTCAGTACCTTCCTCCTCTCCTCTGGTCCGCAAACCACATGTGCTCTGTCCCTCAACGTTTTATCAAATGTGCTCTTACTAAGTTCAGTATCTTTGGGTGCTGTCTCTCTCTGTCACCAGTGGGACTGAGAGACTGAATGAGAAGGACAACCCCAGCACGCTGGTGGTGTCAATGCATCCAACATGTAATGGATCCTATTACCAATGTTTCCACCATAGTAGACAACGGGCTCTTTGATACATGTTAGCCAATGTGTGTTTGTGGCTCTATTGTCTTGTGTTTGTTGAAAGGCGTGCGACTGTTTCTTGTCATTCTCTCTGCCTCCAGTGTCGTTTGCAAAGCCTTTTCCTCAAGTCTTGGAAGTTCGTTGTGTTTTGTTTTATTTAGAGACTTTGTGAACTCTCTAGTTGCCTTGCAGTTTGCTTGTTTTTTTGGGGTGAGGGAGATGAATCTGATTTAATTGAATGGCCTATAGTCATTAATCTGCATTTGTGACTTAACATGGGAAGCCACAGTTTCCCCAGGGCCAGCCTATGGGGCCTACAGTAATATTCCTGACAGGGTTTACAGCTCCCAGGAGGAGAAGCCAACATGCATAGATGTCCTCTACACATCTCACTCTCTCTGCCCTCTGCTTCTCACCAACGACAAAAACTATTACCAGACATACACTGAGCTATGTGTACGTCTCAAATGGCACCCTATTCCCTCAATAATGCACGACTGTTTGCCCTGGTCAAAAGTAGTGCACTATATAGGGAATAGGGTGCCTTTTCAGATGCACACTATGTCTCTGGAGCTCAGCTGTCCATAAGCATTTACACATGTTGCTACTTCATGCTTTAATTTTGGGCTCATTCTTTTACATGATTCAACTATTATTTGCAAGCTTTATTATTCAAATGATATCAAATTGTAAGCTTTGCTATTCAAATGTTAATGAGATAGAGATCAGAATACACCAGTTTCAGGTGCACTTCGCTGTTCCATCAATCAATCAAATCTGAAGGATCGACCAAAAGCCCAATCGAGAAGCCTGTTGAAAATGTTGTATTTAACACCCTTATTTGACATGTATAGATTCTTCCCTCTTAAACTCTATTGTAAATAAGCGATTACCTCTGACTTACTGCATTCTACTCTTCTTAACTTGAGTATACGTAACACAATTTCACTTAGAGCCCCCAGAAGGCTAGGGCCACCTCTGACTGGATGTGTGGGTATGTATTTGTGGGTATGGATGTGGGTACGTGGCCCCCCAGCCCTATCGAAGTTGCCCATCCCTGATCAATCCCTGATCAATACTATCAATGAAATGGTGTAAATGTAACTGATCATGTATAAATGTCCCAACATGTGCTAACATTGATCTATTGGCTAACATTAATAAGCCTAGAACATAACTTCTTATTTAGTTTAAGGCTGCTTCTGTTTTATTTGTTTCCCATTTCTATAGTTGACATTTTTGTTTTTTTTCCCCCCCTCTGTTGTTTTGCATAACCCCACCCACATCTTATACTTCGTTTTGTCTTCGCCCCCTTCTTCCTCCCTCCTCCCCCTTATTTCTCCTTCCTACCTCCTCCTCACTCTCCTCCTGCTGCTGCTATAGCCTCACAGGCTGGGGAAGCTTGCTGACCAGGTAGGGGATTTTCACGTTCGCTAATCACCCTCTTCATCAGGTGTTGTGAGCAGGCAGGGGAAGGGAGGGCGGGGCAGGGGACGGGTTAGGATAGGAAGGGGTGGGGGTGGGGGGGACAGGGTAGAGAACAGGTATAGCAGTATATTGAGTCACAGGCACAGCCATTCTCAAAGCTTCTCAGTAGCTTTCTAGGTGGACAGGATGTGTGATTCAAAGGTCAGTTACAGTGATGTCATTTAAGGGATATATGGTGATATTGGGGCCATATTTGACTTAACAGGGAAAGGCAACCGTTGCCACTCTGGTGAGCTGTTATAGGCTGAGTTACGAATGGCACCCTGTTCCCTATATAGCACACCTCTTTTTGACCAGGGCCCTATGGCCTGTGGTCAAAAGTAGTGCACCATCTAGAGGAAAGGGTGCTATTTGGGACATGTGCACACATACTGTTTTGTTTGTGTAGCAGCAATATGTTCTACTGTCTAAAGGTGCCATATGAGACCCCTCTTAGCAAAGCGCTCAGCACTTAGAAAAAGTCAGCTTGTTAAAATGAAATCCCTGCAGTACTGAAACGTTAACCTGTGCTGGGCCAACTTGTCAAGTGTGGTCATATCATATCAGTGACAGCTTCCAGTTTGCCTTGAGATAGATACTGCCACAGCTCACCGAGACTGCTTTCCTTCTGAGACCCAGAGAGACAGAAGTGCAGTGAGAGTACAATACCATCATGTCACTTGTATAGTACTATATTAGAGTGTTAATAGCCTAGTCCAAATTAGCCTCCGTGAACTAAAGCACATTCCCGATCTGAACAATTCTAGTTTAGTGCAGTGGGACTGCAGTATTTGCAGTAGTAGTAGTATTGTCATAGTGTAGGCCTGCTCGATGTTTGAGTGACTGTAGATCATTACTGTAATACCGTACTATTGCGATACTGCTGTAAGACTGTATAGTGTGTCCTGTTTGACGGTACCTTGTGTTCTGGTCTGCGTGTACTCAGGACTGAGTCAGGATCTAGCATGTGTAGCTCTATGGCTGGTCTGAGTCAGTCTAGCATGTGCAGCTCTATAGCTGGCTGATAATGGCTGGAATGAGTCAGGATCTAGCATGTGTAGCTCTATGGCTGTCTTTCTCTCTGGTGGTAGATGCTGCTCTGCTGCTTCCTCTGCCAAAGCCTTAGCCATGCTATTAAAACATGCTGCTGAGTCACGGGTGCACTGCAATCTACCTGGGGAGGGCCGGGGATGGCTCTAGTCCAGGGCGTTGAGGAAAGCGCCACATCAGCAAGCTGCATGTAACACCCTGGACCAGAGCTAGGCTGAGGAAGTCTGGGGAGGGGAAGCTGCTCTGTGCTCTCTCTATTTCTTTGTTGGCTGGTTTCTCCTCTTTATTCATATGGGTTTTTTGGTTGTTCACTAACCTACTGGATAGTATTTTCTATCAGACACGCACACTACTGTTCAACTTGGTGCCTCTGTGTTCAATGTAATGTATGTTGGGATTGTGTTGTTCTGTCTGTGTGGCTTTGACTCTCGTGTCTGGCCAGTCAAGCCTCTCTACTGAACTGTCAGCTTTCAAAACCATCTATTGAAGGGACAGATACAGATTGTGTTTGCTCGTTCAGACATGATGCACTATATCACCATGTCTACCTCCTCTCTCTCCTTCCATCTGGTTGTGTTCTGTTCTCCCTCTCCTCTTTAAAAAAACAAAATGTTTTTTGGTTTCGTGGCTTCTTTCTGTGTTTGCATGAGGTGGATCAGACTGGATCTGATCTCAGAACAGTTTTTAGGTGCACCTTTTTTTTGTGGTCACGTTTTTCCTTTTCCTTCTACTCTGGGGCCGTATCCACAAAATTGGTCGTAAGTGCTGAGGCTAGACATATTTTACTACTACTATGGGTCAAAATAAAGCCAAGCATGAAGCTTAGTCAACAGATATTTCGAAGACCTCATGAGGTGTCCTAACCAGTTAGGAGTTACCAGCAGGTGTCATGATAATAGAAAATACATAGTAGAAAAGGGCAAAGATTCAGTGGTTCCTGTTCCATTGCAGGCAATTGATTTGGAGTTGTTGAAAGACATTTTTTTATTTATATTTCTGATCAACCTATAAATAATCTAGACCTAAATGCAACAGTAGCCTCATAAGCTTTTGACAATGATTTCACATGATATGCCTAATTACTTCTAACGACTAGGCTAATAAATAATCTCATTTGTTTTGTGTGGATTATTTCATCAATTAACCTATATCATGTTATTTCAAGTTATCCTTGAGAGCAATATCACGTTTAAAAAAAGATGCCTGAATTGGGCATGCCTATAAATTGGGCGATTGAAAGCTAGGGCCTATGTTTGATTGTGCTCGGTGAAAATGATAACTTTTGAAATGTCTTTCTGCTATTTATCGGCAAGTAAAAATGAACAGTAGGCAAAGTGGTCGTGTCATGCTAAAACAAAGCAACTCGTCATCCGCCACGAATGACGCATCATTAACACAAGTTTAGTCAAAACCGTCCCAGTGCTGTCTGAGAGATCACGTGTGACTAAAGTACGAATGAACGTACTGATGGAGACCGATCTACAGTCCCATCCCCGATTTTATTGTGGGAGTTCATTTCTAGTAAACGTTTGACCATTGCTTTCAGCCGCAAAGGAAAATGTGGGATAACGCTCACTGACAGGGTTGCAAATGATAACCAATCGCAACGATTGATCGCTTCGTTGCGATTGGTTATCATTTGCAACCCTGTCAGTGAGCGTTATCCCACATTTTCCTTTGCGGTACCTCAAACTGTCGGTGCTTTGTGGATACGGGCCCTGTTCGGTTCTTTTTGGTTTTTATTGACATCAACCTTTTCTTATTCTCCTCTTCCACAACCATGGTATGTCTGAATGTTATAGTTAGTAACCCATTAGGATTAGTATTGTTGGTTGGACTTGTCGCAAAGCTGCCATTCACAACCAGTGTGATCTGTAGGCATTCTGTTAAGCACTAACATGCTAGTAGCATCTAGACAGCGCTGTGTTCATGGTTCTGTAAGGCAGCAGACATCCTAGCTCGGACACTAACCCTGGCATGTTGTCATTCTGCAGGGAACTTCAGGACCAGACCCAACCACTGTGTATGTGGACATGAGAGCGCTGAGGCACGACAGGTAAGGGCATGCTCCTATCAGAACATCCTCTTGAGCATTTGTTGAGATGAATAAATGATTGGATAAATGAGCTATATAGTTCACCAAGTGGTGCATTTTCTGTTGTACTGTTTATTCTATGTCAGTGAGTGACACACAGGGGGGTCTTCAGAATCAGAGGTATGACATCTATGCCAACAGAATGTTGCTCACAACCAAAACTATATCTTGGACCATGCTCGCATGACATTGAAGACTCAAATCAAATTGTATTTGGCACACGTGCCAAATACAACTAGTGTAGACCTTACCATGAAATGCTTACTTACAAGCCCTTAAAACCAACAATGTAGTTTCATGAAAACGCCTATTAAAAAAAGAAAAAGACCCAGCAGTAAATAACAATAGCGGGGCTCTATACAGGGGGTACCGGTTCAGAGTCAATGTGCAGGGAATTGAGGTAATATGTACATGTAGGTAGAGTTATTGAAGGGACTATGCATAGATTATGACTGAGTAGCAGCAGTGTAGAAGAGGGGGGGGGGACAATGCAAATAGTCTGGGTAGCCATTTGATTAGCTGTTCAGGAGTCATTACCTCTGCAGTGTCCATTTACAGTGGAATAGTTCCACCGCATAAAAGTTGGAGCCAGATGCATTCCCTGTGACACTAAAATAGTCCGATATAACTGGCTATGGAGCCTCTAGCTGTGTTCGCAAAGTCTGACATTAAGATTACAAACGGGTCTTTAAGACGGCCCGGGGTCAGAACAGTGGGTCTACGTCCCTCTCCCACACCCAGTCAACACATCAATAGGACCCAGCCTGTAGCTGCTCTGGACTAAGGTACATCCCAAATGGCACCCTAATTCCCTTTATAGTGTACTACTTTTGACAAGCGTCCATAGGGCTCTGGTCAAAAGAAGTGCACTATATAGGAAATAGGTTGCCATTTGAATGCCGATGGAGTCTGAGACACAGTGTACTAGCAGGGCCACAGCATGCTGCACATTGGGCCTCACCGCTCACAAATATAGCTGCTGCTATTCACATACACACTGTGATTATAGACAGTCGTTTTTGTCTCCACCACTGTCCTCCTCCCTGGGATGTAGCTATTGTGTTTGTGTTGAAAGTAAAGTATAATTTGTAGACTAAAAGGGCTTGTATAAACTGCTGCATTGGATGAAATGTGAAATGAAAGGTTTCAGAATAATCTATTACTCTCCAGTATCCTTTAGTCTTGATGATGAAGTGCTCGATGAGGACGACTAGCCAGATGACACGCTGACTCACAGGGTGTGTCTCAAATGGCTCCCTATTACCACAGGGCTCTGGTCAGAAGTAGTGCACTATATAGGGAATAGGGTGCCATTTGGGACGCAGGAACAGTGTTGCCTCATAGGCCCAGTAACTCTTCACTTCCTCCCTCCCTCACAGGGTTCGTCTGGTAGAGAGAGGTTCTCCACACAGTTTACCACTCATGGAATCTGGAAAAGTGAGTCCCTTTCCTGACTTGGTGAATGAACAAACGAACGGTTGTCATTTACATAGACATAGGGTAGACTCTGAAGTATTTTTAATCACTGAGATTAAACTGTAGTATTTATGCTGTGCTGTGATTCGTCTAGTCGAGGAGTTCGTTTCCACAGCAACCCATCCCCATAATTGAGGAAGTGTAGGTGAGAGTTAATTGTGCCCCGGCTGTGGCAGCGCTCTGCTCTGTTTCACATGGACCAGCCAGGAGATCCGGATCAGTCTGTACCACACAACAATGAGGCTTTTTCTTTCCGTCGCAACATTAAATCCTGTTACACAGTTTGTGGTCGCTTACTAAATGGCGCCCTTTTGGGAGAGAGAGGGAGTCGGGCCACTTCACTGTGCCTCAACCCAGTAAATCAGTTACATAAATAGCCTCTCTGAAAGGAGAGAGGAGTGGAGAGATGAAAGCACTAATCGTCTCTTCCTTAATGCCATCAGATTCTACCTGGGGTTCGAATTATCATCGCTAACCCGGAGACCAAGGGACCGCTGGGAGACTCGCATCTTGGAGAGGTTGGTTGAGACATAATCACTCACTCATTAAACACAATACAAGCTACAATAAATTGGGCTACAATAGTCTCTCTCTGTACTTAAGTGTCATAGCTCATTAGATATTCACTCTCTCATTAGACTAAACTACAATAGTCTCTCTCTGTGTACTTCAAGAGTCAGCCCACATAACCTCAGTCTCACTTGATGTTAAAGGGAAATTTCACAATTTTAACTTCATATTCCAACACCACCCCAACATCAACATCTGTGAAAATGGGGCGTTTCTATGTTTTGTAGTAAAATATATAGCGGAAGATGGTTTAACCAATGACCTCATCAACCAATTAGTAGGCAATGCCATTGGTTCACATCACAGGATACACACCGATGATGTCATTGGGAATACTGTCTTCTTCTCTGTTTTACTACAAAACATAGAAACACACCATGTTCACAGATGTTGTTGATGGTGGGCTCACTTTAAGGAGCACACCATTAATATCTTAGATATCCAGTGTAATGTTCTAAGATCAGTAAGTGTTATGTAATTGGTCTAAAAGTACACATCTGTCACTGGATTGGTCTGGACACAGATCCACTATAACATGTTTGCTATTAGTGATACGTCCAGCGGTCCTGTAAGTTTAAGGGCTGAGTTGTTCTGAATTAATTTGGGTAAACAATCATACAACTAGACATGGATTGGATCCCCAGAGGATCTCACTTAAAAAGCATGAATTAAAACATTGAATTGCTGTCCTGCCCACAGATCTGGGTGTGCAGTGGACACAATGCCAGCGGCTACTTCACAGTGTATGGAGACGAGGCCCTGCAGTCAGACCACTTTACCTCCCGTCTGAGCTTTGGAGACACACAGACAATCTGGGCCCGCACCGGATACCTGGGCTTCCTCAGGAGGACCGAACTGACTGATGCCAGCGGGGGTAAGCTACGTGTTCCCTTCATTTTCCAAATGTACTTATCATGCATACTTTCACAGGTGAGCTTCACATCCAGTAGCAGCAGTTTGTTATTATGTTTGTGTGTGTGTGTGTGTGCAGAGCGACACGATGCCCTGTACGTGGTGGGAGCGTTGGATGAGGCCATGGAGCTGAGGGGAATGAGGTACCACCCCATCGACATCGAGACCTCCGTTATCAGGACGCATAAGAGCATCACAGAATGGTGATGACTGTAACTTCATAAGGCTACATGATAAGCATCCCGATAAAATACAGTAGCTTGGGGATTTGTGGTTCTGGTGTAGCTCAACGTTTTCGGGACATTTTATCCAAGAGAGAAGGCAAGTAGGCGGCCAGTACGATGCAGAAAAAGTTTAGTTAACTATATACAGGTCAGATGTATAGAAGGATCTGATCAGCCTATTGTATATATCAAATCAGGACAAACACATGCAGTAGGGGCATTTTACAAAGTTATTTTCTGTTCAAATATCAAGCTGATTATGTTCAATTACAAGTTGTTAATGGTGACTAGTTGAAATGCCCTAGATTAACTTACTGTTTGTTGAAATGCCAGAGTGAGTAGCTAACTTACAACATGCACAGTACCTACTTATACGGTTTGTTGTTGCAGTGTTCACATGTATCAACCTCCTGGTGTTGGAGCTGGATGGCTCAGACCAGTAGCTCATGTTGTTTAAACTGACTGAACCTGACTACCTGTCTGTCTCTCCCTTGCAGTGCGGTGTTCACGTGGACCAACCTCCTGGTGGTGGTGGTGGAGCTGGATGGGTCGGAGCAGGAGGCCCTGGACCTGGTGCCCCTGGTGACCAACGTGGTTCTGGAGGAACACTACCTGATCGTGGGGGTGGTGGTGGTGGTGGACATCGGGGTCATCCCCATCAACTCCCGGGGGGAGAAGCAGAGGATGCACCTCCGGGACGGCTTCCTGGCCGACCAGCTGGACCCCATCTACGTGGCCTATAACATGTAGCCTGGCAGCTGGAGACCTACTAGACCATAGACAAGGCCTTGAACCGACGGGCCGAGCTTTATGTACATACTGCAATGCAACAGGACCTCTGGTCTCTGAGAAGGGGGAGAGGACTCGAGTCCTGGACTCAGGCGCTCGCCTAGTTTGTGGGACGTTGTCGCTAGTTCAAAACAAAAACGCCTAGAATTGTCAGGAACAGGAGACTGGTTAGTGTAGTGAAAGATTGGAATGGAAGGAGCTCTGTGTGTCGATGATGGGAGAGTGCCAGTCTAGTTTATTAGATTTGAGCTTTTTTGGTTCATTGCTTTAAGTGTGTATATATTTTCATGTTACGTATTGCTGAAGTCGCTCGCTTTTTTTATCTGCCCTCTAAGAGGTTAGGGTATTTTTTAAGAATATTTACAAGCTGTGGCAAATGGTATTTTATGTTGACCTTTTTTTATATCAGTCATTACAAATATAGATATGTTTTGATACAGGACATATCCATTTTGTGCTTGAACTTTACAATATGAGGTACAATATATTGTTTTTGTTTTTTTGTTGTTACAATTACGTTTTTAGTTCTGTGCTAACATTTTATTTTTCTGTGACAACTGTCCCAACTACAAGGGAAACCAGTGAGAAACCAGTGTGATTATTTCAACTACAGCAGCCTTTTACTCAGTTGTCATGTTCAATATAACATTTCATTTTTCTGTGACAACTGTCCCAACTACAAGGGAAACCAGTGAGAAACCAGTGTGATTATTTCAACTACAGCAGCCTTTTACTCAGTTGTCATGTTCAATATAACATTTTATTTTTCTGTGACAACTGTCCCAACTACAAGGGAAACCAGTGAGAAACCAGTGTGATTATTTCAACTACAGCAGCCTTTTACTCAGTTGTCATGTTCAATATAACATTTTATTTTTCTGTGACAACTGTCCCAACTACAAGGGAAACCAGTGAGAAACCAGTGTGATTATTTCAACTACAGCAGCCTTTTACTCAGTTGTCATGTTCAATATCATTATACTTCAATTGAAGGAAAACACTATGTTATTTCATATCATGTAAGTATGTACAAAAACTGATTTTAATTTATTTTGTTCACTTTAGAAGTATATGAGAGAGGACATTCAAGAATGTTTTAATCTTGAATATTTGCTAATATAAAAACAAAGCATTGTATTATCTTGAGTGAATACTAGTATCACATCAAGTATATCAAATATAGATCTATATTAATTAAAAAGACCTAGGATTCACCAAGGAAAATGTGTGCAGTTATTGAGAGGACAGTCTGAATCCTTATAGTCATCCCCTTTATGTCCTTCAAACAATGCAACATCTTCAGCTCTCAGACATCATGCAAGTTGAGAAGTACTGCATTTCAAAGACAAAGAACAGCTCTGAAAAGATCAAAAGCACTTTTTGAGAAATGTCTGTGAGAAGGATGATGGTACAAACGCCTCCGGCGGGAGTGATGATGAGTATGTCTTTGTGCTGGCTTGTCAAACACTTGTTTCTGAAACAACAGGTTGGAGAGCTTCACCAGAATTTAATAAAATGTTTAGTCCTTAATATTTTTACATTGAGAGACCAATCAGGGCTCCTATGTTGATGTCAGAGGGGAAAAAGTACAAGACAACACTTTTACGGAAACCCTTTAGAGGAATAAATCTTGAGGCAACTATCATAAGGTGGAAGAGCAGTTTTGGGGAGAGTGAAACCTTAAACCTTAGTGAAACCATACATGATTTGACGGTAAAGTTCATGGCTAAGAATGTTTTAGTTCAACACATTAGAATCTTTAAAAGCACTTTCTAGTATCTACACAGCATTCTTTTTATTGGCAAGAATGATCCTGATTTTTTTTTTTTATATATAAAAAAATGTCTGAACTGAGTTGGCATAAGTCTTTCAATTAAATAAATATTTCAATGATTTTGACTATAAAATGTTTGTTTATTGCAGCAGTACACAGTGTTTAAATTTTAGCAGAGCCATTAGGGTTAAGTGCCCTGCTAAAGGGCACATTGACAGATGTTAACTGGTCGGCTGGGGATTCAAACCAGCGACCTTTTGGTTATGGGCCCAACGCTCTTAACTGCTAGGCTACCTACCTGTTGTTTCAGAGGTTGCATCTCAATGTAATTCTATCATATGTCCAAGCATATTTGATATGTTACATATGAGATTTGGGGTTTTGTTAATTTTGTTCATACACACATTACATGGCAAGTTTTCCATATCTTCTATGGTAGTGTAATGTATAATGAATCAAAGCCATCAATCAGTTTGCTCTATTACGACTTTAAAAAGATATTTAACCAAGAATGATTGATGCGAGATAACAAATACTGAGTCAGCCAGCCTCAACAGCGCAGTCTGTGCACATCTGAACTATTTAATGTTTTGCCACTTATTTTATTTTGAAAGGCTTATCTCAACAGAGGCAATGCATTCTACTCACAAACATTACAGTGAACCGTTTCTAGAGATTTACAAAGTAACAGATGACTGTGTGCTAAGCTCATAGCCCTCGGTTGAGACACGTTTAAACTGTTTCATAGCTGTTCATTGAAAAATGATAATTGTCCCATCCTATACTTGTCGCAGTGCTGTAAATCTACTTGTTGCAAATTCATCTGGTACACTGCTGATATTTGGTGGCTTTCATTAAAGAGGTATAGATCTGAGCCATTCCTATTGTGAAAAGGTTTACACAGGTCTACCCATATGAAAATCTAATCTGAAGATATGTATTACGGTTTTCAAAATGTATTACAAAATCCATCAACTATGGCAACTTTCATACATGCATATATTTGTTTGCGTGTAGTGAAATATGTAAGGGATAATCGAGGGGCTATGCGTTATGGAAAATAGTGAACGATGAGCACAATGTGCTAGCGGCGTTGCATTATTTTCCAGAGAATGCAGAGCCTCATGTTGATTAGCCCTTTTTATACCGCTGCAAAAATGTGTTCATTTGCAGGTACAAATGTTTCAACATCCACTGAAGTAGCTAGCAAGTTAGTAGTAACCAAACAAACATACTTGCTTGTTAGCTAACAAACCATCAGTCCTAGCTTGCTGTTATGAAAATCAATTTAACAATGGGAAATGTTTTAAATTCAACTTTTGCTTTTAAAAGCAGATCAAACATAGAACATGTAATGAACTACAGCCATTGAATAATACCATGCATAATAGGGAAATAATGCACGCTCTAGAATGCCCTTCAAGCCAATCAGAAACAAGTATTCAACAATGTCATGGTATAAGTTACAAGAATGACTATTTCAGTGTTTGCACATTGGAGCATTTAATGGAAGTAGCACAATAGTCTTTCTAATTCATGTAGTATATTTTGACAGATTTAAATGGGCTCCTTATATTTGGGATTTTGACATCTTTTTGTAATGAAGTCCTAATTTTGGGAATAGGTTTACATGTTTGCTTTTAGTGGTTATTCAGTTAATTTATTTCCAGAAGAAAGTCTTAGGCCTACTGTATCTACATGTTTGGGAACATTATCTTCAAATAAAACTTTTTTCGGTATGAAGAAAACCGCTGGATTGGAAATCTAGAACTCACTTGTGAGCGAGTTTGCATGGTTGAATGTAAATACTGTTGGTGGCTGAAAACAAATACAATTAAAGCCGGAATTTTATTATATCGCAGCTTTTAAAAGCAATGTGGGAGTGAGGAGATGGGAGAGGCATGAGGAGATGGGAGGCAGGATTTGCAGCGCGATCTGCTTCACAAATAGAACTTGACTTCTATTTTAGCCCTTGGCAACGCAGACGTTCGTTGGCGCACGTCAGCAGTGTGGGTGCAATAATTGAAGAGTATAGATTTCTAAATGTATTTGCGCGAGCGGTGTAGTCAGGGTGTTACAGGCCGACTACACCGCTCGCATCGCAAAATTAAATTTGAAATATATATTATATTATTGCACCCACACTGCTCATGCACACCAAGGAGCGTCTGCGTTGCCAAGTGCTAAAAAAATAAGTCAGTTCTAATTTCTGACGCAGATCGAGCTGCAAGTCCTGCCTCTCCCATCTATTCACTCTTCAATCGCAATATAAAATCAAGAGAAGGAAAAGAGATGACTAGAAATGATTCAGTTGATCGTTTTATGTGTGGATTAATTGTCTGAGTAGAGGACCTCCGTGCATTTCAGGTAAAATAACTCAATGTTTATATTCTAGGACAAATTTTCTAGCTAAATTGCCATAAACGTAATGCTTTTCGACCTGTCCCCAAATTAATGTAATTGGTTCAGAGTTTGTTTTGATATTTAATTAACCTGCGTGTCGTGATCGCGTTTGGTGTAGGGGGACAAAATATATTTATGCACGATGACGCACGCGCAGCCAGTCTGGGTTCCGTGTTAGGAGACTGTTTGGGAAACTGATCAAGCTTGCGTAGGTTCATTCAAGTGCGAGAAAAGGCTGCGTTAGTTTGAATTCAATTTAAAGGCGATGTTCGTGTCCGCAGTGACTGCATTCACGGTAAACGCTGCATATGTCGGCTCAATAGGAAATTACCTTAAAATGTTTTACGAGGATCTTTCTCGATATGGAATGAATCCAGCCCAAAGTCTTTCATCGCGGTGAAAGCGAAACAAATGACTTATTTGAATCATCTTCATGTCTTTGGCGAACTCTCATTTTCCCCAACGTTGGCTATATGGAAGTAATGTTTTTCACATCCTATAATCACAACCATTAATTTAGTGTTGACACTACCTGCCTTTTTCAAGAATAGGGCCGGGATTTAACCAGATTGCCCTTTTTCGGCAATGTTTCCGCTTTCACGGTAAACATGCATGTCGGTTCAATTGAAAATGACCTGTAAATGTCAAGCACACTTACAGGGATCTACCATTGATGGGATTGAATCCTAGCCTATGGTAAGGCCAACAATATGAGAAAAAGTATGTTTGATTTTTTTTTTTTTGCGCAGCAACATTGTTTTACTGATCCAAAAGTACTTTGAAGTTCAAGAAAAATATTTTTCTGTCTTACCCTGGAAACTTTGAGATATTTCTCAGGTTTCAACCCAAATGGCACCCATTTATTCATTTAGTGAACTACTTTTGACCAGGGCCCATAGTTACTTCAATCCATATCATGGAAGTTCAGCGTTATTGAAATTGAAAGGCAATGTTCCCGCGTCAGCGAAGACTGCATTCACCGTACACCCAGCAATATGTTGGCTCAATCAGAAATTACCTGTACATTTCTAACCACTCAATCTGTAACGCTTCAGTGATAGCTTGAATAGAGCCCTAAAATACCCTCAGATGGACATAAATGAATACTCAACTACAGGAACTGTTTGATACATTTATTCTCCATGTTAGCACATAGAATATATTTATATACATATTGCTAGCTAAAGAGTTAAAATGCCAGTAGCATAGAACATTTTAAAGGTCGACCTTGGACAAAAATAAACACTTTAAAACTGTATAACTGATCAATGCAAGTTCAAAGTGGTTTGGCTTCAGAAATGCCAAGTCTTACCGACAGCTTCTGTCTAAAAACAAATCCTGTGAAATGACGTCAACACATACTGGATAAGTTATTGGCTAGTGACAAGTTTAACTAACGAACTAGCTACGTTGGAATGACGTCGATTAACCACAAAGTACACCCCATTTCTGTTTGAAAATTGAGAACGAGACGGACCATTTTTCGTGCCCAAAGTCGACCTTTAAGCCACGATTAACAGTGTACATATGGACAGGGGGGGAGTTTTTAGATGTAGTCATGTGTGAGACGTTACCCTTTTCTCGACAGAAAATAGTGAGAATTTGCTAGAATGCAATTTGAAGGGAAAATTTAAATTGTCATATTGCATCATTTTCAGGAAGTACAACGCTCTTTTAAAATGAGAGAAAAAAGGAACATAATATGCACATCTTACTCATGCAAGTTTCCAGAAATACTTTAAAACGTGAATGACATCAAAATATTTCCACAAAGGGAAATAACTAATTAATACAGGGATGGACAAATACATCCTCTATCAGTAAACCAATACAATTATCAGATCTGATTTAACTCCTATTGCAACAACACTTTCCGAAACAATGAAGACCAAACATTTGTGTTAAGACGAGTGGTTGAGGTCTGGACAGTGATACTCACCTCAGTAATAGATCGACAGTTGACCAGTTAAGAAGAACTGCAGGGGTCTACTGGTTTTCAAGGCAACATATCAACAGCTTAATCTGATTCCCAATTACATTGGTCCTCTCTCTTAGCCTTACTAATAGAGGGCAGATGAGTTAACTACTGCCTGCAGCGTGCCAGTGGTGAACTACTTGCAAACCTCAGCATTGTTAATAACTTCCATTAGAATGCACCATCGGTGTGTGTTGCCTTTAATCGCATTAGAATGACATGGTGTAAAGGAACCAGTTTATTTACATGTGCAACCATGATAAACAGAATATGATTTTGTTAACACCATGAGACAGGGAGAGAAAGATTGTGGCATTCGTGCAGGGCATGCATGATTCTGTTCAGTCTCCTGAGGAAGTGTATCAGGATTAAACAGAACATGATTACATGTGGCAAATCAGGCAGTTTGTTCATTACTTCTAAAACATTACACTGCTTCTCTGATTGAAAAACAACAAAACAGACTATGGGTTAGGGTAAGAGAAAAAGAGATTGAAAAGAAATAGTCTACGCCATTATTTGTCATCGTGTTCTAACGAATACAAAAGAATTGTGTTAGCTCTGAAAAGTGATACACTTTGTCGGAGCTAACGGAAGAGAGAGTTGCCATCATTGAAAACCGGGTGTCCAAAACTAGGCAAAATGAATGCAGGGGATGACCTTTCCTCTGTTCAGTCAGCTCTTCATAACTAAGGAAACAGTCACATGGACTTACAATAATGGCTGACTTCCCAAGTAGCCTCTTGGTTAGTACTTCTGTTCTAAATAAAATTGGCAATTACATTACCCTTTAAGAAATGATCCAAGACAAGTTAAGCAAAGGATAATAACATTGCACACCATTCAGACTCCAGTAAGAAAAAATAAAAAGTACTAAAAGATAAGCCTGATCACCGTTGATATTTGCATATTTTATATTGGTCCATCCGTATTCATTGTCTATGGGGAAACTGAGATACTTTGCAAGCTTCTGTTATTTTTCTAGTAATAAAAATGTGGAACTATCAACATGCACATCTCTTCACTCAGAATATGAGGATAGTTTTGAAAAAACAGGCACTGACCACCAACAGCATAAGCAGTGAATGTCTAACTAGTCACTGAGCATTCTAAAACCGTACTTACAGTGAACATCAATAACCATGGCACTGGTGCCAACCATAAACAAGAGGGGGAAAAACAGCACGCACTTTCTCTTAAGATACGGTTTAACAAATGTCATTTTTGGCAATATTACAAAGCATTTGGGTCATGAAATTAAATGTGCAAACGGTCAAATTATGAAGGAACCTCTCTAAGATCCAGCTCAGTAAAGATTGCTATATATTCCCAAGAAATGTATAACTTTTTCTTTAATTCATAAAAATTACAGTATATTCAAAATGTGCATAATAACAAAGGGAAGATTTGTCAGCATCTTTATAGCCGACTTCATAACCCTGTTCCCAACGATGTTTAAGAGACTTGAAAATGGATAAAAACAATAAAAAGGTGCTATTTACCAAAATATGTTCATGATAAAATCATGCAAAAATTTTATGGATCATTTCCTTTTTTCACAATTACATTTTGTTTCTCATGATTTTCAGCATTTTAAAAAATATTTTCTGTATGAAAGCAGAGCTTATTCAACGCTGCAATAGTACTTACGGTATAAAGATCGACTGTAATATTCATTGTTAAACATTAACAGTATGAAAAGTGAAAAAAATGCAGGTAATAAAATGTTTTCAGTTAATGTTCATCTGTTACTAGACACTTAAATAACACATTCTGCAACATAGGTCAAATTAGCACTTCATAAAAATAAAAAACAATCATTCGAGCCATGCTCTTGATAATATATATATTTTTAAAATCGATACACTTGGTATATTAAATAAAGTACTGAAATAAAATGAAAATAGCTATTTTTTCCCGCATATATTCGGTCCAGAAAGTGTTCAGGAAGTCAGGTAGGGGCGTGGTTGGGTAAGTTACATCAGGGGAGAGCCAATGGGGGGGGGGTTGTTGTTCATCTCTTCCTGCGGCAGGTGCGTTTGTGGTCGGCGTGCCAGTGCTCCTGTTGACACTTGATGGAGCAGTAGGAGGTGTTCCAGCAGCAGTGGTACATGGCTTCCTCCTCACAGTTATAACACTGGAGGATAAACACACAGTCAGAACTGACATGGCTTCCTCCTCACAGTTTTAACACTGGAGGACACACACACAGTCAAAACTGACATGGCTTCCTCCTCACAGTTATAACACTGGAGGACACACACACAGTCAGAACTGACATGGCTTCCTCCTCACAGTTATAACACTGGAGGACACACACACAGTCAGAACTGGCATGGCTTCCTCCTCACAGTTATACAGTGCCTTGCGAAACTATTCGGCCCCCTTGAACTTTGCAACCTTTTGCCACATTTCAGGCTTCAAACATAAAGATATAACACTGTATTTTTTTGTGAAGAATCAACAACAAGTGGGACACAATCATGAAGTGGAACGACATTTATTGGATATTTTAAACTTTTTTAACAAATCAAAAACTGAAAAATTGGGCGTGCAAAATTATTCAGCCCCTTTACTTTCAGTGCAGCAAACTCTCTCCAGAAGTTCAGTGAGGATCTCTGAATGATCCAATGTTGACCTAAATGACTAATGATGATAAATACAATCCACCTGTGTGTAATCAAGTCTCTGTATAAATGCACCTGCACTGTGAGTCTCAGAGGTCCGTCAAAAGCGTAGAGAGCATCATGAAGAACAAGGAACACACCAGGCAGGTCCGAGATACTGTTGTGAAGAAGTTTAAAGCCGGATTTGGATACAAAAAGATTTCCCAAGCTTTAAACATCCCAAGGAGCACTGTGCAAGCGATAATATTGAAATGGAAGGAGTATCAGACCACTGCAAATCTACCAAGACCTGGCCGTCCCTCTAAACTTTCAGCTCATACAAGGAGAAGACTGATCAGAGATGCAGCCAAGAGGCCCGTGATCACTCTGGATGAACTGCAGAGATCTAGAGCTGAGGTGGGAGACTCTGTCCATAGGACAACAATCAGTCGTATATTGCACAAATCTGGCCTTTATGGAAGAGTGGCAAGAAGAAAGCCATTTCTTAAAGATATCCATAAAAAGTGTAGTTTAAAGTTTGCCACAAGCCACCTGGGAGACACACCAAACATGTGGAAGAAGGTGCTCTGGTCAGATGAAACCAAAATTGAACTTTTTGACAACAATGCAAAACGTTATGTTTGGCGTAAAAGCAACACAGCTCATCATCCTGAACCTACCATCCCCACTGTCAAACATGGTGGTGGCAGCATCATGGTTTGGGCCTGCTTTTCTTCAGCAGGGACAGGGAAGATGGTTCAAATTGATGGGAAGATGGATGGAGCCAAATACAGGACCATTCTGGAAGAAAACCTGATGGAGTCTGCAAAAGACCTGAGACTGGGATGGAGATTTGTCTTCCAACAAGACAATGATCCAAAACATAAAGCAAAATCTACAATGGAACGGTTCAAAAATAAACATATCCAGGTTTTAGAATGGCCAAGTCAAAGTCCAGACCTGAATCCAATCGAGAATCTGTGGAAAGAACTGAAAACTGCTGTTCACAAATGCTCTCCATCCAACCTCACTGAACTCGAGCTGTTTTGCAAGGAGGAATGGGAAAAAATGTCAGTCTCTCGATGTGCAAAACTGATAGAGACATACCCCAAGCGACTTACAGCTGTAATCGCAGCAAAATGTGGCGCTACAAAGTATTAACTTAAGGGGGCTGAATAATTTTGCACGCCCAATTTTTCAGTTTTTGATTTGTTAAAACAGTTTGAAATATCCAATAAATGTCGTTCCACTTCATGATTGTGTCCCACTTGTTGTTGATTCTTCACAAAAAAATACAGTTTTATATCTTTATGTTTGAAGCCTGAAATGTGGCAAAAGGTTGCAAAGTTCAAGGGGGCCGAATACTTTCGCAAGGCACTGTAACACTGGAGGACACACACACAGTCAGAACTGGCATGGCTCCCTCCTCACAGTTATAACACTGGAGGACACACACAGTCAGAACTGACATGGCTTCCTCCTCACAGTTATAACACTGGAGGACACACACAGTCAGAACTGACATGGCTTCCTCCTCACAGTTATAACACTGGAGGATAAACACAGTCAGAACCGACATGGCTTCCTCCTCACAGTTATAACACTGGAGGACACACACACACAGTCAGAACTGACATGGCTTCCTCTTCACAGTTATAACACTGGAGGATAAACACAGTCAGAACCGACATGGCTTCCTCCTCACAGTTATAACACTGGAGGACACACACACACAGTCAGAACCGACATGGCTTCCTCCTCACAGTTATAACACTGGAGGACACACACACACAGTCAGAACTGACATGGCTTCCTCTTCACAGTTATAACACTGGAGGATAAACACAGTCAGAACCGACATGGCTTCCTCCTCACAGTTATAACACTGGAGGACACACACACACAGTCAGAACTGACATGGCTTCCTCCTCACAGTTATAACACTGGAGGATAAACAGTCAGAACCGACATGGCTTCCTCCTCACAGTTATAACACTGGAGGACACACACACAGTCAGAACTGACATGGCTTCCTCCTCACAGTTATAACACTGGAGGATAAACAGTCAGAACCGACATGGCTTCCTCCTCACAGTTATAACACTGGAGGATAAACACAGTCAGAACTGACATGGCTCCTCTACGCTTGAATTTTTTCGTACATTACTGTGATGTAATTTGTGAATACCACTTTAACAAATAACTAATTTGCTGTTAAGTCACTGTCATATTCAATTGATACATTATATTGACTATGTCTAGTACTGCTCTAATTATGTATTGGCCTCTTGGTTATGGAGTTAAAAATCCCAAAAGGTCAAAGATGTGCTTAGCTACCACTGTAGGTAGTGGGGTGTGGGACAAATCCATAAAAAAAACAATGAATGAACTGTGCGTGTCCAAATATTTTGGGGGATTTAGCCCCTCAGGTCTCAACAGACTGAGCTGTGTGTGGTAGAGAAAACGAGGGAAAGAGAAGGCTCTCACTCACCCACTGCTTCTTCTTGGTGGTGGAGATGAGCTGCTTGTGCTGGGCCACCATCTTCTTCACCTCCTCCACCAGCTCCTCCTTACACTTCTCCTTCACCGTCTTACACTTTCTCTCCATCTCAGCCTGGCCCCCCGACACTGCCTTGCTCACCGCCTGCCTCTTCTCGTCCTCCATCTCAGAACGCAGCTGGAGACACACACCACAGAAAATGAGCCTCAACTTTGATACCTGTGGTATACTTGTGTGTTAGCGTGTTACCTTTTCTTTAAGAATAATTCAATAAAAGCTTTTCTCAGTGTCCTACTGTTCTATGCCCTACTCAGTCTAAATCCCCCAGTCCCTCACCTTCTCCAGGGCCTCTCAGACCCCCTCAGTCTAAATCCCCAGTCCCTCACCTTCTCCAGGGCCTCTCGGACCCCCCCAGTCCCTCACCTTCACCAGGACCTCTCGCACCCCGTCAGTCTCAATCCCCCAGTCCCTCACCTTCTCCAGGGCCTCTCGGACCCCTCAGTCTCAATCCCCCAGTCCCTCACCTTCTCCAGGACCTCTCGCACCTCTCAGTCTCAATCCCCCAGTCCCTCACCTTCTCCAGGGCCTCTCGA
Source organism: Oncorhynchus kisutch (assembly GCF_002021735.2). NCBI lineage: Eukaryota > Metazoa > Chordata > Actinopteri > Salmoniformes > Salmonidae > Oncorhynchus > Oncorhynchus kisutch. The sequence continues at coordinate 17,723,978 of NC_034203.2, forward strand.
ACCCCCCCAGACTCAATCCCCCAGTCCCTCACCTTCTCCAGGGCCTCTCGAACCCCCTCAGTCTCAATCCCCCAGTCCCTCACCTTCTCCAGGGCCTCTCAAACCCCCTCAGTCTCAATCCCCCAGTCCCTCACCTTCTCCAGGGCCTCTCGAACCCCCTCAGTCTCAATCCCCCAGTCCCTCACCTTCTCCAGGGCCTCTCGAACCCCCTCAGTCTCAATCCCCCAGTCCCTCACCTTCTCCAGGGCCTCTCGAACCCCCTCAGTCTCAATCCCCCAGTCCCTCACCTTCTCCAGGGCCTCTCGAACCCCCTCAGTCTCAATCTCCCAGTCCCTCACCTTCTCCAGGGCCTCTCGAACCCCTCAGTCTCAATCCCCCAGTCCCTCACCTTCTCCAGCGCCTCTCGAACCATGCGCTCCGTCTCCCTCTTGTTGTCAGCCTTCATCATGTCCTTGACATCATTGAAGATCTTGGTGTACTTCTCGTGGCACATGTTCTGGCAGGCTCCGTCAGAGGTGGTCTGGGTGCTGCGGTGTAGGCTGCGTGGCGAGGTGGCTGAGGCCTTCTTGGTCTGCGTGGAGACAGACAGCTTCTCTGGCTGGTGGGGCGTCGTCACGGGGATCTCCTGGCTGCTGCTCACAGCCTCCATCTCAGGCTCCGGGTCCTGGGGGAAGACAGGTCAGAGATGGCGTTAGAGATGGAGAGAGAAACAAGCAAACAAACATAGAAACAGACACACGCATACATCTCCCTATCCACACACACACACAGAACCCCCACCCCTCACACAAACACTAAGTACTTGATTCAATCCATATCGCCGAAGTTTAGTGCGATTGAACTTTAAAGTCAATGCGGAAACTGCACTCACGGTAAACGCTGTGTATGGCAAATCGGAAATTACCTTTAAATGTCAAGCGCGCTATATGCGACACAGATTAAATCAAGCCCTAAAACACTTCAAATGAAACACACAGACACATACCATGGTAACACACTGGCTAAGGTGACCGTACAACAGTAGTGTTGGGATACTTACAGTGGCTTCCTCTTTGGGCTCAGGAGCTTGACTGCGACGGCTCTTCTTTGCTTTAGGCTCCTGCCTGTCTGGCTGATGGTCTCGGTCTGCCTGTCTGTCTGCTTTCTGCTGGGGAGAAACACAACATATTGGATTACAGTAGCGCAGTATCAGAGATGTCTAACACCTCTGTTGGATAAGCATTTCCGTTACCACGGCAACCATTCGAGCCTGAGCCATAACAATACAGATGGTGTTTGTGTTGACCCTCACATTCTCAAATCATTGAAATTCCTCCTAATTTATTACAGGACCTGTAATATTAAATTAGCTACTAAAAACACACCAGAGCAGCTTTTAGTGAGCTTATTTTCAACATGCAAATAAAAAATACCTATGTATGTATGTATGTGAGAGTGTGTGTGTGAGGCTAGTGCAAGCATACGCACATGTTTGACCTGATCGTTGTTGTTGCTGGTGGAGGAGATTGAGTACTCTGCCTCCTCCGGCCTCACTGTCAGCCTCTCTTCTCCGTCTCCTCTCCTCTCCTCCAGCCTCTCCACCGCCTTGGTTTTCCAGAAGCGGCCCTCCCTCTGAAAGCATTGGGACAGCTCTAGCTCATCACAGGCCTTCTTCCAGCTCGCGCTGCGCTTCACCTGCAGCTGCTGCACTGACACCTTGATGTCCTGGATGTTGTCTGCAGGGATCCACGCTCTGGGGACAAGGAGGAGGGGGAGGAAGAGGAAGAGGGACAACCGTCAGAGCAGCCAGGGAATCTCTCAAAGCTCCATAGCCAGGGGAAATTATATTGCATGGATAGCAAGATGCCTTGCTCTGGCCAAACGCTACGCCATGCCCACGGACATTAGTTTCTTCTCCGCAGAGTCTGGATCTGAGTACCTCCCGACCCTTCACCGAATGTGAACACATTCAGGGCCGTCTGATTGGTACAGAAACCGATGAGTTGGGCCAGAGCCAGAACACACGTGGGTAAAGTGGAGGTTTGGAAATTCGTCACTAGCTTTGATACTCTGACTTTGTTTGGTACAACACCCCCCCCCCTCGTCACCACAAAACAACTTCAGCGACGACAGTATCAGACAGAGGAGCAGAAGAATTCCATTTGAGTAGTCAGCCTAGAAATGATAGAGTACAGACAAGAAATTCTGGGTGTTCGAAAGTTTAAAATGATCCACTATGATATATCCTCCGCTCTGCGTGTCAATACAGTTGGCCCTCAGATCCAGAGACTCATGTCCTAGTGATAAGGCTGTTGCATAAGTAGCGGCACGATAACTATGCCCTGTCTATCAGCACGAGTGTGATGGCTGACCTCTGGTGGTGGATGAGTTCTAGCACCTTAGTGCACTCCTTTTGATGAACATTTTGGTTGAAAGTAGTTAGCTACATAGGGAATACAGTGCCACTTGGGACGCAGCCTCTGTATCCGTGTGATGGCTGACCTCTGGTGCTGGTGGCCAAAGAAGCGGACGTCCACCTGATTGTCCTCTCTCTGCAGGACCTTGGCCGGCCAGTAGCCAAAGCCCTTCATCTTAGCCCACACAACCTCATGATTAGGAGTCTGCAACAACAAGCACAACCCCAGATCAGCACAGGGCAAACGACACCAGATAATACACACATACAATTAATTCAACTTTATTTGTCCCCTTATGGCAATTCTATTGGGGCAATAACGTTTCAGACATAGCCCTAACATTACGGCCAATATTACATTGAGTTGATATCTTGATCATTTCAACAATCAACGCCCCAGGAGCATTGACGGCAAGACCGCTTGATACTCACACAGGGGTAGCAGAACCAGTTGTCAGGCCGAGCGTTGGACAGGAAGAAGCAGTTCTTACACAGCATCAACTCGTTCAGCTGGAGAGAGAGCGAGACGTGGAGCGAATGATGAAGAGACACAGAACAGCTGCCCTGCCCTGCCACTCACAACACAACCACAATACAAATCTGTCACATTTAGTTCAGAAAAGGGGGGAATAAATAGTTTACCTCATGGCATGTGTCACTGTAGAGCAACCGTGCTATTTCAGCCTGGTCACTATGAACTGCAACAAGAACAGGTTTCGTTAACGTTGGGAAAATAACATTGAAGTACATTGTAAGGATTTTGTTCCATTGAACATGCCACCACAAATGCATTGTAACTACATAGAGACATGATCCTCCTAATTTTTTGGAAGACAAATCAATAACAGTTCAGACTTCGTGCTTCCTTCAAATTACATATCTGCCACAACTATACGGTCTTATTTTCTAAGCTGCAATTAATAATAGTAGGAAGGAAATCTGACAGCAAAACCTGCTCTTCACAGATGTTTCCCACATGTAACCTTATTCCCTATATAGTGCACGACTGTAGACCAGAGCTCTACGGTCTTTGGTCAAACGTAGTGCAGTATAAAGGGAATAGGATGCCATTTAGGACGCAACCCATAATAACAGCATGGTTGAGAACGACACACACACCACCCCCACCTCCAAACAAGATGGCGGTGTTGTGCACGATCAGCTGGGCATCTGCCTTGAACTCGTCGAAGCTCTTGTATTTCCCCTCGGTTAGGTTCTGCAACACATAGACAGCGATACATTGACAGAGAGAACACAAAGAGGACTATTCATTCACACTGGGTAGGGCAGCAGAGAGGGGGGTTGTGTGGTGCAGTTGCAGTACCATAAGAGACCAGAGGAGGGCAGTGCACCACAGACCCAGAGACCGAGACTCAAACCAGGGAGGCGCTGTGCTGTTTTCCAGCCTATCCAGAGGCCTATTCAGCACCAAACAGAAGAAAACCGACTGGAACAGGGAGGGACTAAGCTGAACGTTTTGCTACAGTGTGCACTAATGAATACTACCCTGAGACAGTGGCGGGGAGCGCTGTGCTGTTTCCCAGCCAATTTGGCAGGCAGGGCTTGGCTGGCGGGAACTACCAGTGATCACGGTGCAGAGGAGACCTCACTGACGCCCTCGCTGTGACGAGAGGCAATCTGAAAGCCTCAGCTACACAATCACAGCTTTATACTGGGGCTACATCTGACTTGCCCTTACACAGACCCTCACCAAACAACATGGACTAAGTCCCAAATAGCACCCTATTCCCTATAGATAAGAAATAGGGTGCCATTTGGAACAGAAAAAAAGTGAAATCCTGTGTTCAGCAGTGTATTGCGGGGAGTTACCTCCTGAATGTTGGAGACGTCCAGCGTGGTATGGATGAGCCTTCTGTACATCGGGTGTTGAGTGTCTTTGCCTTTCTTGTTCAGGTCCACAGCCTACAGTGCCAGGAGAGAAATAATATGATTTATGGGATGCCGTGCTTCTACACCTGCATTGCTTGCTGTTTGGGGTTTTAGGCTGGGTTTCTGTACAGCACTTTGAGATATCAGCTGATGTACGAAGGGCTATATAAATACATTTGATTTGATGGGCGAAAAGGAGGAGGGGAGCTGGGATTAACCCTAGCCATTGTGGTGGGACATTTTACTGGCCTTGATTTAAAGTGGAGTAAAACATGGCAGAGCTCTGATTCAATACAGTGTAGCATTCCAAATGGCACCCTTGGAGCCCTATAGGAGGACTGGTCAAAAGTAGTGCACTATATAGGGAATAGGGCGCCATTTGGGATGCAATCAGTGCCACAGCCTGGTCCTGCATCCCTACCCTGAACATAAAACTAACTGCAACACTCACCCTCTCTTTCATGCGCTGAATGATAAAACGCAGGTATCTGCACATCTCCTGCTTGTTCAGGTTCTTCTTTTTACTACCCTAGAGAGAGAGAGAGAGAGAGAGAAAGAGAGAATGACTCTGTAACCCATCCAGCTCTCTATTCAAACCACGTGTAGCTAGCAGTAAATTGGAACTGATGAGAGCTACCTGAGTATATAATATGTTATTTTGTCACATACACCGGATAGGTTCAGTTAAATGTGTTGTTTTACAGGTTCAGCCATAGTAGAACGGCACCACTGGAGAAAACTAGGGTTAAGTGCTTTGCTCCAGGGCACAGACAGATTTTCCCCCTTGTCGGCTCAGGTATTCGAACTAGGTTTGCACATTTTGGGGAATATTCAGGTGGAAATTTTCCGTGGGAATTAACAGGAATATATGGGAATTAATGGAAATACATGCAAATTAATATTAATACCATTTAAATGTAGATTTTTTTTGCATTGGATATATTTACCATAGCATATAGAGACAAACAAACCTTTCACCTTTTAAGTAGACATAATTGCAAATGATTCAATCCTTCCAATAGAAAAAAATAATAATAATTTTTTATGAATTGAACTTTAATTAAATGAGTTGACTCTTCACATGGGATGATTTCACCAAAAAACAAAAGAAAGGGAATATTGAATGATCCCCAATGATCCATCGCATCTCCCAAACCGTTTTCAACATACATCTGTAAAAGGATAGTCGAGAAACTAAAGTATTAGTTGTCTTCTTCTCAGGCTTCCATGTCTTCTCCCTGGACCTCCTCAATGTCCACGTCTTGAACATCAGACTCTGAGGCCTCGTCTTCACTGTCACTTTCCAACCTTGTTGAGGATGGCTTGTTGTCAGGCTCAAAAAGCCAGGGAATTTGCCCGGATGGCCACCAACTTTTAAACCCTTGTATTGGTCAGCCTGTTGCGTGCATTGGTGTGTGTGTTTCCAAACAAGGACTAGTTGCGCTCTGAGGCGACTGATGTTGGTGGGATTTGGAGGATGATGGAGGCAACGGGGGAAAGAGCCTCAGGTCCACAAAGTCCCTTCCACCAGGTGGCTGATGAGATATGTTGGCACGACTTCCATATTGCATGTCCACCCCAAAGCCCTTGCTTGGAAGTGTACAGACTCCCAAGAACCTTGCCCTCATCCAGGCCAAGGATGCTGAGACACGGTTGTGATGACACCATAGGCCTTGTTGATCTCTGGACAGACAGGATGGTCTTGCCAGCATACTTGGGGTCCAACATGTACGCTGCGGCGTGTATGGGCTTCAGGCAGAAGTCTTCACGCATTTTGATGTATTTCAGAACTGCAGTTTCCTCTGCTTGGCGCAACAGTGAAGTGGGCAGGGCAGTACAGATTGCTTCTGTTACATCTGCAGGAAGAGTCTGAACATCAGACAGGATGGCATTATCTCCCTCAATGGCTATTGGTTTCAGGAGTGTCAGGCTGCTTACCACTCTCTTCCAAAATACATAATTTAGGAGGATCCTCTTGATGGGGCTGTCCATATCGGCAGACTGTGAAATGGCCATTTCTTGGAGAGGCTCCTCCCCCTCCAGGAGACTGTCAAACATGATGACACCACCACCCCAATGGGTGTTGCTGGGCAGCTTCAATGTGGTGGTGCTCTTATTCTTCTCACTTTGCTTGGTGAGGTAGATTGCTGCTATAATTTGATGACCCTTCACGTACCTAACCATTTCCTTGGCTCTCTTGTAGAGTGTAACCATTGTTTTCAGTGCCATGATGTCCTTGAGGAGCAGAGTCAATGCATTAGCAGCACAGCCAATGGGTGTGCTGTGAGGGTAGGACTCCTCATCTTTAGACCAAGCAGCCTTCATGTTCGCAGCATTGTCGGTCACCAGTGCAAATACCTTCTGTGGTCCAAGGTTATTGATGACTGCCTTCAGCTCATCTGCAATGTAGAGACTGGTGTGTCTGTTGTCCCTTGTGTCTGCTGTGCTCTTGTAGAATACTGGTTGAGGGGTGGAGATGATGTAGTTAATTATTCCTTGCCCACAAACTTTCGACCACCCATCAGAGATGATTGCAAATACAGTCTGCTTTCTTTATGATTTCCTTGACCTTCACTTGAACTCTGTTGAACTCTGCATCCAGCAAATGAGTAGATAAAGCATGTCTGGTTGGAGGGGTGTATGCTGGGCGAAGAACATTCAGAAATCTCTTCCAATACACATTGCCTGTGAGCATCAGATGTGAACCAGTTGCACACTAAGCTCGAGCAAGACATTCATCAGCATTTCTCTGACCACGTTCCTCCATTGAGTCAAAAGAAAACTTCTGATTCCAGGAGGACCATGAGCTGTTGTTATCGATAAGGTGTCTGGTTCAGCATTTTAACCTCAAATAGAAGTAGAGGGACTTTTGTCAGAGGTTGGTTGTTGTGAGCGCTGAGGGGATTTTATGCACTTGCCCAGATGATTCTGCATCTTTGTTGCATTCTTCACATATGATTTGGCACAGTATTTGCAAATGTACACAGCTTTTCCTTCTACATTAGCTGCAGTGAAATGTCTCCACACATCAGATAGTGCCTGTGGCATTTTCCTGTAACGATTAGAAATAAATGAGTAAAAAAAAACAATACAATTCCATGTACAGATAAATAGTTAAGCAGTTGGATTAAACAACTTCTTTTGTAAGATAAATGTTTTAAAATGAAACATGTATGGAAACAGGTGAATTAACACTCCTCAGTTAGCAGGCTCAAGCAAGCTAAAACACACATGGTAGCAAACACTAACTTGCAGAACGTTATAGATGATTTAAACACACTTTGCTGTAGGCTACTATTTACTAGTTAACAAAAAGGCATGCATGTCATATAAAATGCATTCACCCCACCCAGTATTTTAATCAAACTTACCAGAAAGCATGTAGTCCTTGGCTCAGACAGTGAGGTAGTGTGGGCTCAATAGCATCTCATCAGTGTGCAAGATCTTGAGAATCAGCTGCACATGTGACGGAAGAGTGGTGCATGCAGACGGTTGCAATTCCATTGAATTGGGGATAGTTTAACCAAAATATGCCACAAGACCTAGAATTGCCTTACTTGTATCCCACAAAAAAAGGTTCACTGTTATAAGCTAACTTTTTGGATGAATTTCCAGGAAAATTCAGAAAATGTACCGTTAAGTTTCCGACCCTTTGCAACCATCATTCGAACCAGCAGCCTTTAGGTTACTGGCCCAACGCTCTAACCGCTAGGCTACCTGCCGCCTATAGGAGTACCTACCCTGCACACCACACACTGCCAGTGGGATCCACTGTCCCGGGGCTTGTACTCATCAGACAGGCATTTTAGGTGATAGACACGGAAGCAGTTGTCGCACACAAGCACGTCTCCGGGCAGGTGGCACTCGAAGCAGTACCAGTCGTGGCTCTCCGCCTCCCATTCCTGAAACAGACGGAGCACAGTGGTCGGTGCCCCCCCTCCGCACCGACCTGACGGCTAGACTACACCCCCAGCCAAGGGGCCACTCTTGGCCCCACCACACCAGCTGCTCAACAACACACACCTATGCTGGGGCTTGACAAAGGCACATCACTGGAACTTTTCAGTTCTATTATCTACAAAACATGTATGTTATATATCCATGTCTCCTTTGAAAAGTGGTCTTCTGACCTCAATGGGACTTCCTGAATAAATACAAGTTAAATAAAACATGAAATCACAAGTTTTTACAGGTAGCCTATACAAACATCACAACAGTTATTGAATGTTTATTTAGTTAGTGAATTCTGACTGACCTCCTCTGGCGGCTCCTTCTCCGTCTGCAATTAAACACCCCCATCATTGATTAATTAACTAACAAATAAACTGTGTGTGTGTGTGTGTGTGTGTGTGTGTGTGTGTGTGCGCACAGTGGATTGTGTACCATAACACCTGTGCAAGCCAATGATTCAAAGCACAATCTTTGGATAAACCTCATTGGAAGGAAGGCCTAAGACTAATGTGTAACCATCGCTGAAACATTGGCTTACTAGAAGGCTAGAGGAAGTGTATGTCCCAAATGGCACCCTATTCCCTAAATAATGCCCTGGTCAAAAGTAGTGCACTATGAAGGGCATAGGCTGCCATTTGGGATGCAGACAAAGTTCATATAAAATCCAGATGTGGTTGTGCATGCATGAAAGGCTGATGGAAGCTAGGGAAGGGTGGGGCAAATTCCTACCAACCTGAACCTGCTGCTCAAACCTTTATGATTTAACCTTCTATAGTATTTCAGGTTTCACTAAGGGGCACAGAGCTAGAAACTACCTGCCTGCCTGGGATTCAAACCAACAACCATGGTAGTCACACTCCTCCTCCACACAGTCTGGAGTGGAAGTCAACAAGGACTGTGTTATATTGCAACATGTCAAAAACTAGTCTACACCTCCTCACAAAATTTATTTTCTTTCAGATGTAGGAAGCCAGAAAACCCTTTCCTTCAGATTAAGGAAGCCACAGGACAAACTAACCTACTACACCCCATCAGTGCAGAATCCAACGCCATCTAGGCTCTGCTCAGTTGCACATGCTCTGTTTAAACCTAGTGAGCTGGAGAACACTCCATCACAGGTGAGCAGAGAGGAGGAGCACGAACTAACACACAGCCATAAAAAGTCAAAAGGATAAAGGAAAGAGGACAGACCGACAGTCGGTAAACAGTGCCACTCCCAGCCTAGTGGGCTATGAGAACCCTCCACAAGTTCCTCCATCTCTTCCTGTCCTGGGCCTGGTTTCCCAAAAGCATCTTCAAAGGCTAAGTTCATTGTTATAACCATCGTAGGAGCATCGTTAAATCTCATATCTGTTTCCCAAAACCATTATTATTACCAGTGCACTTCAAAACGCTCGTAATCTAACACCTGACCAATCCTGGCTTTTTTTGCACTCCCTTTATACCAAGAAGATCTCCGTGGTTCTCCGTCTCTCAGTGAACTTCAGAATAAAGTTCACAACAAAGTTGCCAATGTCTTTGCAATTGATACATACAAGATGCTTCAAATGAAAACCGAGATGACTGCGTTAAAATATAAACAGTAAGCAATAGGCCTATTTCAATCATATTGAAATACATTTCATGTTCAATCATTTGAGTTCTATTTTGCTACTTGTAGGCTACTGTCTAATTTGTCTATATATATTTCATGATGTTTAGCCTAAAATGAGTCATTTAGTGCATTTTTATTTGGTAAACATTAGAATAAGCTGCCTCAATATTTGCAGCCGTAGGTGGTAATAGCCCAGCTCTCTAGGAGCTGATCAGTCATCAGTATTGTGAAAAAATATAATGTAAAGCAAAGATTTTAATGGAGAAAGCTGATCCGAAAGCAGCGCTCGCTTTCTTTCGATCCTATTGCTATCGACACATTCTCCAAAGACGCACTCAATTCTCTCTGCGTGGTTTTGGGAAATGCATGTTACATCTTCGGCCATTGTAGAAAAGATGCATCGTTAAAATACTCGTAAGCCTAAGTAACATTGCTATCGGGAAACTGGGCCCAGGGCTATTTTAGACATTTCTTTCCAGGCAAGACCTAGTCTGTTGGTAGTGTTCAGCTCTGTTTCAACAGATCTCCCTCTCTGCGCCTGGCCCAGTCATACTGTACAGTCAAGTGTAGAAAGGAACTTCACTGTCCACTCTGTGTCCCTGCCCTATTGTATTCTGAATGAAACGGTCGTTGTGACTTCAAAAAAGGGTGAGGCCCCTGGGGAAGAACTGTCTGTGTCCGATGAAGCTTTCTACCTCACCTGGAGTGTTAAATATCACCATCACAATGGCATAATTTTCCAGTGTGGTGATGGTTATTTCAGAGATCAAGTGAAGGACATCCAACATCCCCATGTAAGAAAAAAAAAGGCTGTTGACCATCTACTATAATATAAGGGAGAGGTAACATACAGTACAAGTCAAAAGTTTGGACACACCTACTCAAGGACTTTTCATTATTACTATTTTCTACACTGTAGAATAATAGTGAAGACATCAAAACTATGAAATAACACATATGGAATCCTGTAGTAACCAAAAAAGTGTTAAACAAATCTAAATATATTTTATATTCTTCAAAGTAGCCACCCTTTGCCTTGATGACAGCTTTGCCCACTCTTGGCATTCTCTCAACCAGCTTCATGAGGTACTCACCTGGAATGCATTTCAATTAACAGGTGTGTCTTGTTAGAAGTTAATTTGTGGAATTTATTTATTTCTTAAACGCGTTTGAGCCTATCAGTTGTGCTGTGACACGGTAGGGGTGGTATACAGAAGATAGCCCTATTTGGTAAAAGACCAAGTCCATATTATGGCAAGAACAGCTCAAATAAGCAAAGAGAAATGACATCATTACTGTAAGATATGAAGGTCAATAAATCTGGAAAATTTCAAGTGCAGTCTTCAAGTGCAGTCACAAAAACCATCAGGCGCTATGATGAAACTGGCTCTCATGAGGACCGGCACAGGAAAGGAAGACCCAGAGTTACCTCTGCTGCAGAGGATAAGTTCATTAGAGTTACCAGCCTCAGAAATTGCAGCCCAAATAAATGCTTTACAGAGTTCAAGTAACAGACACATCTCAACATCAACTGTTCAGAGAAGACTTCATGAATCAGGCCTTCATGGTTGAATTGCTGCAAAGAAACCCCTACTAAAGGACACCAATAATAAGAAGAGACTTGCTTGTGCCAAGAAACACAAGCAATGGACATTAGACTGGTGGAAATCTGTCCTTTGGTCTTATGAGTCCAAATTTGAGATTTTTGGTTCCAACCGCCGTGTCTTTGTGAGACACAGAGTAGGTGAACGGATTATCTCTGCATGTGTGGTTCCCACCGTGAAGCATGGAGGAGGTGGTGTGATGGTGCTTTGTCACTGTCATTGATTTATTTAGAATTCAAGGCACACTTAACCAGCATGGCTTCCACAGCATTCTGCAGCGACACACCATCCCATCTGGTTTGCGCTTAGTGGGACTATCATTTGTTTTTCAACAGGACAATGACCCAACATACCTCCAGACTGTGTAAGGGCTATTTGACCTGGAAGGAGAGTGATGGAGTGTTGCATCAGATGACCTGGCCTCCACAATCACCCGACCTCAACCCAATTGAGATGGGTTGGGATGAGTTGGACCACAGAGTGAAGGAAAAGCAGCCAACAAGTGCTCAGCATATGTGGGAACTCTGTTGGAAAAACATTCCAGGTGAAGCTGGTTGAGAGAATGCCAAGAGTGTGAAATGCTGTCATCAAGGCAAAGGGTGGCTACTTTGAAGTATGTCAAATATATTTTGATTTGTTTAACACTTTTTTGGTTACTACATAATTCCATACATGTTATGTGGGTGCCATTTGGGACGCAGGCATAGTATAGTCAACTAGATGACATCACACACCACCACACCCCCCTGTTCATCAAACCAAACGCATGCCGGAAACACAGAGATCATAACAGTAACACACAGAGGAACGTAGCTACACATCCCTCCCTGAGGAGTTACTACTACTACTACTGCAAAACTACATCTACTACTCACGTACTCATCATATATGCTTGCTACAAACCTGCGACTATGTTGGCATTGCTTGTTATGTCACTCAAAAGACATTGCTTTGAAATGTATAAGTCCGAAACTATTTTTCAGAGATGTATTTATCTGTAGATTTATTTGAAGTACTGTATGTGTCAAACAAAGCCATGGAGAATATACAGCTTTCACTTTATTTAACCCTGGCAATCAATTCCATTTTTTCATGTAGCTATTTTTAAAGCAACGTTACATGTGTAGATAAGTAGCGAGCAAATATTTAAAGGAAGTCACTTTGATCCATTCCACAAGAAATTGGGCCACCGAGAGACAGCGCTACAATGGGCTTTCTGGAAGATTTTCACATGGAATATCAGCATCTTCTCTGGTGTTAAAACTACTGAGTGTGACATAAAATGGTCTAACCATTACAAATGAAAAGAGAAATCGTATTTTTAAAACAGTTAAAATAATTCCATGAGTCTATTATCTTCAGATTCTATTATAGAGTATGCTGTGCTGTAAAAAGATTCCATAAAATCCAAGATTGCGCTGCAGGTGGCCGAAGTGATTTGTTCGCGAGATGATGTTAGTAAAATAAATTATAGAGATAAAAGCAGAACAAATCAAACCAAAATAAAAAAAAACAACGATGCACCCTTACCTTGCTTCCGTCGGCATTGGGCTCCTGTGTGATTGCAAGTGACCCAGAAAGCAATGTTTAAAGTCCTGCTGCTATGGTCAATTGAGCTCTCTTTGGCTGCGTTAACACAAGCAGCCCAACTCTGATATTTCTTTCACTAATTGGTATTTTGACCTAATGTGAAAAGATCTGACGTGAATGGTGAAAAGATCAATTGGCAGGGAAAGAAATACAAGAATTGGGCAGCCTGTATAAACACAGCCTAAGAGCAGTGCTAGTGTTGACTGAACTGTGTGGGTTCAGTTTGTTTGGTGTATAGCAGAGCTACAGTACAAAAGGAATGTGTGCATACCTATGACTAACAAGTCAGCATCACATACAGTAAACATTTGAAAAAGATCAGCATGACTTGAATCACCAGGTCATTATAGTCAATGCTGAATTCAGTGCTATAGTTCATAGAACCTCTGAATGACTGATATATAACTAACATGCTGACTACACTGGCCACGCGCCATCCACACAAGACGCGATCAAGACACGCAGGTTAAAATATCAAAGCCAACTGTGAACCAACGATATCAATTTGGGGGCATGTCGAAACACATAAAACATTCATGGACATTAAGATAGCTTGCTATTGCTAGCTAATTTGTCCTGGGAGATGAGCATGGGGTTTTACCTGAAATGTATGTATTCAATTTTGCTGGATTTTTGTAGAATACAAATTCGTATGTTTCTCTACTCAGACGATTAATCCACAGATAAAAAGGGAAAACGAGTTTGTTTTTAGTTAATTATCTTTAATTCATCTCTCCTCATTTGTCTTTCATGCATCCACGTGGGCTTGTATCTTTCTGATATCCAATAAGAATAGGACTTGTGGAGTGTCTAAAATATAACCAAGTTCTATTTTAGCGCTTAGCTATGCAGACACTCGTTCACATGAGCGGTGGGGGTGAAATGATTGAATAACATGTATGTGTACATTTAATTTGCAACGTGGCCGGTGAGGTTTGCATGTTAGTTGTCTAGCATAGCAGATATACACACACAAGACACTCCATACAAATAAAAAATATATAAACATTTAATGAAGGTTTCCTCTGAACCATAGAGGTGTTGATCAGGAAATACACCCCTGTCATACGGGGTTTGTATTATCACTACAGGGTAAAATCCCTCTCTTACCTGCTCGTCTCCAGGCAGCCAGTAGCCCTCCTGTTCGATGCCAGCCTTGGAGCCCTTACAGCCCACAGTGAGAGTCTCTACAACCAGGCCATCCTTCACTGCCAGACTCAGCTGCCTGGCTGTCTCCTTTGGGTGCATGCCAAACACACGGCTCAGGTACCTGCACAGACACAGCACACCAACATCACTGTCTCGGCCTGCCTGTGTTCTCTAACAACTCAACTCAACCAAGGGGAAATGCATACACCTCCAGCCAAATATGCAATTCACAAGGGAAAAGAGCGAGAACAGAACAGAAGCAGCTCTAGACAAGAGTGCCCACTGCATTGCCAAGGAAGGCATTGCATTGCCAATTTAAAATCTTGAAGTAGGGCCTGGCCTATCCCCCAGAAAAATATCGCTACCTGCATTAGAAACTCATCATCACAGTGAATCCCAGTACATGCTCAAATCACATAGAATAGTTGGACATATACTACCACCAATGACTGTGCATTTTGGTCAGACAATCATTCGTGTTCTGCACAGAGATGGAACCTTTTCACATCTAGTTCCTAATGTAAAGAGATAATAACACAATTTCCTCACTCTCATTCCCTTATGCCTTTGTTCTCATATTAAACTGTATTTTCATGGACTGTCACCACCTCATTCATTCAAATACAAAATGTCTAGTTTTAAAGACATTAAGACAGTTCAACAGTGCATGCCATTGAATTTCATCGCTTTATCTCCATGACAACAGCCACTCTGGCATTCATTATGAGAGTGGCCAACTCCCAGGGCTCTCTGCCTGAGGATTTCATTTAGCCATATTCCTATTCCCATTAACATGAAAAAAAATGACTGATCAGCCATGGATTTCGCCGTGAATGAATTTAGACTAGACTGTAAGAATATCACATAACGATCATGTCTAATAGACTTTGATAGCGCCTAACTCTTACAGGCTGACTACACCGGCTCGCGTCGCAAAATAAATTTAGACATACATGTTATGTTATTCAATTACCCACACTGCTTGCACGCGCCAACGAGCGTCTGCGTTGCCAAGGGCTAAAATAGAAGTCAGTTCTATTTCTGACGCAGATCACACTGCAAGTCCTGCCTCTCCCATCTCCTCATTGGTTATACCCACGTGGGTGACTGAAAGACAAAATAGGTCGGTGGCGGTAATGTACCTAATTTATGAAAGTTGCCAGTCGCAATATAAAGTCAAAAGAAGAAAAAGCCTGGAAAGAGGAGAGATGACTAGAAACGAGTCGGTTGACCATTTTATGTGTGGATTTATTGGCGGAGTAGAGGACCTTGTGCATTTCAGGTAAAATAACTCAATGTTTATATCCCAGGTCAAATTAGCTAGCAACAGCAAGCTAGCTAAATAGGACAAATTAGCTAGCAAGTGCAAGCTAACTAGCTAAATTGCCATAAATGTTTAATGTTTTTCGACCTGTCCCCAAATTAATATAATTGGTTCAGAGTTTGTTTTGATATTTTAACCTGCGTGTTGTGATCGCTTTTAGTGTGGGGGGACAAAATACATTTATGCACAATGGTGCACGCGCACAGACGGTTTGGGTTCCGTGTTAGGGTCTAAATCTAATTATATATTCATCTGATTCTACAATATAGGTTGGTTGAATTAATTTATGGTCTCAGGGTTCAAAATTCAGAGCTGCCCGATGGCCTGGCAACATCTGCCATGCTCACCGGGCCAGTATATCTAGCTTTCATATGGCCCGCTAAGGCCATTACATTTTCAAATTCCAAAACAGAACATGTCTATTTGTAATTAATCACAATCTTCCCAACGTCTGACACTTCACACTTGTTATCAACCAGCATTCGGTTCCCAAGCGGTGGCAAGAATGCCAAAGCCTTCCCCCTCCGTCTCATGTGACTCCCACCTCAGTACGGCCTGGATACTCGAGTCAGACCCACAGAGTTGAACTTCGGCCATGTCACGTGTCACGGCCATTTGAGTGCATAAACGATAGGCTTATATTCACTGTCAAATTCACACAATTGCACTGTATTTATAAACACTGTAAAAATCTCATGATTTTATTAGGCTAGTGGCAGTGGGACTTTTTTTAGGACATTAAACTAGCAACAAGATCATATTTAGAGTCTGATCCACAGTGCATTCAGAAAGTATTCAGACTTTTTCCACTTTGTTACATTAGAGCCTTGTTCTAAAATGGATTCAATTGTTCATTTTCCTCATCAATTTACACACAATACTTTATGATAAAGCAAAAACATGTTTTTTTAGAAATGTTTGCAAATGTAAATATTTTTTTTTACTGAAATATCACATTTACATAAGAATTTACAAAGTCTTCTTGGCTATGTCGCTACAAGCTTGGCACATCTATATATTTGGGGAGATTCTCCCATTCTTCTCTGCAGATCCTCTCAAGCTCTGTCAGGTTGGATGGGGAGCGTTACTGCACAGCTATTTTCAGGTCTCTTCAGATGTTCGATCAGGTTCCAGTCCGGGCTGTGGCTGGGCCGCTCAAGGACATTCAGAGACGTGTCCCGAAGCCACAGCTGCGTTGCCTTGGCTGTGTGCTTAGGGTTGTTGTCTCGTTGGAAGGTGAATCTTCACCCCAGTCTGAGGTCATGAGTTCTCATCAAGGATCTCTCTGTACTTTGATCCGTTCATCTTTGCCTCGATCCTGACTAGTGTCCCAGTCCCTGCCGCTGAAAAACATTCCCACAGCATGATGCTGCCACAACCATGCTTCACCGTAGGGATGGTGCCAGGTTTCCTTGGCATTCAAGACAAAAAGTTCAATCTTGGTTTCATCAGACCAGAGAAGCTTGTTTATCAAGGTCTGAGAGTCCTTTAGGTAACTTTTGGCAAACTCCAAGTGAGCTGTCATGTGCCTTTTACTGAGGTGTGACTTCCGTCTGGCCACTCTACCATAAAAGCCTGATTGGGGGAGTGCTGCGGAGATGGTTGTCCTTCTGGAAAGGTTCTCCCATCTCCACAGAGGAACTCTACAGCTCTTTCAGAGTGACCATCGGGTTCTTGGTCATTTCCCTGACGAAGGCCCTTCTTCCCCGATTGCTCAGTTTGGCCAGGCGGCCAGCTCTAGGAAGAGCCTTGGTGGTTCCAAACTTATTCCATTTAAGAATGATGGAGACCACGTGTTCTTGGGAACCCTCAATGCTGCAGAATTTGTTTGGTACCCTTCCCTAGATCTGTGCCTCGACACAATCCTTTCTCTGAACTCTACGGACAATTCTTTCACCTCCTTGCTTGGTTTTTGCTCAGACATGCACTGTCAACTGTGGGACCTTAAATAGACAGGTGTGTGCCTTTCCAAATCATCAATTGAATCTACCATAGCTGGACTGTAGAAACATCTCAAGGATGATAAATGAAAACAGAATGCACCCGAGCTCAATTTCAAGTCTCATAGCAAAGGGTCTGAATACTTATGTAAATTAAGTATCTGTTTTTTATTATACATTTCCAAACATTTCTAAAACCTGTTTTGCTTTGTCTTTATGGGGTATTGTGTGTTGATTGATGAGGAAAATGTTTTATTAAACCATTTTAAAATAAGGCTGTAACGTAACAAAAAGGGAAGGGGTCTGAATACTTTCCGAATGCACTGTAGCTAATGATTAGCCCATTGGGGTAAACAATGCAGATTAGCAACCCCATGCTTCAGCAGTGTAGCCATGATACTGCATCAGGCTACAGGTGATAATGCTAATTGCTAAAATACCACACCTGCCTGCAATATGGACCATGTACTGGCCCTAAATATATTACTTTTCACCAATATGTTAATGGGCTGATTTCTGGTGGGGAATATTACATTTTAAACGGTTTCATATGTTAAGGCTATGTCATCATTGAGGGGATGGTTTTAATTTTGTTTTCCAAATAATCGGTTTAAATATCAGATTGTATGGTTGGCTATAGGCTATAAGGTGTTTGCCCAGACTGCAAATGAAACATGAAATCACCCATGATTAAAATTCTGCATGCATAGCTTGCGTTCCTGTGATCGGTGTGCCACTGGCAAATGTATCTGAATGTCAAGCCCTGTAGTCTAAATGTCAATAAGCTAAATAAATTCCATGTCAAGTATTGAACCATGAAACCATCATAATTTCAGCTATTGATCAAGTATGACCCTGAGAGCGGGGTGGGTAAGACCATCCATCATCCACCAAACTCAATACGTATTCAAAGTGAATAGGCTATGCATGGAAGGTGTATCACAATTGTAAACAACTAGAGACACCTTGTCGTTCTGGCTCCAAAGAGGCAAGGTGTCTCCACAAATGCTTAGGCCTACTCTTTTGGCGTTTGTGATGTCTCCATTTTCCATACGTATTGGAACAGAACTAGTATGACTGCAGCACTTACTTTGAGATCCTGTCCATGTTGGCAATTTGTTTCTGGTTGCGTATGACCTCAATGGCGGCCCACACGTACTGAACCACTTTAGGGTCCGCCTGCCTCTTCTTCACCACACGCGACATGATCTCTTTATTCATGACACCTGCAAGGGATGGGAGAAAGGTTTCAAAACATTAGGCTACATCTTTAAACACTGCGGAATCTCATCAAGGAGCACCATCAATAGAGAGCAGGGGCAGACTACACATTCAGCCTAGCCTGGTGGAACAATCCTGATTGCTACGTTCACCATTCTATTTCACATCAACAGAATGGTGAACGCAGTGATCAGGATGATTCCATCAGGCTACCTCCAGCCATCTTCCTAGCTAAAACCGCCAGGATAAAGGATTCATCCAGGATAAGAAACAACAAGAATTTGCAGGTTCCAAAGCCCTTCAGGACAAGGATTGGTCAACCCAATCAAGACAACAAAAACTGCATATTCTCATTTCAGAAGGTCCTGACTTCAGACATGTGCTTTGACTGGCCTAATAGATGTCCATTGTCCATGATGACACAACACAGCTCCAATGATCATGCAAGTGTCACGGTGGCTTCCTATATGCTTCCTATGGCCTAGCCTAATTCTATTGGCCTTTTTTATAAAAATAAAAAAAGGCCAATAGAATTAGGCTAGGCCATAGGAAGCATATAGGAAGCCACCTGTGACACTTGCATGATTATTGAAATATATATATAAATACATTTCCTTAAACTGCAATGTAACAGGAATCAGCATTTAGGGACCTGTAGTAGAAATGGCCTACATATAGGCTATTCTGTGGGAGAAGAAAAGCATCATCCTGAAAGAAAAACTGTTATTACAAAGACACAATGAAAGTTGTGCAACTTCCCGACACTGCCATAGAACAAATCAAATCCGAGGAAATACAATATCACTCCAGAGAAAATAAAAGGAACAGTAGCAGTTTGCCTTCTTTCAACTAAAGAGCAGAGTATTATTAATCCCAATTTGAGAAATTGTTTTATCACAGCATGCTTCATCAATAATTTAAGATTAAGACACATGAAGGGGCCTGCAATTTAGAATCCATAAAATAGTCTGATTCAAGTGCTGTTTTCCTATCGTACTTTATAGGGAGAAACAAGAAAAAACAACAGGAAGACATCCCAAAACAGTTAATCAATTACATTTGTTAAAAAGCTTAATGGATGTGGGTGAAAATGACTGTCTAAACCTCTCTGTGGAACTTCTAGGCAGGATGGACCTGCTACTAAAGCTGCTCTTGTGTTGCATTAAAGTGCTGTGGAGTAGGTGTGTGTCATTGCCAAAGATCATGTGTGTTTTTGCATGCAGCATTTTTATTTAGAGGTCCTGCATCGATTCCCGGCTGCAGCCATACGTAGTACTTGCTTTCTTGGTAATTTTGTCAAGCTTTTTTTAAGTCCTCCTTTCAAGCACACAATGGCATAGCTCACTACACTCACCATGCCACTGCTGTAGAACATGCAAAGCATTTTGTCACAGACATTAAAAGATCTCGCTAAGCTTCCTTAAAAAGTATTGTCTGAATTGGTATTTTTTGTAGACAGTGTGGGAGTCCTCCTTCCAGTTCAGTTTGTTTTACACCCAAGTACATGTACTATTACACCCAAGTACTTGTAAGAGTCCCCAGTACCAATCTCTTCACCGTTAATAAAAACGGGATTAAAAACATCTTTATTTTTCCTAAAATCTACCACTAGCTCATTGGTCTTCAGTACATTCAGGTCCAGGTAATTGGCTTCCCACCATGTCACAAAGGACTCAGTTGTATCTATGTGATGAGCATCGCCTCCTCTCATGACACAGCTTACTATAGCTTTCAGAGAATTTCTATGAAACAGAGTTTCAAATCCAATTTCACGCATTTCTCTTCTTAATAAGCCTCCATGAAACGTAAAATGTCACTTTAGAAAATGGGGGTCGTCACTAGTTACCACAGCCACAAAGTCATAATTATGGCTAAACCACACCTATTTCAAAAATGTCTCTTCTTGAAATCTCATTTTAAACCTAACCCTCATCTTAACCCTAACCACACTGCTAACTGTATGCCTAACCATATATTAAGACCAAAAAGATATAGGCCATCCAATATAGATTTGTGGCTGTGGTAACCATAAAGCTGATACTACAACCTCACCATATGTAACCTTAATTTAACTAGGCAAGCAAGGATGTGATGCAGCCTGGATTCGAACCAGGGACTGCAGGTACACCTCTTGCACTGAGATGCAGTGCCTTAGACAGCTGCACCACTCGCTGCGCCATTATGTACCTTTTTGGTCCAGACTTCACACACAGAATGCAAATCCATAAATACTTTTGTTCAACTCTAACCTTTAAAGACCAAAGGCCAAATTATGAGCATGGTTTACTAACCATTCACAACACTTTACTAAATACATAAGCCTATAGTAGCCTACCTACAAACATCCTGGGAATTTACCAACTCATTGGGTCAGACACAGGAGGAAATAGCCTACACATCAGGTACTTCAATTGGTCATAGTCAGAATACAAAACATGTGATACTGAAATGTGAGCCACATTTCACAGATTTAGGCAGCTCACATCCAGTCCTTACAATACCATGGTATCTTGTATGTGAAGCCTATTGAGTTTACTCTGATATATAGAGCAACAAACACTTAGGCCATATACATTTTATCAAATGTTAACAGGTAAGGCAAGCGAGCAAATATAAATAAAACAATTCAAGAGTAGAGATTCTTGTTAGCAACCTTAATTCAACACCTAACGACCTAATCAAGAGATATTAGCACCTTGGGGAGACTAAAAGAGGCATAGTTCAGCTATAATCTGACAGGAAGTTGTGTATCTCTCTTTACAGGAAGCTTGAGGACAACATTTTAATTTTAATGTGATGAGTGATGAGGACCATCTGTTAAACATTTCATTACATTTGTATGGCCTTAGTAAGACAGTAAAAATAACCTGAGGGTTGAAAGACTGTAAATCATGTATCTTCCACTGCCTGACATGCAGCCTGCTGAGCTGTAAGAGACCGTGAAGAATTGCTGAGAGGAGTAGAGGTGACAGTGAGCAATATCCCATACTATGCCAATCCGAGTAGGCGTTAATGAGTGCCAACTGTGCCATAGCACTGCTCTGTGCTCAACTCCACATCCACTGGCACCTTACACAGGAAAGTAACAGCAGGGGACAGCAGGTAGCCGAGCGTTGGGCCAGTAACCGAAAGGTTGCAAGATCAAATCCCCAAGCGGACAAGGTAAAAATCTGTCTTTCTGCCCCTGAACAAGGCAGTTAACCCACTGTTCCTAGGCCGTCATTGTAAATAAGAATTAGTTCTTAACTGACTTGCCTAGTTAAATACAGATCACAGCTGCTACACACCTCTGTCTCTGACTGACACTACATGACTCCAATACAACAGAGGTGGAGGAACTACACTCCCCCATTCTATTATACAAGGTGTCCAGGAGCACAAAAAAGACAGAGCTTTTAATCATATATGAGATAAGTCTAGTTATTGGCATCTGGATGAATAAAGTTGATCAAATGTATGCAACATTTGTTGTCTTCCTCAAGGTCCAGCTGCTCCTCTGTTTTCACTCTTCCAACACAACCAGTGCACAACAGAGGAGGACGACATAAAATATACCATCTGAAATGAACCACTGTTGTATATAGACTATCTATATTCTTGGTACGGGCAACCGGTCAAACAGCCGGTCAAAATCACCATGAATAATAGTAGCTATGGGAGACAAAAATCCTGAAGAAGTCCTGCGGCTGTGCTAAAGCTGAATGAATAGTTAAAACGAAGTCAAGAAATACTATTTTGAAAATATAAAAACAAGATAGCTACTTGGACCGCTCTCATCTCATTCGCTGGACCGGAATATGGGTTCGGGTAACCATACCAGGCAACTTTTCACACCATCATCATGATGAACGGCACATGTGCATAAAACAGTTGTTGGGTGTAAGATAGGCCTGCTATGTGTAGTACCTAGCTAATTAGTTGGCTAAATTCATTGCAATCACTTATCACATCGACTATTATTACAGCTAACCATTTAACTAAATGGGGAAAAAACTAATAATTTTTACATTTAAATTGCATAATGTTGAAGAGCAAGCAAAAATGTTGTTACCTAGCTAAAGCGTTAGCTAGCTAGATTGGCCAGCTAACAAGCTAATTGGACACATTAATACGCCTTGTCGTCACTGTTTTAATTTTGTCTGGCCAACTATTGACACATGGTTAGTGGGAGAGCAGGTAATTGTACCTTCTTCCCTAGACCATCCAAATTGTCTGATTTCTGGATTAAGTATTCAACACAGTCCGTGGATATTTCAACAAAAGCAGCCAAGGCCACAAGAGCAAACTGGGAGCTCCCAGTCAGTTAGCTGGCTCCTGTCAGCTTAATATTAGGTAGCTAGTTGGTACTAACAGGAAGCTAGCTAACTTTTGGATAGGATAATCGCCATGGCGTGGGCCAAATACAGCTTGTCAAAACGTTAGTTAGCTACCTAGATCAAATACTTCAATATGCATGGCTAGATGTAAACTACTAAAGCTATCAACCTAAACATGGTTCGACAAAACATAGTAAATTAAGCTAAGGTAACTAGCCAGCGAGCTAGCCAACGCATTAGCTAGCCGAATCGGCAAAGCAGTTCTGTACTAGCAAACGTTAGCTGTCAAACATGATTAATAGCCGCGTAGCTGGGCAAATCAAATACAATATCGTTTTTTGACAGTAGTAAAGAAACTACAGTAGCTACCAAAACGTGCATGGAAGAGCTTTTTTTTTTTTCGAAGGCGCCATGTTCATAAAATAGCTAACTAGCCGTAATGTTTTCATTGAAGTAATACATGTTTCATGAAATAAATGTCAAACTTACCTTTACTACAGTATTACTAATATATGTGTCTGTATAACTCCGTGAAGGATTCAATGTAAAATACCTTACATTTGTATTTCCGGGATAGTTTAGACTGTCTGAATTATGGTTTATGTCCAGCTGGCCACAGCACAGGATTGGGGAGGTAAACAGCGCCAACATAACAGGACAGGTTTTTACACAGGAGAACTCTAGTGGCGGAATTGTGATTTGACACGACTTTTACAGTCTATGCTTGACACACTTCTGTCTTTGTTATTTTTGTGAGGCAACTTTTGAGAGTGCATGTATGTAACAATAAAACATATATATTGAGAAAGCTTTTGGCCAAATGTTGTAAAAAAAGATCAACATCTGTAAAAGCTGCCCATTACACTTGAATAATCTAAAATGCATCTGAACAGGGATTTAAGCGATTAACATTATTTCACTACAATCAATACTTCTCAATGGTTTCTACATATCCGGATATAATACATACTATTTAACGTGTGTATATATATATATTCGTTAAATGTTTTATATATATATATATATATATTTTAATTTATATATATATATATATATATTAGGCAAACACCCCTCAGTATAGAAGATCCTAAATTAGGCTACTGAGCGCTTGCAGCTGCTGTCAGTGTCTGTATATGTGGGCGTGACAGGTGCGCGTTCCCGAATCAGTCCACCAAAAAATCTGATGTGGTTGTGAATTGGGGTCAAGTGAGCCGACACTTGCAAAATGCGGTCAAGCCATTGAGTCATCCACTCTTCAGTGTCCTCCTCATTAAAATCATGCGCGGAATATGCAACACTTTCCGGTATCGCGTGTTTTCTGGTAGGGAAACTTATTCGGATGCACTGTCATGCACAGAGACTATAGGTACAAATCATTCCAAGCACAGTTATTCAATCTTCCGTAATTAAAATTATACCATATATATGGTTATAATATCTACAGAAGTGACAAGAATGCCAATCGAAGAGGTATTGCTGTTTTTATTCAGAGTTATATTCCTGTAAAGTTTAGAGAGGATCTCATGTCAAATGCTGTTGAAGTGATATGGCTACAGGTTCACCTGCCTCACCTAAAGCTTATTGTGAGAAGTTGATATGGATCACCAAGTGCTAACAGTCAGTATCTGGTTTATATATATATATACATTTATATATATTAATTTAACCTTTATTTAACTAGGCATGTCAGTTAAGAACAAATTCTTATTTACAATGATGGCATACACCAACCAAACCCGGACGACGCTGGGCCAATTATGCGCCGCCCTATGGGATTCCCAATCACGGCCGGTTGTGATACAGCTTGGGTGTCTGTAGTGACGCCTCTAGCACTGAGATCAAGTACCTTAGACCACTGCTCCACTCGGGTTAGGGTTAAATGCTTGATCATGTATGTGATATCAGTGTATGTGATATCAAGAGAAAATGTACATGTATATTTTCAGGGTGACCTGAATATTGACTGGGTTTCCACTGTCCCCTCAAGAAAAATATTCAAACTGTAACCAGTGCCTGCAACCAGCTGGTTGAGGTTATCAGTCAAACAAACAGTTATTTACAAACAGAACAGAAACTAAATAATCCACTTGTATTGAACAAATCTTTAATAAGGCTGCAGAAATCTTCTCTAAAGCAGTATCCACATCCATTGGATATAGTGATCATAATGTAATAGCCATATCTAGGAATGCCAAAGTTCCAAAGACTGGATCTAAAACAGTGTATACGCGATCATACAAGAGGTTTTGCAATGATTCCATTGTTGAAGATGTGAAAAAATGTGTTGGTCTGATGTATGTAATGATGAACATTTTGATGCTGCACTTGAAGCATTTATGAAATTGCTTCTTCTGGTTACTGACAGGCATGTGTCCATAATAAAACTGACTGTTAAAACTTCCAAATCCCCATCGATAGATGAATTGAAAAAACTGTATGGACGAGGTTAAGAGAATGGCAAATAAGTCTGGCAACACAGCATATTGGCAGACATATAGTAAATTGAGATATCTCACATAACTAAACTAAACAAATAGAAGAAAAAACTATACTATGGAACAAAGATAAATGATAGAAAGAATAATAGTAAAAAGCTCTGGAGTACCCTAAATTAAATTCAAGGCAGAAATACTAACTCAGCTTCATCCTTCATGAGTTTTCTGAGTTGAGTTTATGAGTTAATTTTTTTATTTTTGCAGGGACAGTGCACATTAATCAACGTTTCAGTAAAAGTGCCGGTTTTAGCCAGCCGGCTAATTTTCAACCGCATTCCCTGGGCAGGTTATTAAAAACAAGAGCAACATAGGACAAGCAAGACGTAGCATACAGACAGAGCAGCATAGAACAAAAAGCAGCAAGTCAAAATTCATAAAAGCAACAAAGTGTTTCCACACCTCACAAGCTACAGACAACAGACAACATGGAGAGCGGCAACACACAGCTAGGGACCATGTTCACAAATCTGATTGACCTTTAGCCATGTCTTCAAGCATTTTGTGAAAGTGTGATATGTGGTGCAGTTATGTGTGTCTGATGGCAGTGTATTCCAGACATGGGAAGCTCTCACAGAGAATGCAGATTTACTAAAGGTGCTTTTCCTTAGGGGAACTATTCAGTCACCTCTCATGGCAGACCTTGTGGATCTGCTGCCATATGTCTGGGTTTTCTGTTTAACAAAAATATTGAGTGGAGGGGGAGCCAAGCCATTAAGGATCTTGAATACAAGACATGCGTCGGTGTATTGCACAAGATTTTCCCAACTCAAGAGCTCATGCTTTCTAAGGATGTGACAATGATGATGGCTATTGGGCTTCCTATCAAGCACTTTGAGAGCCTGTTTGTAGACAGACTGAATAGGTTTTAATGTTGTACAGCAAGCTTGGGCCCAACTAGTCAAGCAGTATGTTAAGTGGGGGAGTATCATAGATTTGAAGTACAGTTTTGCTACCTCTGTAGTCAAACAATTTAGTATAAATCGGAAATTAGCTAGGTTGAATTTGGTTATTTGAATTACCTTTTTTCACATGCTTTTTAAAAGAGAGGTTGGAATCAAGTGTGATGCCAAGGTACTTAAAATCGGATACCACCTGGAGCTTCTCCCCTGACACATAGACATCTGGCTCAGTAGCATCTGTTGCCCTCTTTGTGAAGAACATGCAAACATTTTTTTTCACATTGAGATGCAAACACGAGTCACTGAGCCACTTTGTAACCTGGACCATTACAGTAGTGAGTTCTTGTGCAGCTTGTTGTTTGCTCTTTGCATGCACATATATCACTGTATCATCTGCATACATTTGAACTTCAGACCCAGTACAGACAGAAGGCAGATCATTAATGATCATTGAGATCATTGAGGCTGATGGCTCATTCATAACAAAACCCTTTGATATTGCCAACCACTTTGTTGACAAGATTAGCAAATTTAGGCATGACATGCAAACAACAGATGCTGAGCCTTCATATTCATGCATAGTGATCCAAATAATGAAAGATAAGCACAGAAAATAATATTGCTGCAGTATCTATAAATAAGGACAAACAACCTGGAACCGACAACCTTGATGGTACTGTACATGTCTGAGGTTGGTAGTGGAATACACTGTGACTCCTTTTAGCCACATCTTCAAACTAAGCTTAGAAGTGTGCCCTAAGGCCTGGAGGGAGGTAAAGGTCATTCCGCTACCAAAAAATAGCAAAACACCCTTTAATGGTTGAAACAGCAGACCAATCAGCCTGTTACCGGTGCTTAGCAAGCTTTTGGAAAATACTGAAAAAACGTAGGAGATATGAATTAACATCAACTGCCTTATCATAGATGGACAGTTACCTATCCAATAGAACACAGAGGGTTTTATTTAATGGAAGCCTCTCTGATGCAAATTTGAGTGTGGTGTTCCACAGGGCAGCTGGATTGGACCATTATTGTTTTCTGTGTTTACTAAGGACCTTCCACTGACCTTGAATAAAGCCTGTGTGTCCATGTACGTACAGTACCAGTCAAAAGTTTGGACCCACCTAATCAGTCAAGGGTTTTTCTTTATTATTACTATTTTCTGCATTGTATAATAATAGTGAAGATATCAAAACTATGAAATAACGCATATGGAATCATGTAGTAACCAAAAAAGTGTTAAACAAATCAAAATGTATTTTATATTTGAGATTCCTCAAAGTAGCCACCCTTTGCATTGATAACAGCTTTGCACACTCTTGGCATTCTCTCAACCAGCTTCATGAGGAATGCTTTTCCAACAGTCTTGGAGGAGTTCCAAAATTTTTCATTCAACATGTCAATACCTCTCATAAATATAAGTAGTGATGAATTCAATCTCTCCTCCACTTTCAGCCAGGAGAGATTGACATGCATATTATTAATATTAGCTCTCTACTTCAATTCGGTAAATGGCACTGTGTGCTCTTTTCAAAGGATGGATCCGTCGTTTATGGGTTATGGGATACAGGGGGTCGAGGGTGGTCTGCCATGCATTGGGATGACATCCCAACTCGGGATGAGGAGGGCTTTTAGCGGGTGGAATAGTAGGGACCAATTGGAGGTTTACTTAGTAGAAATGCAAAGATCATGGTACAGCTATATAGACACTCAATCATCATGTTACTTTTTAATGGCACGTTTACAAACATATATTTTGATAAAAAATAATTGAAAGTTGTGTCTCATTATGATAGGTGGTGAAATAAGTATAGCCAGTTACAATTGTAATGGCCTAGCAGATAATAAGAAAAGACAATCAGTATTTACCTGGCTAAAAGAGAAGGAATATAATATCTATTGTTTACAGGAAACCCATTCAACAGTTTTAGATGAAGTTTTGTGGAAAAATAACTGGGGGTGAAATATACTTCTCCCATGGGCAAAGAAATTCAAAAGGGGTGATGGTTTTAATTAACAATAATTTTGATCCAAATGTGCAAATTGTCCAAACAGATCCTCAAGGTAGATGGATTATTTTAAATATGTTATTGGACAATAAACAGATATGGCTTATTAACCTATACGGTCTGAATAATGATGATCCAAGCTTCTTTGAAAATATATATAAGAATTGATCAACTCTACATGCAACACTAGACTCTATTGTTATGGTGGGAGATTTGAATACGGTCTTAAATACCTATATGGACCGGAAAGGAAATCACACTACAAACTATCACCCTCAGGCACTTAAGGAAATCATGAATGTCATGGATATATTGGAATTAGTGGATATATGGAGACTTAAATACCCTGACCTAGTGAGATATACATGACGGAGGCTTAATCAAGCTAGTCGCCTTGACTACTTTCTTATACCATTCTCTCTGGCACCAAAAGTTTAAAAAGTGTTGATAGAGGACAGAATGCGGTCGGATCATCACATAATTGGCATATATATTACTCTTACAGAATTTCCATGTGGGCGAGGATATTGGAAATTTAATCAGTCTACTAGATGATAAATTGTTTAGAACTAGGACAGAAGAATTTATAACAGACTTTTTCAGACATAACATAGGTACAGCAGATACCCTTACTGTATGGGACACTTTTAAATGTGCCTTTAGAGGCAATGCAATACAGTACTCATCTATAAAACAAAAGCAATTGAAGGACTAACAGTACAGTTAGATAGCAATAAAAACAGTACTATAGAGGCACAGAATAAGGTAGAGGAAAAACAAAAAGAAATGGAGGAACTTATTCAAGAAAGATCTAGTGTAATATATTATAATAATAAAGCGAACTGGATGGAATATGGGGAATAATGCACCAAATTATTTTTCAATCTTCAATATAGAAATGCTACCAAAAATGTTTTATTAAAACTTGTTACAAATGATGGAGTCACGCATGGTTCACCAAATTATATTTTGAAAGAGGAAGTAAAGTACTTTAAGAATATGTTTTCATTTCAGGCTCCTCCATCTCCACTAACTGAAACTAATTATATGGATTTTTTTCCTAATAATAATGTAAAATTAATATCTGTACAGAAAGTACTCATGTGAAGGCCAAATTACTGAGGAGGAACTGCTTGAGGCAATTGGGGCCTTTAAGGATGGGACAACTCCAGGGCTGGATGGCATACCAGTGGAAGCATACAAAACTTTTTTTGGTATACTCAAAGGACCATTATTGTCTTGTTTTAACCACTCCTATATAAATGGTAGATTATCAGACATGCAACAAGAAGGTCTGATATCATTATTACTGAAACAGGATCCAAGTGGTATATATAAAGATCCAGTCCATTTAAAAAAATTGGAGACCTCTTACACTTCAGTGTTGTGATGCAAAAAATCCTAGCAAAATGCTTGGCACATAGAATTTAAAAAGTATTGTCAGATATTATTCATCCTAATCAGACAGGTTTTTTACATGGACGATGCATTGGAGATATAAGACAAGTACTGGAAACAATAGAACACTATGAAATATCGGGGACACCAGGCCTGGTTTTCATAGCTGATTTTGAAAAGGCTTTTGATAAAGTACGACTGGAGTTTATATATAAATGCCTAGAATATTTCAATTTTGGGGAATCTCTTATAAAATGAGTTAAGGTTATGTATAGCAACCCTAGGTGCAAAATAGTAAATAATGGCTACATCTCAGAAAGTTTTAAACTATCTAGAGGAGTAAAACAAGGTTGTCCACTATCAGCATATCTATTTATTATTGCCATCGAAATGTTAGCTGCTAAGATTAGATCAAACAATAATATTAAGGGATTAGAAATCCGTGGCTTAAAAACTAAGGTGTCATTGTACGCTGATGATTCATGTTTTCTTTTAAAACCACAATTGGAGTCTCTCCACGGCCTCTTAGAGGATCTAGATACTTTTGCTATCCTCTCTGGATTAAAACCAAATTATGATAAATGTACCATATTACGTATTGGATCACAAAAAAATGCACATTTTACATTACTATGTAGTTTACCAATTAAATGGTCTGATGGAGATGTGGACATACTTGGTATACAAATCCCAAAAGAAAGAAATTATCTCACTCCAATCAATTTTTATAGGAAGTTAGCAAAAATAGATAAGATCTTGCTACCATGGAAAGGAAAATACCTGTCTATTTGTGGAAAAATCACCCTGATTAACTCCTTAGTTATATCACAGTTTACCTATTTGCTTATTGTTTTGCCTACACCTACTGACCTGCTTTTTAAATTATATGAACAAAAAATATTCAATTTTATTTGGAACGGCAAGCCAGATAAAATTTAAAGGGCCTATTTATATAACGAATATGAATTTGGTGGGCAGAAATGATTAAATATTAAAGCATTATACCTCTCACTAAAGGCATCAGTCATACAAAAGTTATACTTAAATCCAAACTGGTTCTCTAGTCAATTGGTACGAATGTCTCATCCTATATTCAGGAAGGGCCTTTTCCCCTTTATTCAGATTACACCTGCTCACTTTCGGTTGTTTGAAAAGGAAATAATCTCCAAAATATCTTTATTTTTTAACAAACCTTAGAAAGTTGGTTGCAATTTCAGTTTAATCCACATAGTAACTCTTTATCCACATTATAGCAGGTGGTGTAAAGCCATAGCACATACGTTTTTCCAGCAGCAGACTATGATCGATAATGTCAAAAGCTGCACTGAAGTCTAACAAGACAGCCCCCACAATCATTTTATCATCAATTTCTCTCAGCCAATCATCAGTCATTTGTGTAAGTGCTGTGCTTGTTGAGTGTCCTTCCCTATAAGCATGCTGAAATTCTGTTGTCAATTTGTTTACCCTGAAATAGCATTGTATCTGGTCAAACAACATTTTTCCCATAAGTTTACTAAGGGTTGGTAACAGGCTGATTGTTTCGGCTATTTGAGTCAGTAAAGGGGGCTTTACTATTCTTGGGTAGCGGAAGGACTTTAGCTTCACTCCAGGCCTGAGGGCACACACTCTCTAGTAGGCTTACATTGTGAAGCTGTGTGTGTCTGTGTACTGTGTTTGTGTCATGACCGTAAAAACATCTCACTTTAACAGTAGAACATTTGCTAAATAGCAGGTCATTAGGCTACTGCGGCCTCATTCTACTCGTGATATCAAAGCCATTTTTGAGAAGGTGCGAAAAGGAAATAAACGATTTGTTATAATTTTGATTATGGAAGAAGGGATAAGTGTTCTTCAAACTGCTTGTTTGGAATGATTTCTTTCCATCTCTCAATCTGTGCATGAGTGCACATTTGACTCCGTTTGCCTACCAGAAAAAAAATAGTGTATTCACGCACACAAACCCAGAAGGAAAATAAATGGCTTGACCTGCATTTTGCAAGCGTTGGCTCACTTGACTGTAGTTAGTGTGGTGAGTAGGCTACATGTAGGTCTTCGACAGCAATACCAACGCTGTTACTAACATTAAACTCTACTAAATATTATTCACTTATGATTTTTGTATAACAATTGTCGGTCACGTTAAGCATGAATGTGAATGAAATACGCTTACAATTAACATGGCAAACATGACAAAAACATTTGCAATCTGTGTTTGGCGCCAGATAGAGGTGTGTAGTTGAATGTCCGGAGCCCCTTTTGCATCAAAGCAGTTGTTCCTCCTGCTTTACCATGTCAAGATCTCAAAGAGCAGCTGTAGGCTATCAATCAGTGGTGCATGTCACACTTTTCCCCGCATCCCAAGCAAACAAACCTGATTTAAACTAATTGCATTTTTTAACTGAAGATCATGATTAGTTGATTATTGGAGTCAGGTGTGTTGGCTGGGGAAAAAGTGTGACACCAATCAGACCCCGAGGACTGGAGTTGCCCAGGCCTGGAAGGAAGAAACCTAGAAAGGAACCAGACTCATAGGTGAGGCCCATCTATTTTGGCTGTTACTAGACCTACCATTAGGCCCTCATTGTAAATAAGAATTATTTATTAACTGACTTGCCTAGTTAAATAAAGGTTACATTTTTGTTAGTGTAAATGGCATGCATTTTCTGGACATGTGAGCCATTTTTGGAAAGCAAGATGAAACATTTTGCCAGTAATCAAATTAGGGAAGGCCCAAAGTTTTGTAAAAGACAAAAGATTGAGTAGGCCTAGACATGCTGTAGTTCTGAGTCTGAATCTGAATTTAAAGAAAGTGGAGGAATTTGAATGGGTGATATATCAATCGATCAACACTGGGCGGCGATAGAGTAGCACTGAAAATGTATACCTTTACCTGACCTGTACAGTGTTACACATTGCACTGCACCTGGGGGTGTTAGGAGTTATTTCTATACTAACATTTGTCAACTACTTATTGCCAATTATTATTGGTGGACTAAATCTTGTAATTATCATATATAGTAAAAAAGGCTAAATCAAGCCACTTCCTAAGTTCTTTTGCTGACTCTGCTGGTGATCCATCTACATTTTGAAAAACGTTAAGGCGCTAAAGCATGGAAAGTCCTCTCCTTCCCTACCCAAGCAAGTTATACTGAACTCTGATATAATTTTTTATTTTTATTAGATAGGTCATGCTTTGAATCAACATTTTATGTCTGCTGTTTTTTTGTTTGAAAGAAATCTTGGTTTATTAATAGACCCGGGTCAGTCAGTAAACTGCTCGTCCCTCTCCCAGCCGCAAGTCGACTTGATTAAGGACCAGACAACCCCAAGTGAATCCATGTACTCTGGAGCAACTGTCTACTTCTGACGTATTGGAACAAGTACTTATGATTGATGTAAAAAAAATAAAACATCTGCTTGGGCTGATATGCTTGATGCCTACTTATTACATTTTTTTTGCTCCATTGATTGTGGAAGCATTAACACATATATTTAACTTGACAATTATATTGAGTTTGGAAGGCGGCCCATGTGCCTCCTCTGCATAAAGGTGGCGGCCCGAGTGATCTAAATAATTATCGTCCCATTTCCAAGCTCTCTTGCCTAGCAAATATCCTGGAATCATTGATTAGTACTCAACTTAGATCCCTTTTAACTGCTACATATTTTCTGAATGTAAAACAGTCAAAGTTCAGACCAGGTCAAGGTACCATCTCTGCCATTTCTATGGTTTTAAATGATGTCATAAATTGTTTAGATATGAAGAAACATTGTGTTGCCCTCTTCATTGACCTGTCCAAGGCATTCACACTGTGGATCACACGTTACTTATTCTACGATTGGCTCTTCGTTGACCTGAAGTTGGTACTAAATGCTGCTAAAACCAAGTACAGGTTATTTTCCAAATCATGTAATAATCTAACTGATGATTTGTGTACAAGTACGTTAGATGGTGCCCCCATTGGTCATGTCCCCGCCTATAAATATCTGGGCATCTGGATTGATGATCAGCTATCTTTTTAAAAGCATGTTGACGAGTTAAGTTGGGCTTCTTCTATAGGAATAGGGCTTGCCTTTCATTAAATAGTAGAGAACAGGTCATTCAGTCTACATCCATTCCTGTTATAGATTATGGTGATATTATATACATGAATGCAGCTTCCAGTGTTTTGAAGCCCTTGGACACAATTATCACAGCACAATTCGTTTTATAACATCTGACAGTTTTGACACTCACCACTGCATCGTTTATCATAAAGGTTGAACCTCGCTAAAAACACACAGGTCACTTCATTGTTCTGTTTTTGTTTCTAAAGCCTTACTCAATAAACTACCAATTGACTTGATATTGTTGATCTACAGAAACTAGTATTACAACACAGGGTTGGTTAATGCTGGAGATGCCACGTGTATCCACAGAGTTGGGTAAATCTGCCTTTACCTACAGTGGAATAATCTCCAAGTAACGTTTCATTTGGATGTGTTGTTGTCTCTGGGTCAGTTTAGGGGAAAGGGATTTTTATATTGATAAATGTGTTTGTTTTGCTAGTTTATTGTGTATATAATATTTTCTCATTCTTTAATTTAGTGTTTTAAATTGTGTAGCATTTTATTTTCTGTATCGTTCCCAGGGCACATTTGCAAATGAGACCTAGGTCTCAATGTGCTTTTCCCTGGTTAAATAAAAGTTCATCAATATGTCTTTGTGGCCAGACAAGACACCTCTTTATCAAGTGATTGACATATAGACTGCTGTACTAGATCTGGATGGCAGTCTGTTCTATGTTCCATTCTACAGTAAGTGCACAGGGGTCCTATATTAATTTGAGATTGTCATAAGGGGATACTGGGGATGTACTCTGTGGATTTATCTTTCAAGAAAAAGATGCATTCGTTTTACGGGCTGAACATATTCCAGCAGACAGTTGCTGTTGATCTCCTAACTCATATGGGAATTCTTTCTTCTTTTCATTGAGGATGGGATGTATATGTTTACGCTTTAAGAATGTTTAAAAGACTGTTTTGTACACAAACTACAAAGCATTTTAAACAGACTGGCAACCCAAAGCCTTTACAAGCAAAAGTAGATGCAATGTTGATAATTTAGCCCATGGCAAGACATCTGGGCATGGTTTTCCTAGTCTTTTGTTGCAGTAGGTCATGCATTAACTCAGCATGAATCATGCTTTCATCAGCTTGACACTGTACATAAAACTGTATACATCAAATCTAAATCTCCGTTGAGGGTAGCCTACGCATATTTGTATTTTTAAGAGGAGTGGTGAACTGTAGTAGCAACTAATTCACATAGACACAATGTGGCAGAGGGGTGAGGGAAGAATGTGAACCAAGCATCTGAACACAGACCAAATTGATAGTGAAATGAAAAGCAATCATATTAATAGCAACCATATGCATCAATAAGATGTGACTCTCAAGCACATTCTTGCTTTACCACTCAGCTCAAGTAATCTCTTTGACATTAATGCCTGTTGTGCAGAGGTGTCTTTGAATCGGAGACACAAACACAGACACATCTTACATGGGAACCCCTCGGTCTGTCTAGCATTTCTGGGTCTTTCAGAATCCCCCTCTATCCTTGCCCAGAAACAAGTACTGATTGACCCAGTGCCACAGTTTGTGCGTAGCTCATTTGTGAGAAAGGACATGTTACATAAAACCTGTCACAACACTTTATTCACAGGACAATAGGAAATACCACAGTGTACACCAAACCCCGTAGGTCATAGTGGAGTGTTCAGTTATTCCATTGGTTGACAAGTCAACTCATTTGTATTCTGCAGTGCAGTGTGTTAAAGTTTCATTTGCAAATGAACACTGAACTTCATGTAAGCCATTTGTTCGAATCACATCGGGACATTCTCATAGTTTCACGGAATAGGGTGACACTATTCCGACTGTAATGGCGGCACTCAATTTGGAGTGACAGTACACGGGATATGGTCATACTCCATTATAGATCTTAGGTTTGGAACATCGCTCTCCAACCAAGGTGTATAGCACTTAGGAAACGTGTAAACCAATTTTCACAGGATACGCCGGTGACTCAGTATTTCTCCATTGAAGAATTTGACTTCATTCGAAGTCAGACTGACATGACATCGTCTGCACGTCACCAGACAAAAACAGAAGAGGTCTGTCTGTATTGTTCATTCCACAACTTCTCTGTTCCAAAATCTATTGCAGGGTAGAGAAAGCCAAGGTCTAATCATCTATGAAGTGGCAGCAATTTTGCTGCACTACAAGCAGTAGTCTAGGATTGTCAAGCCCAAAAAAACTACGTTCAGACTTTTGGGATATTTGAGCAATTCAATGGCAAAACTTATTTTCACTACTTTAGATAGTTGGTACTCAAGTGCCGGTACTCAGCTCCGGTGAGCTCCTGCCCACGTCAAGCCCTGGACATCAATGTATGACTAAGTGAAAGTGCATGTTTTTTAGGATTTCTCTCACAGTGTACTTTAATCCATTATGTGAATTGTGTATGCATGTGTACAGTCAGTCCTGTACACTGTCCACATGTTTATTCATCTATTCGTGCACTCTCCTGATAACCTTTATAAATTTTTGCCGGCCTCCTTTGCTTTGAGTGCTTTGGCCTGATGACATGGTGGTCACTGTCTGCGTCTGGCCATTTCAGATGATTACGTCCTACTGAATGTTGAAGGGCAGCTTTACTCCTTTGTCAAAGTTCCTGAAGATGTATTTTGTCATGGCCCTCTGATAGCGTATGTCTGCACTGCTTTCATTTAGAAAAAGGAGATTTATTTGTTTTCTCGTTTTGGTAGAGGAATAACACATGAATTATGTTTCCCGACATAAATAGCAGGCCTTCTTCATAGCTTCCGCTCATAACGATGATATGAAAATCACTCGTCATTGTTTTATTTGGAATGGTTGAATCCGTGTAGTACAGCTCATTATTTTAATCTTTAGACTTCGTGACTTTTTACATTTCTTGGCCCTTGCA
Organism: Oncorhynchus kisutch; assembly: GCF_002021735.2. NCBI lineage: Eukaryota > Metazoa > Chordata > Actinopteri > Salmoniformes > Salmonidae > Oncorhynchus > Oncorhynchus kisutch. Next base: position 17,760,744 of record NC_034203.2, read on the forward strand.
AGTATGTTTCCAATTAATCAATGTAATCGACCCAAAATATATACATTTTCTTTCCCAGGTTTTCAAAAGTCTTCTTTCCCTTTTATAGTAAGCTAAAGAAACTATAGTTTTGTGAAGGTATGCCTCCACATCTTTATAGCCCATGTGGAGTATTCACACACAATCCAGCATTCACTCTGTGAGGTTTGCGGTTTAATTACTAACAGTTAAACAAAACACATATCATGAGTACAATCTCCTTACTCCAAAGTGTCATGGTTCGGTATGCAGCCCAGCTGCATCATTTCATATCATCTTTAAAATGGCAATCTGCAGTTCAAACAATAACAAAGCCTGTTCCCTGCCACTGTTTTTGGTAAATAGCTGAGGGATGGGGCTGCAGAAATGCAACCACTCTCAACTTCATAGACAGAGCTATCGATGCAAGAGCTGACCATCCATGAGATCAGAATGATAGTTTTAACCATGTTTTTAGTCTATATAGTGATTGTTTACAATTACATTGTTTTTTTTCTTCTTAAAAAAGGAGTAAAACAAGCTTCTATTTTGAGTTCTGATGAGGTGAGACAGTTGAAATAAGCTCAGGAGGCATTTATAAGTTACATTCTTTAAGAATCAATGGGTATGTATAGTTCTTTTAAAAGTCGCAATCGCCGATTTCTCCTTTTTAAACTCGTTTAGTGCAGACAAAGATCTCATATTAGTCTCCTGTCTACACTGCTCTATTTCTAACTATTGTCTGGACTGGACCTTCTCAGACATTTCTGGTCCCCATCCAGGTGTGTTTTATGTAGTCGCTACCAAAGTAAATCAAAGTAGCCAACTGTATAATAATATTCAGGTACTATATTTACATCTAAACGCATTTAGACAAGGTGAGACATGTTATACAGTTTGACATGTTGGACAAAGATATGAGAGAGAGCAGTGTTACTGTTTGAGACTAAGACCGGTTTCCCAAATGGCAACCTACCATATAGTGCACTACATAAGGAATAGGGTGCCATTTGGGATGCACTCTAAGACTGCCTACTCGGCCACAGTTATTTGATAAATCACAGATAACTGTTTACAAATGAGTCACTTCCTCAAAGCACCAGAAGAATCCCAAAGTGCATCACGGGGGCATCCTTAAAGGGGAAATCTGGAATTGTTACATCCATTTTAGGCAGTGTGATCACTTTGTTGTTGTTTGAATCCCAGATTGTCCAGTTAAAACAGAACAGCAGGGAATCGTCAATCTTCTTACGTTAACAAGGGGACTGGTCATTGCCTGAGTGGACCTCTCTCAGTAGAGTTTTACACACTATTGTGTTCTCCCAGGCTTGTGGTACACTTACTATCAGTACTGTCTAAATAAATCAAATAAAATCACATTTTATTTGTCACATGCGCCAAATACAACAGGTGTAGAGCCCTTCCCAACAATGCAGAGATAAAAATAGAAATCGTAACACAAGGAATAAAATTCACAAGAATGGAGCTGCAGTACATAGAGGGAATAGAAGTCCTTGATCAATGTGCAGTGGTACGAGGTATTTGAGGTAGATATGTAATAAATAACAGAGTAGCAGCAGCATTTGATGAGTGTGAAAGTGTGTGTTTGTGCGTGTGTGTTGTGTCGGTATGTGTGTGTTGTGTGGGTTTTGTGTGAGTTTTTCAGTGTAGTGTGTGTGTGTGTGTGTGTGTGTGTGTGTGTGTGTGTGTGTGTGTGTGTGTGTACTGTACACTCTTAGAAAAAAGGGGCACCAAAAGGGTTCTTCGGCCTCCGTAGGACAACTATTTTTAGTTGCAGGTAGAACCCTTTTTGGTTCCAGTTAGAACCCTTTTGGGTTCCATGTAGAACCATCTGTAGAAAGGGTTCTACATGGAACCCATAAGGGTTCTACCTGCAACCCCCAAAAAATATTTAAAGGGTTCTCCTATGGGGACAGCCCAAGATCCCTTTAAGGTTCTAGATAGCACAGAGTGTATAGACTTGAGAGTGCATAGTCAGTGCATAGTCAGTGCAAGATATGGACCGGGTGTGGACCATTTAATTAAATATTTAGCAGTCTTATGACTTGGGGGTAGAAGATGTCACGGAGCCTGTTGATCTGAGAGCCGATGCTCAGGTAGACAGCTGGACAGTAGCAGAGTAACAGTCTATGGCTTGGGTGGCTGAAGTCTTTGGCAATTTTCCGGGCCTTCCTCTGACACCACCTGGTATAGAGCTGTTAAATAGGCAATAAAAGGGTATTGTTTATGGTTTAGTACTTTGCTAAAATAAACATTGAACCCTCTTGGAATGTTAGCTATGTTAGATAGCTCCATATTTAGTCATTTATTATTTGGTTTTGTGCTAGCTCATTTTGTGAATATGCTTCAGATGTGCTGTACTGAGATTCAAATGATGAGAATGGTAAACAGCTTCTATGTAAATGGTAGCTTGAAGTAATATGGATACCTTCCAAAATGAGAGTCTGAATTAGATGTTGGATTGAAATGAATGTTTAGTCTAAATACTGTATCTGAAAAGTTATTTTAAGTACATTTTGGGGCGATGAATATGTTTTTATACTACCTGATCAATGGAAAATATTTTTGAATTAACTCCCAAAAGCTTTTAGCAATAGTCAATAATGCAAAGCAACAGAATAAATTGCAGTAATGTGATAATAAAATGACAAGTCAACAATAACCTAAAGCCATAGTATTTTTGTCTCAGGACCACTAAATGTCCTCCAGACACAGATTTGGGCAAAATTCCTTAGATTTTTGGGAAAATTATGAAATTGAGGAACCCAGATTCAGCGAGAGGGAAGTCCTTCCAGCTGTGACCGGTGTAGATTGCCTTTGCGTTATGTTTTGATCGGCTTATGTATGACCATAGGATCAGGGTTGATGTTGCTATTAAATTCCTTGATAAAGAAAGGAATAACTTCCATAAACCAAAATGTTGTGCTGCCCTTAAACGCCAAGTGCACATGAATAGCCATGCTAGTCCAATGAAGACACGGAGCCTACAGTAGAAAGTACAGTAGCTAGCTAACATGTACAGTAGGGACACATGACAAGATACAGTTCATTAATGCATGAAATGCATAGATATCACAATATATTGGTAGGAAAGCATTATAATACACTGTCAAAACCATATAAACACATTATTTGTGATTTTAGGATTCATTTAAATGCACAATTGTACTGTAACATACCTCTAACACATGAGTTTTTTAAACAGGGAAAGGGGCAAGGGATGATTATGAGGGGGAATACAGGAGGAGAAGGAAGTCAGCATTAGAAAGGGCACATACACCAACAAAAGGAATGTACACTAATATCAGGCATGAGAACTGTTCAGATTTGGTGTCATTATACAACATGAAATTCAACACTTGTAGCACAGCCATGACAGCAGATGGTGCAGAAAGGAGATGACCCATGTTCCCCGAGCTGCCTCACTTCCCAGGGGAAGCAATTATTTGCCTAAATGGGTCGAGTTAACACTTTTCCTCATTTTAAGGAAGGAATATTTGAGGGAAATGTAGTTTGTATGTTGTAACAGGTCTACAAATAATAACAAGTCTACACATGTAATGTTGACCCAACAAGCACAACAACTACTAATGTATTCCTCATTATGGCATTGAGCTCGTTCTTATAACTTTGCATTTATGTTCTTTCTTGTATTTCAGTGGTGGAATGCCATCCAACAGAATAATGACTGACTTTTCAAAATCGACAGTGATGGTGAGTTAAGTCTTGAAATGACAGGTCATCATATCTTTTAATGAAGTAAATTGTGCAAAGCTAAGCTCAACTTTTAGAACTAATTGATTTCACTGAACTGACTAACTTCATGGGCCTCCTATGATTATAACCTAGAAGTGCTGAATTACTGGCATAACTTAAATGAGAAACAGATGACACACCAAGTTTTGGGTATTTGTGAAGTTCTATGTTTGAGCCTTCAGTGGGTTATCTTTCTTTTCACAGACTAGCTAACATTTTATTGATTGAATGTTATTTTTCATGCTCACATCTTGTCTTTTATTTTTAGGTGAAACCTATTTAGGGCATTACAAATATAGCACGGTTAATGGAGCCATTCCAGAGTCCCCATGCGATTGACATGCGATTCCAGAATCCCCATACGATTGGTGTTTAAATGAGGGCATCGAGTCGAATACCAGAAAAGTCTTAAAAAGTTCAAATTCTAGTGATGCAAGGTGGTTGGTAAGGCATTCAGGATTTAATTGTTTTATGCTGACTGACCTATTGATCATGGTTAGTGTCTAGTTTACATGTTAGAAACCTCTGAAGTTTGTCAATGAAAAGTAGCAAACGTCACCAAAGGACTCCATATCAGTGTTTCCCATGTTTCCTCCATCAGTGTTTCCCCTGTAATTGTTTACAGACAGATTATTTCACTTATAATTCACTGTATCACAATTCCAGTGGGTCAGAAGTTTACATACAAGTTGACTGTGCCTTTAAACAGCTTGGACAATTCCAGAAAATGATGTCATGGCTTTAGAAGCTTCTGATAGGCTAATTGACATCATTTGAGTCAATTGAAGGTGTACCTGTGGATGTATTTCAAGGCCTACCTTCAAACTCAGTGCCTCTTTGCTTGACATCATGGGAAAATCAAAAGAAATCAGGCAAGACCTCAGAAAACAAATTGTAGACCTCCACAATTCTGGTTCATCATTGGGAGCAATTTGCAAATGCCTGAAGGTACCACGTTCATCTGTACAAACAATAGTACGCAAGTATAAACACCATGGAACCACACAGTCGTCATACCGCTCAGGAAGGAGACGTGTTCTGTCTCCTAGAGATGAACCTACTTTGGTGCAAAAAGTGCAAATCAATCCCAGAACAACAGCAAAGGACCTTGTGAAGATGCTGGAGGAAGCAGGTACAAAGTATCAATATCCACAGTAAAACAAGTTCTATATCGACATAACCTGAAACGCCGCTCAGCAGGGAAGAAGTCACTGCTCCAATACCGCCATAAAAAGCCAGACAACGGTTTGCAACTGCACATGGGGACAAAGATCGTACTTTTTGGAGAAATGTCCTCTGGTCTGATGAAACAAAAATGTAACTGTTTGGCCATAATGACCATCGTTATGTTTGGAGGAAAAGGGGGAGGCCTACAAGCTGAAGAACACCATCCCAACCGTGAAGCACTGGGGTGGCAGCATCATGTTGTGGGGTTGCTTTGCTGCAGGAGGGACAGGTGCTCTTCACAAAATAGATGGCATCATGAGGTAGGAAAATTATGTGGATATATTGAAGCAACATCTCAAGACATCAGTCAGGAAGTTAAAGCTTGGGTCTTCCAAATGGACAATGACCCCAAGCATACTTCAAAAGTTGTGGCAAAATAGCTTAAGGACAACAAAGTCAAGGTATTGGAGTGACCATCACAAAGCCCTGACCTCAATCCTATAGAAAATGTGTGGGCAGAACTGAAATAGCATGTGCGAGCAAGGAGGCCTACAAACCTGACTCAGTTACACCAGCTCTGTCAGGAGGCATGGGCCAAAATTCACCCAACATATTGTAGGAAGCTTGTGGAAGGCTACCCAAAATGTTTTACCCAAGTTAAACAATTTCAAGGATATGCTACCAAATACTAATTGAGTGGATGTAAACTTCTGACCCACTGGGAATGTGATGACAGAAATAAAAGCTGAAATAAATAATTCTCTCTACTATTATTCAGATATTTCACATTGTCAAAATAAAGTGGTCATCCTAACTGACCTTAGACAGGGAATTTTTTACTGGGATTACATTTCAGGAATTGTGAAAAACTGAGTTTAAATGTATTTGGCAAAGGTGTATGTAAACCTCTGACTTGAACTGTACATTTCTGCTGACACATGCCTTTAAATGGCTAGTCATTGGCTCAATGATTGTAGGTCTATGGGAATATCTAGCATGTCATTGCGTTTACACTAGCACCACTGCTGAAAAGAAATCCAAGGCGAAACACTGCACATCAAAGAGACAAACTTGTGAAATGATTGAAATGTCCCCGTTGTCTAGTGCTAACTGCTGACAGGCCTTCAAATGAAATAACCTCCCTTGTACTGCTTTACCACAGGAAGAAATCCCACATGTTGGAGTTAATGTGTGCAGCCATCATCTGGGTCCAACCAATCATATTACAGATTAGTTAAGGTCACACAAACGGAACACTTGCCTGCCGGGAAGTGGAATTGATCGAAAAATATGGGGATGAATTTCATTGGAGCTATGAAATTGAGCTATAAAATATATCCCCTGCTGTGAGTAAATATTACACTACACCTAAAAACAGAAACTTGATGGCTTTTACATCTGAAAGTACTCATTCCACGTAATCTGATTGGCTATATGTTAAATATTCGCACAGTAATATGTACTCCCAGAACATATGACTCAACTCTGTCACTACGCTGTAATGGTTCATTATCTGTTAAATGTTGGGGAAAATACAGTGGTGTAAAGTACTTAAGTAAAAATACTTTAAAGTACTACTTAAGTAGTTTTTTGTGGTATCTGTACTTTACTATTTATATTTTCTACAACTTTTACTTTTACTTCACTACATTCCTATTGAAAATAATGTGCTTTTTACTCCATACTTTTTTTCCTGACACCCAAAAGTACTTGTTACATTTTGAATGCTTATCAGGACAGGAAAATTGTACAATTCATCAAGAGAACATCCATGGTCATCCCTACTGCGGCTGATCTGGTGGACTCACTAAACACACATGCTTTGTTTTTAAATTATGTTGGAGTGTTTCCCTGGCTATCCATAATAAACATTTTAAAAAGTGGTGCTTTTTAATATAAGGAATTTGAAATGGTTTATACTTTTACTTTTGATACAAAGTATATATACATTGAAATATTTTTATACTTTTGCTCAAGTAGTATTTTACTGGGTGTTTTTTACTTGAGTAACTTTCTATTAAGGTATCTAGACTTTTACTCAAGTATGACAATTGGGTACTTTTTCCACCGCTGGGAAAATATAATTCTGGTCAATACTCTCAAGGTAAATGAAACACCTATATGCTAATGTAACATTGCTTATAGACAGCCTGTCCTTCAGAAAAGTGTAATGATGGATACAGTGTGAGGTATGCTACACTGACCTCTGCAGTGCTGGCTGCCTTGCTTATATTGGCCTTGCTTCAGCTCCACAAACCATGTTACACTGATGCCTCCGACATCCCCTTTCTTCCTCATGGAAAACCGAAGGCTCTACTGTCTCCTACCATTCCCCTTAGAAATATTATTCTGCTTATCACGTTCATCAGTGACCAGGGGACTAATGGAGACCCCCACTATGGATAGACCTGGGTAAGGTGTGTAGAGTGGACCATGGAGGTGAAAGGGTCTTTGGTGAATGGTGGCCGGGATGTTAGATAAATACATAACTAGGTTAAGCAGGGACTGGCACTCAAACAATAAAAAGGAAAAAACAATATTCTTAATTGAATCCCATGCTTATGGAGTACACAAGGGCCAGTGCAAAGTGTCGTCAGTGCTCAACAAAAAAAAGAGGAATCTTGGAATGAATGCATGATTAGTTGGCTGCAGTGGGTGAGTGGAGCGGACAACTACAGGAGATTGTCTGGTTGAGAAAAGCAGTGCTGCTGCTATTTAGAGGTCAAATGTATTGCATCTGAAATTGCCTTACATTTTTCCCCTTATCTTTTACGTACTTGAAACACACCTTTTAGTCCATTAATTTGAGATGTGGATTGTGAGTTTGGCTTGAAAATGAAAACATTGCTGTTGGAGGATCTCAGGTACTTGTTGCAACATTGTGCATCACATACATCTTTAGGAATTGTTTCGTCATCATTCTGTCGACTTTGCTCTGGACTTTGCGTGCTGTCACTTTAGTTTCCCTTCACTATCACACAAAGCTCAGCTTTGAACAGTAAATCATGTTCAAGAGAAGGGAACATTTCCATAATGAACATTTTTTATTTATTATCCTGGATGATGGCCTATTACATCACTTATCAAATGAGTGAAACTTACTTTCATGGAAGTGAATTTACACAAATAATTTACGATAAGTATGCTGTTATTTATGTGTTGTAGGCTAGGCATGTTGTATACAAAATCCACATTAGAAATCCAAGAAATTAAGGGAGCGTGGTTAGTGGCCTGAACGATCAGCTGATTAGAAGCTGAGGTCAATATCATTTTTGTACTGATGTGCACGCGTGTTGCCTTGCGTAACAACAGCGTAGAGCTGACTTCAGTCATTTCGAAGTTCACAAGGAGAAAGGAGCGTCCCTCCACGGACGCGGGTGCTGCTGTACTATTGTCCGGTGCGTGCAGATGGTTCTCGGGTTTGATGGCTTCTGGGAAATGGAATTTCAAAATTCCAAGCTCAGTTCGGTGATTCGGGACTTACTAAATAAGCGTTCAATGCAATAGTTGACACGTCTGCTGCAGACCTCTGACTTCCCAACAACCCGAAGAGGTGCCAAAGAAGTGTGCGCGGACAAACAAGCTGTGCGCGTTTTTCCCTCTGTCTCTCTGAGTCAAGTATTTGGATTTGACAAATCAAAATATTTAAGCCATTTTCATAGCTGGTTGGTTTTACTTTTAAATCTTGAGATGTTCGATTTTTCTTCTCAATAAAACACTCTTATTTAGTCACTTACATGGGATTACGACCTCTCATCAATGAAGTCCGGCATCAGTTTTAAACAGATGTTTCTCTTTCAGAAGAACAGGCAGGTGACCGAAGAGTTTAAGATGACATATTTCATTGCTTTTATTCTGTCATTATCAACGTGTCTGTCTGTGGTAAGTGTGACACAACAATACTTTTATTTTATATTTCGTTTTATGCGTGATGATCAAAATGCGCACAAGGATTGCAGAGAAGGGCTTTCTAATGCTTGAAAATATGACATAATAAATATAAAGACATAACAGAAATGTACCTCAAATGTGTGGCATTATGATTGGTGCATTTGCTAATAGGCTTTTGTCGATATAGGGTATTGGAAACTGTACAGTGTACACTACTGTGTTGTAATTTATTACAACATATTGCTCTGTGCAGTCTACAGTAGTTCAGCTCTTGATTTAAGCAGCATTTTTCACAGTCCAAAGAGATATGATATAAACACATAGCAGTAATGAATAGGGTTGTGGTCTTCAAAACATCAAGATTTTGCCATAATGCCGACATTGGAGTGCCCTCTTCCCTTTTCATCCACATTACAGGTCAAATTCTAGACTAGGTAATTTCATCTTTCAGCTAACTAGCATCCTCATTATCTACCCCCCAACAACTGCTCTGAATTGACCATAGATATAGTTAGAGGACATAATATTGTATCTGTCGCATTGTGGTGTCTGCAATGGCACTGCCCATGCTCTCACAATCTCCATTTTTAAGAAGTAAATTTTTTTATACTTCTATTGATGGGTAAGCTGACAATGTCACGAAAAACTATGTGCACGCTTCAATGAGCAGAAGTATGTGTGTTGTTGTGATTTTGGATGGCCAGATAGCTAGCAACAATGACAAGAAGCTGCCATGTGTGGAATTGTAGGTGGCTCGTTTCAGCTAGTTTTATCTTGTTCTTGATACAATGTCTTGTTTTGGGGTGACTGATGTCATGTCTATGCCAATATCGGCAAAATTCGATACCTAGCTCACCAACAATTGTAATGATGTACTTGAGAGACAAGTGTTCATTGTGAAAATGTATTTGTGTTTTCAATAAACCTTGGATACGAAATATAGTTTACATGTTGTCAACAATCTAAGCCAAGCCCTTCTGTTTTGCCCCATAGTTGAAGACACATCGGTTTTGTTGCTAAACAACCAGCCCGTCTATGCGTTGGTAAAAAAAAAAATGAAAAGGTGCATACCGCCACCTGGAGTGTGTTGTTTGAACAGGTATAATTTATTCATATGATTTATATTATTTAACCTTTATTTAACTAGGCAAGTCACTTAAGAACAAATTCTTATTTATAATGACGGCCTACCAAAAGGCCTACTTTTGGGACAGGGCTGGGGGGAAAAAAATGAAATATAGGACAAAACACACACCCTGACAAGAGAGACAACACAACACTACATAAAGAGAGACCTAAGACAACAACATAACAAGGCAGCAACACATGACAACACAGCATGTTAGCAACACAACATGACAACAACATAGTAGCAACACAAAATGGTAGCAGCATAAAACATGGTACAAACATTATTGGGAACAGACAACAGCACAAAGGGCAAGAAGGTAGAGACAACAATACATCCCGCAAAGCAGCCGCAACTGTCATTAAGAGTGTCCATGATAGAGTCTTTGAATGAAGAGATTGAGATAAAACTGTCCAGTTTGAGTGTTTGTTGCAGCTCGTTCCAGTCGCTAGCTGCAGCGAACTGAAAAGACGAGGATAAAGGACAAAGCCAAGGTTGCTGATTTACTGCCACCACAGTTTTGGAATGTTGGCACAAAAGTATCATTAATTGGCTGATCCTTCCTGATGACCTGGATGGAATTATGTGGTCCTTCCTTAACCCATCGGAATTCCCTCCCTGTTGACTACTTGAAAATGGTGAAAGTCCTCCATGCCGCTGCCCATGCTAAAACTGTCTTTTGGGCACGAGAGTCCTCTATCTACCTCTATGGAATTTACCCATGCAATGCTGTGCCTATGTTGGCTGTGCCCCCAATGTGTGGCAGAGTGATCGGGACACAGGTGTGAATGGGAGTCTGGTCCCATAGTGCATGTAATGAGCTTATACCCATCAGAACAAGAGATAGCAGCTGTTCAGTGTCTGTTCGACGCAGTGTATTCTGATGTAATGATGTGACTCGTGAGAATGATTTACCTAGAAATAGTCTTGTTGTTAACATCACAACATTACACAAAAAGTTGGAAAGTAGAAGCCATAGAGATTCTATGGTAGAACCTCTCTCACACAAAGATGTTCAACTCTGAAAACTGGAGTAAACTGCATGGTCTAACATGGTCTAACAGTTTTAGACTTTTCAAACCCCATTCTAGTACTTTTTTACTTTGCTTCAAGTCACACTTTATGGGTCACCTGAAACATGCCAGACTTCACCATCTGATTAGGCAAGCAGATCGCAACAGGTTTGTTCGCTATAGCACACTGGTAGCCTGAGTGCCAGTCTGTTTGTGCTATCATGCTAGCAACTGTGTCATCCATTGTCATGCTGTTTGGCTTGACAAGGAGCAATGCTGTTGGCAAAAGCACAAACAGGTCTGAGACCAGGCTATCACACTGGTACCTAATATGCTGTAATGCACCTCGGGCATGTTCAGTGTCTGTAGCACACAGGTGCTCCTATCTGTTCAGAACATGCTGTAGCGAGACCTCATGTACCGCTGCACCTTTTGGTTTGGTAGAGTGCCAATGTTCTTGATACAAATAGACTCTCCAGTTTTGACCCATCTTCACATAGTGCTAGAGGGCAGGACTATTGCCAGGACGAATGAACCCCCTCTCTCAAAATAAGTTGAATATTTTGTGTATTTTATGTCATGATAGTTCTCCTCCAACCAATCTGAGGAAAGCAGAGCTTTCTCTGGATATTGTATTTAGACAAATCAGCAAATAATCATTCATTTATCACATATCAATATGGATTTGTATAGAAATTCAACAAGTACAGTAGCTACTGAGAATGTTGATGTATTTTGCATGTACACCCCATCTCTCTACAGTGGCGTAACTTAATAGAAATCTTTATCACTGTATGTTGAGGCGGACTATCTACAGTGTGTGTTAATGTTTAATACAAAACACAGTGCTTACTTTGTAATCGATGATATGGAGGTCATATTGTACCGTACCGTACAGAAATACCTATCTGAGCATCATTTGTATGCGCTGTCTGTAAGCAGCTACAAAGATCATTTCAAAATCAGACCTAGTAATTGGCCTTCTCTTTTCATTTCTGAAATGTACTCTGTGCAGGTAATTAGCAGACTCTCATGATTATCCTGTACTTCTAAAGATCCCAATCAGCAGATCATGATCAACAGCTGTCTAGATGTGCAAGTGTCCTGTACACGACATGACAGCTAATTGAAATGGTTGCTGATTTCAATGACACGCCCTTGACTCTCAAGTATAAAGCATGTTGGATCTGTCAAACACACAGTCAGTCTCATTCAATAGTCAGTGCATTCTAATCTCACCTCATTGTGCTTTACAAAAGCATGTCCCATGCAGTCTCAGGTCAATGTGACTTGTGAAATAGCAAGTTCTAGCCACTGTCTTTCATCGAATGAATTACTATTATGTCACAGATTTAATACAGTATGTGCCAAATCAGTATGATTAGTGTAAAGCTGCTATGTACCAGTCTTGGGTTCACAAGTCCATCTGGCTATAGACCGATAAACTGTTTACAGAGCATCACTGGACACAGATTCATCTGTTAGGGGAAGGTGATGAACATTATGGATTTATTTGATATTATTGTAGGAATCAAAACATATTTTTGGATAGAGGATGATTAAATAAAAAGCTGTGAAGTTTGTTTATGCATAAGAAGTGCAAAGGCTTACTGTCTGTCCCCAGTGCTTCAGTGTTTTTAGCTTTGTTAGTTACAAATCAGCTGTGGGGTATAGTAATGGCAGCGCAATACATTTCATATCAAAATGTTAGGCTCTCACATTTTAGCCTGAAGGTCTGCGTTGAGTTGCACTTACTAAGATGTCTTACATACTCTCCACTTCCTCTCTCTCTCTCCCTCTCTGACAGAATACTAAGAATTAATCAGAGCAATATCTTCTACCGCCAATGGCCTTCCAATTGAATGTGTGTGGTACCACAATTTGGTGGAGCAAAGAAGCGTTAAAATACATTTGCTTTAGCAAAACATACAGTGGATGGGATTGCTGCTGCATTAACACCAATGTGTGTGGCTACAGATATGTTATGTCCCAAATGGCACCCTATTCCCTAAATAGTGCACTAAATAGTGCCCTTTAAAGGAAATAGAATGCCATTAGGGACGGAGCCTAGTTGTAACGGCCTAGGCGACGGTTAGTAGACCCAGTAATTAGTGGTGTGTTGTGTGCAGCTTAATTTAAATGGCCCTTTAGCTGACTGGGAGTGGGTCATTGACTCTCTCTCAGAGATAGATGCTCCCACCACTGACCTGACAGTCACTGCCATTTTGGGGCGAAACTGTGAGTGTCCTGGGTGTGAGAGTCAATATCTCCTCTCTCACTGCACACGAAAGGTAGCAATGCCCTCAATACCCTTCCTAGTCAGCCAGGGGAAACATTCTGCTTCAAGTGCGATGTAGTTTCTTTTGAATGCATCTTCGACTGTGAGTGTAGTGTAGTTCTGTGTGTTTGCCTTAGAAGAGTCCGGAAGTCATATTAGTCATCAAATCAAATCAAATGTATTTATATAGCCCTTCGTACATCAGCTGATATCTCAAAGTGCTGTACAGAAACCCAGCCTAAAACCCCAAACAGCAAGCAATGCAGGTGTAGAAGCACGGTGGCTAGGAAAAACTCCCTAGAAAGGCCAAAACCTAGGAAGAAACCTAGAGAGGAACCAAGCTATGTGGGGTGGCCAGTCCTCTTCTGGCTGTGCCGGGTGGAGATTATAACAGAACATGGCCAAAATGTTCAAATGTTCATAAATGACCAGCATGGTCAATAATAATAAGGCAGAACAGTTGAAACTGGAGCAGCAGCACGGCCAGGTGGACTGGGGACAGCAAGGAGTCATCATGTCAGGTAGTCCTGGGGCATGGTCCTAGGGCTCAGGTCCTCCGAGAGAGAGAAAGAAAGAGAGAATTAGAGAGAGCACATGTGGGGTGGCCAGTCCTCTTCTGGCTGTGCCGGGTGGAGATTATAACAGAACATGGCCAAGATGTTCAAATGTTCATAAATGGCCAGCATGGTCGAATAATAATAAGGCAGAACAGTTGAAACTGGAGCAGCAGCATGGCAAGGTGGACTGGGGACAGCAAGGAGTCATCATGTCAGGTAGTCCTGGGGCATGGTCCTAGGGCTCAGGTCCTCCGAGAGAGAGAAAGAAAGAGAGAAGGAGAGAATTAGAGAACGCACACTTAGATTCACACAGGACACCGAATAGGACAGGAGAGGTACTCCAGATATAACAAACTGACCCTAGCCCCCCGACACATAAACTACTGCAGCATAAATACTGGAGGCTGAGACAGGAGGGGTCAGGAGACACTGTGGACCCATCCAAGGACACCCCCGGACAGGGCCAAACAGGAAGGATATAACCCCACCCACTTTTCCAAAGCACAGCCCCCACACCACTAGAGGGATATCTTCAACCACCAACTTACCATCCTGAGACAAGGCTGAGTATAGCCCACAAAGATCTCCGCTATGGCACAACCCAAGGGGGGGAGCCAACCCAGACAGGATGACCACATCAGTGAATCAACCCACTCAGGTGACGCACCCCTTCCAGGGACGGCATGAGAGAGCCCCAGTAAGCCAGTGACTCAGCCCCTGTAATAGGGTTAGAGGCAGAGAATCCCAGTGGAAAGAGCGGAACCGGCCAGGCAGAGACAGCAAGGGCGGTTCGTTGCTCCAGAGCCTTTCCGTTCACCTTCCCACTCCTGGGCCAGACTATGCCCAATCATATGACCCACTGAAGAGATGAGTCTTCAGTAAAGACTTAAAGGTTGAGACCGAGTTTGCGTCTCTGACATTGCCTGTGTCCCAAACAGAACCCTTTTTCATATATGCACTGTCCTACGTATTTATTTGGACAGAGAAGCTAAAATGCTCTATACTTCAGCATTTTGGATGTAGCCCTTTCCTGCAGTCAATGATCAAAAGTGCTCTCTTTGGCCTCGTGGATTAAATGTTATTAATATTTTTTATAATTTCATGATTAATAAAGATTATTTCCAAAAACGGACAAAAATCTGGTGTTTCTATGTCAAACAGTTTTGTTATATTTTAGTCCTCTGTGAAGTATATACTGTATTATTAGGATGCAAATTCAATATTAATACATTTCAACTCTCTCTGACATGGTACAGATGTCTTCTCCTTTTTAAGCCCATAACCATGTGTGTGAGGTGTATACTTTTGTTTCAAAGTAGATTTGTTTGACTACCAAGAAACACTGTGTGACCCTGACTTAGCCCACTGCAGTGAAAGGTTATGGATAATCATGAATGAATCGTGAGTAATGATGAATGAGAAAGTTACAGATGCACAAAGATCATGTCCAAAAGACATGCTAACCTCTCACCATTACAATAATCAGGGAGGTTAGCATTTTGGGGGGTTATGATATTTATGCCTCTGTGACTTTCTCACTCATCATTATTCACAATTCATTCAGAACTATCCGTAATCATGATAGCATCCACATTCATGTAGAGGTGTTCAGAAACATATTCTATTCTTATTTACAATAAAAGTGACTCCAAAATGATACAATACATTATTAATCATTCATTTCTATTTGGCACAACATAATTGGAAACAACCAAAACAAACTGCAAATGCATCCAACAAGTTTGTTAGTCACAAACTTGATGTAGTCATTCCGTGCTAGGAATATGGGACCAAATGCTAAACTTTTTACTAAATGTAATACACTATAATTATTTTCTTCTAAGTATGACACCTTCAAATGGGGGGGACTAGATATAGTACATAAAGTGCTTTAATTTCTAAACAGTAAAACAGATATATTTGAAAATACGCTCAAATGAAAGTTGACATTCTGTACTGTTGCCTCATATAAAACATTTGATCTCAAATCTAAAATGCTGGAGTGTAGAGACAAATAAATAGTTTTAGCATCTCTGTCCAAATACATAGGGGAGAGTGGTATACTACTTTTGACTTTGGTCCATAGGGCTCTGGTCAAAAGTAGTACAATATGTAGGGAATAGGGATGCATTTTGGATGCAGAATTGAGGGCCTATTGACCCAGTGTGAGGTCTCTTCTGCTTGATGCCCCCGATTGCTTGTTAACGCTTCTGACAATGCTACTTGGTGCTGTGTGTGTATCCCCTGAGGTGTGCTCTCTGCGGCACACAGTGTGTCTCCCACCCTTTCTGTGACATGCCAATTGTTTCTCCTGGCAGGGATTGGGTCAATTCAGAAACGACAGTTCATTCTGATGTTCAGTCATGTTTTCAGGCCACTCTCTTCCTCCAGCACACCTCATAATGGCACAATGCCCAGTTTGACTATTCTGTTCTTTACGCTCAGGCCATCATCACCTTTTTTACTGCACTTGAATCCTCCAGAAAGGGTCTAACGTGGTTAACACACACACACACACACACACACACACACACACACACACACACACACACACACACACACACACACACACACACACACACACACACACACTGATGCACACCCACTCACACACAACCTCAACACACAGCCACACATACTGTATGTCATCACATATGTCTGAAACCCTTCAGGGGATCTAGGGAACGTATACAGTTCCCATTTAGAATGCTGAAGGTGTTTGTCAAGGAATTCCGTCCTATCTCCCAAAACCATATACTAACACTGGCTGTTTAGTGTGGAACGTCATGATGCATAAACATATTGGTTATTCTATCTATCTTCTCCATGTGACAAGTTTAGCAATTTTTCTCACCATCGATTTTGTTCTACCTCTAATGGGAATCTCTCTCCTCCAGTAAAACTTCTCATTCATTTATTTATTCTTTCATTCTATCTCTCTCTCTCTCTCTCTCTCTCAACGAACCTATATAGTTAGTAAGGTGGTGTTATCATGAACTGCTGTGTCCATTTAAAAACATAAAATAAATGTCTTTAAAACATGATTTGATTTATGTGATGTAGAACAGCTGATGTTGAACCCGTCCCTGATATTGTGGATGTCTTGTTCACTGGTGTTTCCCTGCATTCTGCTTCTTAAGAAAATATATGATGTCCTGTGATGTCCTGTGAAAGAAATGTATTGAATCTACAACATAAATGAACTACACCTTTCTTTCTACTACGCAATTGATCTCAAAATACGACTCAATTCATTTGAATAAAACTTATATTGCATTTTTTTTTTTTAGGTGAGTGGAAGGCATCCAACATGTAACTTCCTCCTGGAGCTTGAAACAGACCAGGAAGAATGTCTTGTGAAGCTGAGGGACGAAGAATCTTCAAATTACTCCAAAGGTGACATCACAGAATATTTTGATTTCTCATTCATCTCTTCTCATCAGACAGAATAAACCATGGGTTGAAAATAGATTTCTGAATATTTCGGGAATGGAAACCGACTGCATATTTTGATTAGTGGTGAAAGAGTACAAGCTACATAGATTTTTAGGTCACTCAACTTAATTACTTTGATGAAACTTTTAAACGAAAATATGAAATGCCACCTATTCGAGTGCCTTTGAAACGTAAATGTCAAATTCAATGAAGACCTTCAGTAGTTGTACAGTGTTTCCTAGTCCAGATAAGCGCCACAATTCAGATTGTGACCACAAACCTTTGCTGTATTGGCACTTAATATTAAAATCTGAATAGCTCGCACTTTAGCTATCTTGAAGTAAATGTTGTACATAGTGAATGTTTTACAGCTCATGCCTATGAGCAGTCTCTTTATAATTTAGGGTTCAAGCGAGTGAAGCTGGGTGAAACGCTATTGTATTTGTAGCCGTTCATTATCATTATACCGGTTGTTCTTGCAAGTTAATTTAACATGCAAATGACTGTGAGATGATAAAGCCGAGGACGGTGCGACTTGACATGATGGTAAAGGCCCATAGTCCACACCCTCTCATGCAATGCCATGCCAATTGGCCACAAGGTGGCTCTATAACAGGCGATTGAAGTTGCAAACTTTGAAACATCACGTCCCTCACCCCATATGACGTAGAGTCCTGAAATTGAGTAAATCGGTCCCTCTTCTCACAAGGAACAAAGTTGCCTCAATGACCCATAAGGTTCGCCATGATGGATTTTCCACCAGTTAGAAGTGAGTTAAAAACACTTAAATCTCCTCTGGAACCACTGGGTTGGTGTGGATGAACCTTAACATACGGCATCTATGGACCAAGGTCAAACAACATGACTACTACTAACCAATAGACATTAATGTGGGTGTGGTCTGGCACATTAATGCATCTTTATCAGACACAGATATTTGTATTGTAACCAAACTTGGTACACATGTTCCAAACACTGTCAAGACTCAACATATGCAAGCACATTCAGATCGATCACACGGTGACGCTAAAACAGGCACATATTTATACATCTTTATCTGTTTGACTCAAATCTGGCACACATGCTCAGGGATATGAGTCTAGCTAACCTGTATAGTATGGTTGCATGGTGGCACTGTTGGACAGAAAAAAAACATTAATGCAAGCTCATTGGCTCATAGAGGCCATATTGTTTGAGCCAGAAACATGGATACATGTACCAAATTTGGTGCAGATCGGTCCAGTGGTTCTGGAGAAGAAGACATTTAAAGTAGTCAACATCATTACAATTGGTCCAAAATACATCAAAGACATATTGCATGATCTGTTTGATGTTTTAGTTCTGATATTTGGCAAGCATGGTATGGATTACAGAAGTAGCTCATCCTAGGGCAATGTGTCGAGTTTGTCCTGATGGTAGCACAGTGGGCCCACAGCTTGAACCCTGGCATTTCTGCTTGCAGTTTTAATGATTTATTTTTCTTATTATTATTATTAAACTAAACTTCATGCCTGGCAGCTCCACCATGCTGCCGACTCACTATGTTGACACTTTACTGGGAGTTGTAACCCAGGCTGTGCTACATAATTTAAACTAATTGGATGTAGAGTTACTTTGAACTGTCAAGGGAATTAGTGCACGTTATCAAAGACAAGACACTTAGTCTTTGCCGCAAAAATGAAAACAACGTGTATAGTTTAAATTATACGTTATTTTGCAATGTAACTTGCCTTCTTTCACCATAACATGAGCATAGGTATAAAACAGTTCTTATAGACAATATTAAGTACAATATGCATTGAAAGTACCCAGTTACAGCAGGAACAAATCATTTTTCTGAACATAAAATGACACAAAAGGGAACACAAAACAATTTGACTTCATTAATAGATGTATGCCTTTTCATATGGGTGGTAACAGGGGGAATATAAACCACGACCATGACGTTGCTGGCACCATGCTCATACTAACTGAGCCAACTGTAGTATGAAAGTATAGAGAGCATCCAGGTCAACATTAAAGGGAGCCAGGATTTCATGCGTCAGTTACCCTGGTACTGGAATGAAGCCATGCTTAATGCAAATCGATAATTGATTTGTTCTTGTTCTAAAGCCCAATGTGATTATGAAACATTTATGAAAGAAATCTATGCGTTGATTAGCGCCAGTGCTGCACTGTGGGTGGCAAAGTGCTCAACAGTATCATCTAAAAGTGTGTTACAAAACTGCCATTACCATGCACTGAATCACAGTTATGAAGATACCATACAGCAAGCAGGAGCTGCACTTAAAATAATATCATTGGGTGTGTCCCAAATGTCACTCTATCCCCTATAATGCACTACTTTTGACCAGAGCCCTGTGCATTATAAGGGAATAGGGTGCCATTTGAGACGCAGGAGGACACGCATTATACCACTCATGTGGGTCACATCATGAATATGTATTTTTTTTGTCTGGGTTTCACAATTTAGTTTTCATTTAATTATTTTTATCTGATGTTAGTTAAAAGGTTTCTTTTGATAGAGCTAGCCACGTTGTTTACTGGTGTATTCTCTCTGCTAGCTACGTTTTACTGAGCTTAAGCGCTCCATTTTTCCCACTAAGTGGCTTAAAAGGGTTTGACTGTTAAGTCTGCCCTTGGGACTTTCACACCCTTTTGTTTCATAACAAGCCATTTCAGGAATCAAGTTTCAGCGAAAGGCTTTCTCAGCCGTGGTCCTCCTCCTGACATTGGTGAAGCAAATAGAGTCACACATTTAGCCACTTTCACTCCCACACAGAGAGTCTATCATATTGTTCCAAACACCAGCAGCCTAATGGACTACCTTTCATTCTGAAAGACTCTGCTGTATTGTGTAGTGTATATTGTGCAGTGTATATTGTATATTGTGTCTACACTACAGTACGTGAGGCATTGATCATGTTCAATAATTCTATGATGTTATCCCTCTGAAAGTTTTCAGACCCCTTGCCTTTTTCCACATTTTGTTACAGCCTTTTCCTAAAATGGATTTAAAAAGTTTTTCTCCTCATCAAGCTACACACAAAACGCCATAATAACAAAGCAAAAACAGTTTTTTAGAATTTTTTGCTAATTTATAAAACATTTCAAACTGAAATATCACATTTACATAAGTATTTAGACCTTTTACTCAATACTTTGTTGAAGCACCTTTGGCAGCGATTACAGCCTCAAGTCTTCTTGGGTATGACACTACAAGCTTGG
Source organism: Oncorhynchus kisutch (assembly GCF_002021735.2). Taxonomy (NCBI): domain Eukaryota; kingdom Metazoa; phylum Chordata; class Actinopteri; order Salmoniformes; family Salmonidae; genus Oncorhynchus; species Oncorhynchus kisutch. Next base: position 17,781,216 of record NC_034203.2, read on the forward strand.
CACACCTGTATTTGGGGAGTTTCTCCTATTCTTCTCTGCAGATCCTCTCAAGCCCTTTTAGGTCGGATGGGAAGCGTTCCTGCACAGCTATTTTCAGGTTTCTCCAGAGATGTTCAATCTGGTTCAAGTCTGGGCTCTGGCTGGGCCATTCAGAGACTTGTCCTGAAGCCACTCCTGCGTTGTCTTGGCTGTGTGCTTAGGGTCATTGTCCTGTTGGAAGGTGAACCTTTCCCCCCAGTCCTGAGTGCTCTGGAGCAGGTTTTCATCAAGGATCTCTCTGTACTTTGTTTTCCGTTCATCTTTGCCTCGATCCTGACTAGTCTCCCAGTCCCTGCCGCTGATCCTGTCAAGACCTCATGGCTTGGTTTTTGCTCTGACATGTACTGTCAACTGTGGGACCTTATATACAGTAGACAGGTGTGTGCCTTTCCCAATCATGTCCAATCAATTGAATTGACCACAGGTGGACTCCAATCAAGTTGGAGAAACATCTCAAGGATGATCAATGGAAACAGGATGGACCTGAGCTCAATTTTGAGTCTCATATCAAAGGCTCTGAATACTTAAGTAAATAAGGTTTTCTAAAAACCTGTTTTCGCGTTGTCATTAGTGGGGTTATGTGTGTAGATCGCTGAGGATTTTTTTATTCACTTAATCAATTTGAGAATAAGGCTGTAGAGTAACAAAATGTGGAAAAAGTCAAGGGGTCTGAATACTTTCTGAAGGCACTGTAGCATGGCTCTCCAACCCTGTTCCCGGAGAGCTACCATCCTGTAAATTTTCTCTCCAACCCTAATCGAGCACACCTGATTCTAATAATTAGCTGGTTGATGAGCTGAATCAGGTTAGTTACAACTTGGGTTTGGAAAACCTACAGGAGGGTAGCTCTTCAAGAACAGGGTTAGAGAGCCCTGCTGTAGAGGGTATGGTCTTGAATCACAATTTCAACAGTTGCAGAAGGCAGAGTTTAGATAAACATGTTTTATTTACTTAAATTGTTGTATTTTTCTAAGATGCTGCTGTCTGATCTCTTGACAGGAGTGGGATGCAAAGCGATCTGGGATAACATAGCATGTTGGGACCGTGCAGAGGTTGGAGAGACTGTCACTAGAGAGTGCCCCAGAGTGCTCAAGATGTTTTTTGGCAGAAATGGTAAAGTATTGTATTTTTTCATTTTGATATCAATGGCAAAGTAACATTTCTGGAGTGTTCTGTTCTCAAACCCAGGCCGAGATGAAAGGGTAGTTTGAGATATTCCTCAAGCAATGTTCTGATATGGTCTGTGATATCTAAAGCTACACTACAATGTTATGTACGTTTTCTTTCGGGTTAAAGCTCACGCTATGTTCAGGCTTTGGAGTCACACCAGACCCATGTTTCTCATTTCACAGAATTACTGAGGTGTATAGACCAGTGTAATGTAGATGTTCTACCTTTTGGAGTGCATTGAAAGGCAGGGACAAAAATGGCCCCCAAGTCTGTATCATTCTTTTTTATATAGTGTGGCACTGAATCATGGTGAATTGTACCAAGCAAGGTTCAGAGAATATGTTCTGCACTGCATGGACTAGAGGCAAAATGAATCACGTCTGCTCACTCCACAATCTCCAATGGCCCGTGTGGCAGACTAGGATGCTGTGGAGCTCTCCTCCTTCCCATCAGTCTGGATGAATCTGCACGGACACTTCATTCATTACAAACTAATTACCCAGACAAAGAGGATGATAAATGATGGATTATGCTGTTAGATTATCGTATTCTCTTGAAGACAGGTTCCAGTCCTATGATGAACTCCCCACATTCAAGACACTAAATGGCCAAAAGTATATGTGGACACCTACTTGTCGAACATCTAATTCCAAAATCATAAGCATTAATATGGAGTTGGTCCCCCTTTTGCTGCTATAACAGCCTTCACTCTTCTGGGAAGGCTTTCGACTAGATGTTGGAACATTGCTGCAGGGATTTGCTTCCATTCAGCCACAAGAGCATTAGTGAGGTTGAGAACTGATGTTGGGCGATTAGGCCTGGCTCGCAGTCGGCGTTCCAATTCATCCCAATGGTGTTCAATGGGGTTGAGGTCAGGGCTCTGTGCAGGCCAGTCAAGTTCTTCCACACCGATCTCGACAAACTATTTCTGTATGGACCTTGCTTTGTGCAAGGGGGCATTATCGTGCTGAAACAGGAAAGGGCCTTCCCCAAACTGTTGTCACAAATTTGGAATGACAGAATCGTCTAGAATGTCTTTGTATGCTGTAGCATTAAGATGTCCCTTCACTGGAACCAAGGAGCCTAGCCTGAACCATGAAAGACAGCACAAGACCATTATTCCTCTATTCCTCTATTCCTCTTCCTACTATGCATTGGGGCAGGTAGTGTTCTCCTGGCATCCGCCAAACCCAGATTCGCTAATCGGACTGCCAAATGTTGCGTTTCCACTGCTCCAGAGTCTAATGGCGGCGAGCTTTACACCACTCCAGCCGATGCTTGGCATTGAGCATGGTGATCTTAGGCTTGTGTGTGGCTGCTCGGCCATGGAAACCCATTTAATGAAGCTCCTGACGAACAGTTCTTGTGCTGATGTTGCTTCCAGAGGCAGTTTGGAACTCAGTAGTTAAGTGTTACTTCCAAGGATCGACACATTTTTTTGCCGTATGCATTTCAGCAACTGACGATCCCTTTCTGTGAGCTACCACCTCACGGCTGAGTTGGCAGCTATAGCAGGGCAGAAATTTGACGAACTGACTTGTTGGAAAGGTGGTATCCTATGACGGTGCCACGTTGAAAGTCACTGTGCTCTTCAGTACAGGCCATTCTACTGACAATGTTTGTCTATGGACATTGCATGGCTTTGTGCTCGACTTCATACACCTGTCAACATCCAATGTGGCTGAATCCACTCATTTGAAGGGGTGTCCACATACTTTTGTCTGTATAGTGTATCTCTGGGTTAAAACTAGCTGTGTGAAATTGATTTGGAAAGGACGAGTTGGGCATGTAAATTGGCTTGGAAGACTTCTTTGTAACAGAAACCTCTGGGAAACCCTATGGCACTCGTCAAACCTACGGCTAGGCAGGCTGCTGTGGCAGGGTCTGTGTAGAGTAGACTAATGGAGTGAGACATGCTCATTCCGATCACAGAAGTGGAGAAAGAAAGAAAGAGGCCTGTGGTTATACATAGTATGTGGCAAAGTACATTACAGGACGTTGCACACTGGGTTCAGGCACTGCCATCGGCTGCGTTCCAAATGGCACCATATTCTCTATAGAGTGCACTACTTTTGACCAGGGCCGATAAGACTCTGGAGTAGTGCACTGTGAGGAATAGGGTGCCATTTGGGACAGTCATCGTTGTCTCCTCGAGAATAACACAGAGAGAATAAACACAGGCTCTCACATCCTCTGTTCCGCTTACATTCTCCCCCTGCCCCTGTCTGTCCCTGCCACAGAGCAGAGCACACTCCAGACGTTTATATCTCCAGACACATTCTCTCATCTAGACCTCTGTGGAATGCCAAACCCAAGAGAAGAAACACATTCAATATTCAACCAACTAAGTTGTTGAAGGCTCCTTTGAATCAAGCATTGAACAATTGATTGTTCTTCCCAGAGTGAGTGGTTTTTTGACAAAAACCTATCTCTCAAAATTACATCTATTTGCCCTTGAAAAGTCTGTATGAATATCTTTTAAAGGCCCAGTACAGTAAAAATTCAGTTTTTCAGCTGATGAAACTAACAGTAACAGTGTGAAAAAATTGGATCAGTGTTATTTCCTGGTTGAAAATACAATCTACACAGGACTTTCTAATCAGCAGGTTTGCATAGATGGGTTTTGGCTTGCCGGGTGACCATTACAGGTGGTAAACTGGTTAATAGACCAATAACAAAGAAGTTTCCAAAGTTCTCTGGCAATAAGGCTAGTTTTCAGTTTTCCCCTATACACTCCCAGACAGTCCTAGCTAAATTCTTGCTTGAGAAATAGTTTTTTGATAAAAAGCTATTTTTGTCCATTTTAATGGAAAACTATTACAGTAAGGTACTTCCTTGTTACCCAGAAATGATATATTAATTTGATATTGATATACAAACAGCCTTTAAAATATATGAGAACACTGTAAACAAGAGCCTGATGAATGAAACTTTAATGGAAGCCATCATCTGTCATGCTCAAAATGGGATCACAGCCTTTCACTTTGGGGTTGTGTGTGAAGCCAATATTTCAGTCAGCTTGATTGGGCTTACTATCTGTGACAACAATAGAGGATAGTCTTGGCTGAAGAGAAATCTTTCATCAAACTCACCAGAGAAATCAAACCCCTGCATCTCCAAACAAATAAACATGCTGCATGCTTCTTGGACTCTGATTTATGAAAGGAATATTGGGTCTGGATAAGCATTTCTAAAGGTTTTAGAGAAGAGGCAATAGAAACATTTAGCTGGCTAAAACAATGTTTTTCTCCTATCCACAGGAAACATAAACAAGAACTGTACAGCGGACGGATGGTCTGATGTTTTCCCCAACATCAGCAGTGTGTGTGGGGCAGAAGAAAAGCATGATAAGGTAAGCAGGGCGATGATCTTTAAGTTCTAGATCTCTACCTCTATTGTCTCTCTGGTGTTGTATCATTGTACTTAGTTTGACCAAGAAATGACACGATGTGACTTGAAAGTAGCTTTATTTGGAAATACAATACAGTACTCTATCATATATTAGATATTGCAATGAAGGTGTTGATACGTTGGACCTCAGAGAGAGAGAGAAACAAGGCAATGTTCTTGTGTGAGATTTTTCCATGGTTTTATATTATATAAAATTAGATTTAGTTTGGTCTGATTTCTGAGTGTCAAGGCCCTCATGCTGATAATGAAAATTAGCAGTAGAGCCCTTTGCTAAGAACCCTTTGCTAAATGCATTGAAATTCTGTCCTGGGTCTGTTTTGATAGGGAAGGTGTACTGCAGTGTGTGTTTGTGTGCTCACTTCCACCTGATGACTTGAAATACAGATGAAACACAGGCGCCTTAAAGGCTATATAAAACATCCTGTTCACTGTGGCACCCAGCTGTCTCCTCAATCTAAACATTGTACCATGCTGTGTCCCAAATGGCACCCTATTCCCTATAGTGCACTGCTTTTGACCAGAGCCCTGAGGTAGAACAGGGTTGGGGAGTAACTGTGAATAAAAGTAATCAGTTACATGTAATCTGATTACAAAACTGTAACTGTATTCCATAACGTTATCAGCAAAAATATTGTCTTTAAAAAAAAATCAAAACACCTTTCTGTTTTCTCATTGACGTTCAATTCAGCATTGCAAAAATGTGCACGTTTAAGTTTGTTTCACCTGAGGGAGTCTGACCACAAGTCAGAGACCACTATGATGACACACCAAATGCGTTTGATGGATCCTTTTGGTCTTCTTCTGATGCCTCTTAAGGGGAAAGTAATCCAGAAGTAACTGAATGTAATCTGTTTACATTACTGAGTTTGGATAATTCAAAAGTTATGTTGCTGATTACAATTTTGGACAGGTAACCTACCAAACACTGGTGGTGAATTGGGTGACATTTTGGATGCAGACTCCGAGTTACTGTCCTCCTGGTTGGCCCACTACAGCAGATGTTAGTAAGAGGCCAAGCAAGTAGCAACAATGTACTAGGAGAAGAAAACATGAAGAAGACTGATTCATAAAGCTATTCCACTGCCCAGCATTTGATCAGAGATGAGACCTGAAAAAGGAAAATTAAACTGAGATAATTAAAATAATACTCTCAACCAGGGTTGGGTAGGTTACTTTGTAAATGTAAATGCAGTTGCTAGTTATGTGTCAAAATTGTAATCAGTAACCTAATCTGATTTACTTCTGGATTACTTTCCCCTTAAGAGGCATTCGAAGAAGACAAAAAGGAACCATCAAACACATTTTGTGTGTCATCATAGTGGTCTCTGACTTGTGGTCAGACTCCCTCAGGTGGAACAAACTTAAACTTGCGCTTTTTTTCCATGCTAAATTGAATGTCATTGAGAAAACAGGAAGGTGTCGTAATGTACACTGCTAAAAAAAGTAAAGGGAACACTTAAACAACACAATGTAACCCCAAGTCAATCACACTTCTGTGAAATCAAACTGTCCACTTAGGAAGCAACACTGATTGACAATAAATGTCACATACTGTTGTGCAAATGAAATAGACAATAGCTCAGGTAGTGCAGCACATCCAGGATGGCACATCAATGCGAGCTGTGGCAAGAAGGTTTGCTGTGTCTGTCAGCGTAATGTCCAGAGCATGTAGGCACTACCAGGATACAGGCCAGTACATCAGGAGACGTGGAGGAGGCCGTAGGAGGGCAACAACCCAGCAGCAGGACCGCTACCTCCGCCTTTGTGCAAGGAGGAGCAGGAGGAGCACTGTCAGAGCCCTGCAAAATTACCTCCGGCAGGCCACAAATGTGCATTTGTCTGCTCAAACGGTCAGAAACAGACTCCATGAGGGTGGTATGAGGACCCGACGTCCACAGGTGGGGGTTGTGCTTACAGCCCAACACTGTGCAGGACGTTTGGCATTTGCCAGAGAACACCAAGATTGGCAAATGCTCTTCACAGATGAAAGCAGGTTCACACTGAGCACATGTGACAGACGTGACAGTCTGGAGACGCCGTGGAGAATGTTCTGCTGCCTGCAACATCCTCCAGCATGACCGGTTTGGCGGTGGGGTGGCATTTCTTTGGGGGGCCGCACAGCCCTCCATGTGCTCGCCAGAGGTAGCCTGACTGCCGGTAGGTACCGAGATGAGATCCTCAGACCCCCTGTGAGACCATATGCTGGTGCGGTTGGCCCTGGGTTCCTCCTAATGCAAGACAATGCTAGACCTCATGTGGCTGGAGTGTGTCAGCAGTTCCTGCAAGAGGAAGGCATTGATGCTATGGACTGGCCCGCCTGTTCCCCAGACCTGAATCCAATTGAGCACATCTGGGACACCACAGACTGTCCAGGAGTTGGCATGCTCATCAGGAGCATGCCCAGGCATTGTAGGGAGGTCATACAGGCACGTGGAGGCCACACACACTACTGAGCCTCATTTTGACTTGTTTTAAGGACATTACATCAAAGTTGGATCAGCCTGAAGTGTGGTTTTCCACTTTAATTGAGTGTGACTCCAAATCCAGACCTCCATGGGTTGATACATTTGATTTCCATTGATCATTTTTGTGTGATTTTGTTGTCAGCACATTCAACTATGTAAAGAAAAAAGTATTTAATAAGAATATTTCATTCATTCAGATCTAGGATGTGTTATTTTAGTGTTCCCTTCATTTTTTTTGAGCAGTGTATTTTTTCACAAACATCTTTTCTGTAAAAAAAATAAAATCTAACAAATAATCTGTTTTTCAAAAGTATCTGTAAACAGATTACAATTTTTTGCTGGTAACATAACTGAACAGTTCCTTTTTTGTAATCAGATTACTTGCAACCCTTCTCCCAACACCAGTAATTCACATTTGACATACTGACTGAAGTAAAATTGCTGTCAACGATTCCCTCACATTCACTTGTTTTATTCAGATTGGGGCATGAATCTCTCTTCTGTTGGAGGTTATCCAAGATGCACCTCTGGTCTGGATCACACGGCCACCATTGGCACTGTGCTTATCTCCATCTGAAAAAATCTGGAGTATTAAATGTACTGAAAGGTTTTCCTTTAGCTGTGTAGCCTTTCCACCGGTCCATCTGTGTTAAGGTCAGTCCAGTCTTTCGGAAAGGAAAGTTCATCTTCTCAGTATGAAGAGAATGGAACACGTTTCCTCAATAACAATAACTTGTTTCACACCTGTAGTTAATACATTTTGGGCTGCAACTAGTAGTGAAGCAAGGAATTATTGAAGGTGATGGAAGGGCAAGAAGTACCAAACGATGCCCCCTGACATTACTAATAAGCTCTTTGGGATATAACCTCTTGCCTGAGTGCCAGTCTGTTTGTGTTTTCATGCCAACTCCTTGTCACTCATTGTTATGTTTGGCTTGACAATGACAACAATGGAGTTGGCAAGAGCACAGACAGATCTGGCACCAGGCTATTTAACATCAACTTTGGGTGTATATAACCTTTTCTTCTAGTTGTATTTGAAGGTGAGTTATGATGTTCATTGATGCGTGATGTTCAAACCTAATGTAACCTTTAATATATATTACGTGTGATATCTCCGCGATAATACATGAATAGATTCATTGACATTCTTACTGAAGCAATTATGTAAGTGTGACAGTATATTAGGTTGTCTATCATATAAAGTACATCAGTGGCATGCTGTGTGTCCTCTAAAGGCAATTTCCTAAGAACAACGTGACGCCCTGGAGAGTCAATTCAGTCCATGTGGCAGTCAGAAGTGGCAAAGGGGAAACATTTAGGACTCTCACTTGTTCCTCTCATACCTTAAAGCTATTTTAAATAACAATATTTGTAGGATCAAAGGCTATTTTTGGTGATACAGATGAGCAGATTAGCGGGACAGATGTTGATTGCCCTATTGACATGATGATCCCTACCAATTATACAAAATTCATAACACAGTTTTGCTGTGGCTAATTATTTATTTGAGGCATCATTATGTAGAATAAAATGGTAGTTTGGATCCTGGATGCTTATTGGTTGATAGGTGTTAGGCATTTCCCATAGATAACTTTCAACAGTTCCATCTGAATACGCTTGGAAAGTGTACTGAAGACACCTTGCAGTTTTGACACGTACTTGGTCGTGAAGGTGTATTTCATGTAATCAATTAAGTGTACGCAAAGTTGTCTTAAGTATTTTAGAGGAGATGCAGCATCAAAACAAATGGACCTTTTCTTCAAATTGACTATCTGTCCTTTCACTGTTTACAACTGTCTACAGGGATACATTCGTTCTGTAGGAAGTGTGTGCGTGCGTCCACGTTTTGTAGAACAATGAGCAATGGAAAGTGTGAAGTGCAGGTGGAGAAGAGATGTCACTGCTACAGGATAGGAGCTCACTCAATGCTTTTAGAAAGAGTGACTGTTTTACTAAGAGAATGTCAATTTGGCACTGCCTCAAAGGAATGACTGCGAGCATTGGTGCGTTGGTACGGTCCTTGGTAAATTGTTTTAGAGGAAGTCTCTTTGTTTTTCACGCGGCTGTAGTAAAAGGGGGGGGGGGGGGGGGAATCAAACCATTGACTAATTTCCTGGGGAAACAAGATAAGAGGGCAAATTTGAGCAGGTCATTGTATTGACAGATTTGAATCTCTTTGAATCTGTGAATCACTCTTTGAGTGGGTTGAATGATTGGCAGAAAACTACTTACAATACTTACAATGGCTCCTTTCAGGGGAAGGCTCTTTCTGACAGTAATGCTCGGTACATGTTTTTCTCCCCAATGTTTTTAAACACCGTCTCTGAAGTACACTTTTGTGACTCTGAAAATGATGTTTCTAAAGATCCTACAGTCTTTCAGTATCAACATGTTGTGATGTTGCTGATAATTATGTGATTTTACATATGTCATTTGGTGTTCGGATCAAAGTCCATTCTGAAAGTGACCGATGTGCTGGGCCTGTGCCCTGTATGTTCTTTCTCCTGACTCGTCTTCTATGGTGCTGAAGTGAATGCCCATCTGAGATACATTATATATACAGCTTTGATACTGCCAATGACTGTACTGCATGTTCTCTCGCCTATAGCTTGTCTTCTTTACGGTGGTGAAGACTCTGTATACGCTGGGCCACAGTTTGTCTTTGATCGCCCTCACAACCGGGAGCGCCATTCTCTGTCTATTCAGGTGAGAGTTAGGATGAGTCCCAAAAGACACCCTATTTCCTATATAGTGGTCAAATGTAGTGCATCATATACTGTAGGAAATAAGGTGCTATTTGGGAAACGGTCTTAGTCACTCACTGTCGAGAGAAGCAGCAGGGTATTGTCACACAGCAGAGATCCTCTGATAAATCATTTCTTCCACTCCCTCTATAGAAAACTCCACTGCACGCGGAACTACATTCACCTCAACCTGTTCTTTTCCTTCATCCTGAGAGCGGTGGCAGTCCTTGTGAAGGACGACATCCTCTTCTCTCGCAATCAGTGCTCTGAGCAGCCTTCACTGGTGAGTCAGGTTGTTCATCAGCCTGTATACCTCTGGTTCTTATAGATAATTTGACAATTCCAACTGATATGTATTGGTGTAGATGTAGAGTTGAAGTTGGAAGTTTAAATGCACTTAGGTGTCATTAAAACTCATTTTTCAACCACTCCACAAATTTCTTGTTAACAAACTATTGTTTTGGCAAGTTGGTTAGGACATCTACTTTGTGCATGACTCAAGTACTTTTTCCAACAATTGTTTACAGACAGATTATTTCACTTATAATTCACAGTATCACAATTCCAGGCGGAAAGTAATCCAGGCGGAAAGTAATCCCGTACATAAATTATGGCTTTAGATGCTTCTGATAGGCTAATTTACATAATTTGAGTCAATTGGAGTTGTACCTGTGGATATATTTCAAGGCCTACCTTCAAACTCAGTGCCTCTTTACTTGACATCATGGGAAAATCAAAAGTAATCAGCCAAGACCTCAGAAAAAAAATTGTGGACCTCCACAAATCTGGTTCATCCTTGGGAGCAATTTCCAAATGCCTGAAGGTTCCACATTCATTTGTACAAACAATAGTATGCAAAGTCAAGGTATTGGAGTGGCCATCACAAAGCCCTGACCTCAATCCTATAGAAAAGTTGTGGGCAGAACTGAAAAAGTGTGTGCGAACAAGGAGGCCTACAAACATGACTCAGTTACACCAGCTCTGTCAGGAGGAATGGGCCAAAATTCACCCAACTTATTGTGGGAAGCTTGTGGAAGGCTACCTGAAACGTTTGACACGAGTTAAACAATTTAATGGCAATGCTACCAAATACTAATTGAGTGTATGTAAACTTCTGACCCACTGGGAATGTGATGAAAGAAATCAAAGCTGAAATAAATAATTCTCTCTACTATTATTCTGACATTTCACATTCTTAAAATATAGTGGTGATCCTAAGACAGGGAATTGTTAATAGGATTAAATGTCAGGAATTGTGAAACGGAGTTTAAATGTATTTGGCTAAGGTGTATGTAAACTTCTGACTTCAACTGTATTTGTATAGATTTGCTATGAAACATGTTTCTTTCACTTCTTTGAAATTGAGGTACGGAATTCATTTTCCGCTGGACACATTTTGATTCTTGCTCCTTCAGTTCACTCCGATTGTAAGTATATTTTAGACAAAGATCTGGTAACCACTCTATCAGAATAAGGACAAGGAATTCAGTTTCCATATAGATACACTTTGGTTATTTGTGTTGAGTGTCCTGTAGTTTCTCTTTGTATAGCAGCACAAGTGATGTACTACAATGTTGTTCCAGATTGGATGCAAGGCGAGCCTGGTGATTTTTCAATACTTTATCATGGCCAACTTCTTCTGGTTGCTGGTCGAGGGCCTCTACCTCCATACGCTCCTGATTGTCATCTTCTCTGAAAATAGACACTTCATTGTTTATCTTCTCATCGGCTGGGGTAAGCTAGTCATTAATATATATCCAATGTATCAAAAACAGTGAGGAACATACAGTACATCCAATCCCTTTATGCTTTGAGATTGTATTCAGTGAATTCTCCATCTGTATTTCAGGATTCCCAACCGTGTTTGTTTCTGCATGGGCTATAACAAGGGTTTATTTTGAGGATACTGGGTAAGTCACCTTGGAAAGCATAAATGTACATGGTTGGTAGGGTAGTGGATTCTTTTCATGTGTGATTGCCAGACAGGGCCGTGCACAGATATTTCGGTCTAATATTTTCTGGTACAACGCACTCACTCATCAAACATTGTAAGCAAACCAGTGACTCCTAGGCCTAGGGACAACCAGAGAGCGAATGACGATGTAGGCTAAATATGCTAGCTAGTTAGCAATGCTGTCGGGGGGGGGGGGGGAAATTCACTTGATTTGAGTGTGTTCTGCTGCTGACATCTGCCTCTTACTAACAATCAGTCAAATTGCCCCATTCTTTCCTGGTAGGAGGCTACTATTGAAGTTGGATCTGTCATGAGTCTCATTCACTGTTAAGGGCAAAGAACGGGGCAATGTCTCCCCGCCGGTGGCTACTGCATGCAAGTCAGATGAGTGTGGTCTTCGGGGAGGGGGTGTATTTTATGAGATTCAAGAGTTTATGAAATGACCTAATTTTATGCGCAATTTGTTACGGGCGGGCCGGGTGCCTGCAAGCTGACTTTGGTCAGTCGAACAGTGTTTCCTCTGACACATTGGTGCGGCTGTCTTCAGGGTTAAGTGAGCAGTGTGTTAAGAAGCAGTGCAGCTTGGCGGGTCATGTTTCACGTCTCGACCTTCATCTCTTTCTAGCCCGTTGGGAGTTGCAGCATTTGGATAAGGTCGTAACTACCAATTGTATATTATGATCAAATGTGGGGTAAAATAGGGAATATTATTTATATATATATATATATTTTTTTTAAAAATGTTTTATATATTTTTAATAATAACATGTAAATGATCGATGAGCTGCGTGGGCACTTTTTCATAAGAGGGGAAAAAGGCAGGTGTTTGGGCACTGGTTGAACCCAATCTGTGCCTGTTGCCAGACTTAATGTAGATGTGCTGTTTGTCTTGGATTGCATGAAAGAATTTGATTATAAAGTTAATGAAGCATTGGCAACCTTTTGTCATTTAAATTTATTTCTCAAATCAGTTTAAACCAGTTCAAAGTGCTCAATCAATCAATCAATCAAATGTATTTATAAAGCCCTTTTTAAATCAGCCGATGTCACAAAGTGCTATACAGAAACCCAGCCTAAAACCCCAAACGGCAAGCAATGCAGATGTAGAAGCACGGTGGCTAGGAAGAACTCCTTAGAAATGCAGGAACCTGGGAGTGCTGTGCTTAGGTTAGTATGGCCAGGGATGCATGGCACGTGTTGACTAACATCTTTGTATGGGTATCATTTCCTATTCCTTCAGATGCTGGGAACAGAATGATAACCCAATCCCCAAGTGGGTGATCAATGTACCCATAGGCTTCTCCATCATGGTGGGTATATATCATTTATCCTTCTCGGTTGCTGCTGTTTTAATATCCTTTACCACATGCAGGATCAAACCCCTGCTACATCCCAAGCATTAACTAAACAGAATGTGTCCAGGAGATAAGTAAATGCCACACAGAGAATATTCCGATCTGTCATGTTAGGTTGCCAGCGCATACTGGGGAGCTGATAGCACTGTAACGGCAAGAGCATGTTAAACCGAGAGACTCTGCATGCGTGTGAATTGATGCTGGCTTGGATGTAATTCAAGGTTGAACTAGCTTTATCAAACTGTCATTGTATTTTACAACAGGTGATTTATATGGGACGATTTATATGGAACTAAGTACTGTCGTCTTATCTGATTCCATAACACATCCCTCAATGTATACCAACGCTGGTTATAGCTGAGTTAACTGCCCTTAAAAAGAACTGCAGTAACCAAATTTCACTAAATAAATAAAACAAACTGTATGTCAATATATGTTGACTGGGTTTCCAGGTGAACTTCCTCCTGTTCATCAGTATTATAAGGATTCTGGTTCAGAAGCTGAGGTGTCCTGATGTGGGTGGCAACGACCAGTCACAATACAGGTATGTGTTGTTGTGCTCAGTCAGTCACAAAACAGGGAGACCTATGTGTTACTGCACTCAGGCAACAGACCATGAATACTCAGTGTCAACATTCCTGAACGGAGAAATGAAGTTTCAGCATGCCTTTGTTTGTCACTCTGACATATGGTATTTTAGTTGACTTCTCAAGCAAAAGACATAGATATGTAGCCTATTGTTCTATTGTGCAAATTGTACACTGTAGAGTGACACTAGATTCGGCTAAGCTGTAGAGGTGGTCAGCACAGCACGTATTTGCCTTCAGGGAGAAATTTTCCCATCTTGTCTGAGCGGATTTAAGGGCTGAGAAGCGGCTGGCGACGCAAAGACTGGATGAGCTGCTGTCTACTGCTACAGGAAAGTCCACCTTGGTTGGCACTTAGCAGTCAGGGCCCCTTCACGATTTAGGATGTGTCTGAAATGGCACCCCATTCCCTTCATAGTGCACAACTTTTAGTGCCCATAGAGCTCCGGTCAAAAGTAGTGCACTATGGGTTACTCTCACAGCACCGCAAACAACACGGGGCCCTCAAAAGGCTCTGACTGCATGTGTGGGTATGGATGTGCGTACATAGACCCACGAGCCACTGTGGCCCCTCATAATTAGTTTAGATTTTTTTGTGGCCCCCACCCCCAAGTTGCCCATCCCTGCCTCATGCTCCCTATCATTTAATGGTTAAACACCAACGTTTTGTGGACGTATTAACAACAATTATTATTAAAATATACACTGACTATACAAAACATGCACTTTCCAAGACCGACTGACCAGGTGAATCCAGGTGAAAGCTATGATCCCTTATTGATGTCACTTGTTAAATCCACTTCAATCAGTGTAGATGAAGGGGAGGAGACAGGTTAAAGAAGGATTTTTAAGGCTTGAGACAATTTAGACAAGGATTTTGTATATGTGCCATTCAGAGGGTGAATGGGTAAGACAAAAATATTTAAGTGCCTTTGAACAGGGTATGGAAGTAGGTGCCAGGCACACCGGTTTGCATCAAGAACTGCAACGCTGCTGAGTTTTTCAACAGATTCCCGTGTGTATCAAGACTGGTCCACCACTCAAAGGACATCCAGCCAACTTGACACAACTGTGGGAAGCATTGGAGTTCACATTGGCCAGCATCCCTGTGGAATGCTTTCGACGCCTTGTAGAGTCCATGACACAACTAATTGAGGCTGTTCTGAGGGCAAAAGGGGTGGTGCAACTCAATATTAGGAAGGTGTTCCCAATGTTGGCTATACTCGGTGTATGTGATTGTATAACAGTGTAGTCTCTAGGTCCCCTCTATAGAGTGTCTCTGTAATATTGTGTGTCTGGTTTCAGGAGGTTGGCCAAATCCACTCTCCTGCTGATCCCCCTGTTTGGCATCCATTACGTTGTCTTTGTGTCTCTCAATGAATCCATGGAAAATTATAAAATCTTCTTTGACCTTGCTATCGGATCCTTTCAGGTAAAACGGATCCTTTTTGGATATTTATCACAATATCACAATATATTTTGGCTATATTTGGG
The DNA here is from genome assembly GCF_002021735.2 of Oncorhynchus kisutch. Lineage (NCBI taxonomy): Eukaryota > Metazoa > Chordata > Actinopteri > Salmoniformes > Salmonidae > Oncorhynchus > Oncorhynchus kisutch. Next base: position 17,796,438 of record NC_034203.2, read on the forward strand.
GCATTTTTGTTTTGGATTGTTTTTGGTTGTTTCTCATTTTGAAGATTTTCTGTTGCTGTTCTGTTGACAGGGCCTGGTGGTTGCCATCCTGTACTGTTTCTTAAACAGTGAGGTAAGCTCTCGCCTTGATTGCTCTTAATTGCATTTTATTCTGGAATGAATAGGTTGCCTTGGGCACTGATGGCCCAGTTAAGAAGACACACAACAGCCTAAATGATTAGTGTTGAATCAGTGTTGACAAAGTCTTCCTTGGCACAAATTAGGATAGATGACAAGCAATGTTCAGGCTTTTATAAAAGCTGTTGTGTACATCATTGTAATTGACCTCAACCTCGACAAGACTGAGTAGCTCCGCGGTTGACAACTCCGCGGTTGACAACCCCCCCCCCCCCCCATAGTGCAAAGAACGTTGCTGTGACCCTGGACTACACCCTGTGGTTCTCTGCAAACATCAAAGCAGTGACCCGCTCCTGCAGGTTGATGCTCTACAATACGACCCTACTTCACACAGGAAGCGGCGCAGGTCCTAATCCAGGCACTTGTCATCTCCCGTCTGGACTACTGCAACTTGCTGTTGGCTGGGCTCCCCGCTTGTGCCATCAAACCCCTGAAACTTATCCAGAATGGTGCAGCCTGCCTGTTTTCAAGCTATCCAAGTTCTCCCATGTCACCCCGCTCCTCCTCACACTCCACTGGAAGGCCATGGTACTTTCCTACGGAGCAGCAAGAGGAACTGCACCTCCCTACCTTCAGGCTCTGCTCAAACCCTACATCCCAACCTGAGTACTCCGTTCTGCCACCTCTGGTCTCTTAGCCCTTCCACCCCTACGGGAGGGCAGCTCCCGCTCAGCTCAGCCCAGTCCAAGCTTTTGCCTGACCTGGCATCCTAATGGGGGAACCAGTTTCCCCCCTGAAGCTAGGACAGAAGAGTCCCTGCCCATCTTTCAAAAACTGAAAACCTACCTCTTTTAACAATATCTTAAATAATCCCACAGCACCCCCTCCTCAACACTCCCCCCCCCTTGACAGTGATAAATGTAAAAATGTAAATTATGAGAGATATATATATATATATAATGTTTAAAGGTATTTTGTTAGCAGTTACTACAAATGTTAATTTTAATTGTTGTCTGCTTTGTTTTCATTGTAGTAAAACGATGAGTACGGCATTTTATAAGAACATTTATACCATTTAAAGTAGTGACAGATGTGGGCTAGTTTTCCCTCTGTGCTAAAAGATTTACCTTGCTACTTCAGGTTCAAGGGGAACTCAAGAGAAAATGGCGGAGTATATGCCTCAACTGCCATATGGCCAGAAACTACACCCAGCACAACACCTACGCCTCCAGAAACGGCTCAGAGAACATGGCTCAGTTCCAACGTAATTCTCGTGCTCAGTCCTTCCTGCAGTCAGAGACCACTGTGGTGTGAGGGCTGCGTGTAAAAGAGGGATCGGTCTCCATTAAAACGCTCTGGAACTCTGGTATTGGCCTAAATACACACTACAGCACACGCAGCCTACAGTTGTGGGCACTAAAAAGTTAGCTTGGACCACGGTATTGGCAGAACAATTGGCATAATGGCACTCTAGGATCTTCTAATGAGTTTGTCACTAAAACCTGGACCCCGGTACAGGGTTTGAATTTATTTATTTTTTATGGCAGGTGGCGTAACAGGGTATTTTTGAACAAATATGAATCAATTGGGCTATGCTGCGTTAATGTCAATATTTGTAATAATTGGTTTAAGTAAACATTTTCATTACTGGATGCCAAGGAGAAGTGCTCTGCATGGCTCTTAAATCTTTATCTCTCTCTCCCTCTCCCTGTAGTAAAATGGATTTCACTCTGTGGTTAACGACCAGAGATGCCTCTGCCTATACGCCCACGGTTCCACGGCCACTAAGGTGTCCCCAACCCAAAAAGGAAAAAAACGAAGGAACTCAGTCGGGGTTTCAACTTACTGTTGAGAGTTACAAAGTAGAATACACAAGTTGCAATTTAGAAATACGGTCATGCATTGCAGTTTGCCACTTGTCATGTCAGTCACTGACAGTCACTCAATTAGCCCAGCTATGTCAGCTCAATTCTTTAGATAGCTGGGTAGACTACCTTTCTCAGCAATCTAAACCCTGTAGTAATCATCACCAAATGACAGACTGGGCATGGAGTGTGCCGAAGGGCCCTGTCCTCCAGCCTACCCCTCCCCCTCCCCCCATTTGATTTTGTAAGTCACTCTCACTCATATCATATGAACATGACATAAATCATGGCAAAATGTGTAGAATTGCAAGAAATTTGCTTTAAAACGGTAAAATGTTCTCTTCACCTCAGATAATGTTGTAGTTAAAAAAAAATTATCATGCAATTCTACTCCTTTTGCTATGGGGCAGAGATAATTGTTCAGGTTCATAGGTAATATCCTTCAATTCTACACGTTTAGTCATAGGGTGGACTGAATTGTTTGCAGTTTTTAATAGGATATCTGAGTGAGAGTGACTAACAAAATCAATGGGGCCCCCATGTTCGGTAATTCAACCATGATTACGACAAGTTTAGATCGCTGGCTCGACTAGTTTACCAATCTAAAAAACTTTAGCTGACGTGGGATAATTGAGTGACTGTAAGAGACAAACTGCTGATGCAGAACCACATTTTCGAAATTGCACCTTGTGTATTCTGCTATTCTAACTCTCAACAGTAGGTTTGAGTTCCTTCATTTTTTTAATGCTATATTAGCCGAGCTGACTGTGGTTCTAGTAAATCCAATGCAATGTTGTCAAAACTTGATTACAATGAAACTAGGATTGTCAGGGCAAGGATGTGTTTTAGTTATACTACATGTGTACATTTTACATGTTGCTTTGGGTTGCCATCGAAAGGATTTTAAAATAAGATAGTTTTTTTGTTAACACAGGTTTTCTGCATCAGTTGTCTAAGAACCGTAAGAGTAGGGCTTAGAGGAGGTGAACGACCATTGTGTACATAAGAGTATCTTGACCTACTGCAAAGTACTGGTATGTCATGTTTGCTGAGTTATTACTCAGAATTATTTTCTGCAAAGACCATGAATGTTATACCACATGATTGTGGTGTAGTGTTGCATCAAGTGTTGCATCATGTGAATGTAATTTCCCTCTGTCTTTTACAGTATGCTATGTTTTTTTTTTTCATTCGTCAAGGCAATCAACCAAAGCCTTCTCTGATGTAAGTTATACAGCTATGTTGTCCATGTAAATGTTAACTCGAGGTATGAGTTCTGTGGTAGATAACTTAAATGCTCCAGTCTGGGATGCTATACACCCATCCACCCGGCGTACCAGACCGTGATTTCAGGTGCTTGGTGTAGATATGAAAGAAAAACAGGAAATGAATGCTGATTAGCTTGGTGTTTTCACTGAGAAGGTGACAATGTTTAGACTTGAGGTCACATAAGAACAAAACCTTGGCTCCAACATTGAAATCTTTTGTGTTTAGTAAAAAATGATTCCCAAAGGTTATATCTACTGTAAGGTTATTCCCTGATCACCTAAGAGATTTCAGACGACCTCATGTATTTGCCATGTAAAATACTGCCAGGATTGTGTGTTTTTTTTGGGCATGTTTGTCATTGATGTACAGTAGTCAATCAAAATGTTAAGTGCCTAATATTTGCTATTTAATCGTAATTATTTATTCCACATCCTATTGCTATGTCTGCTTCCCAAATGGCACACTATTCCCTACATAGTGCAACAGGTTTGACCAGCTCTGTTCAAAAGTAGTGCACAAAATAGGAATAGGGTATAATTTAGGGCGCATCCTATGTGTATATTAAATGCCATAGCTTTGATGAACATTAGTGATGTATCCTTGTCTTGATTAGCCTGAATGTTTGTCTGTTTGTGTTTTCATGTCAACAACTTGTCACTCATTGTCAGGCTAAGTGCCATACGCATTGTCGTTGGTTTAACATAGACAGCCATGGAGTTGGCAAGAGCACAAACAGATTTGGGACTAGGCTACAAGGCTGTATGTCCTCATGAGAACAAAATGTTAGCCTCTTTCCATTAGCTGCATTCTCACGGCTATACCCTCCCACCACAGGGAGCCATTTTATAAGGTTGCATAACAAACATTTTTATATATTAGCAACATGCTATTGAATGATGCTTTGTTTTAATGTCTGGGTACATGTATGTCATGAGATCATGATGAGTAAACAATTCAGCACCTTTTATGACTCATCTCGTCATTGATGAGGCTTGGCCCATGAACTCATTTTGAAGGGCACCACCAAGGTCGTTTCCGATGCTAATACCAATGACTATTAATAGGTAGAAGAATCGCTAAAGGGCTTGTTGCGTGGTAAACAACCCAAATGGAGAGAGAATAAATGTTAGAGGAAAGCTAATACAATCAAGGAGATCCCACTACGAGGATATTTGTTACAGCCTATGTTTTGCTGTTACTGATTAAACCTTGTCCTTTCTGCTGGTTCATAGACTCTGCTAAGAGCTCTGGGTTACTTTCCAGATATGTCCCAAATCACCCTATTCCCTACATCGTGCACTACTTTTGACCAGGGCCACTCGGCTCTGGTCAAAAGTAGCGCACTATGCAGGCAATAGGGTGCCAATTGGGACGCAGGCCAGGATGCGAGGATGCAGGCCAGGATGCGAGGACGCTAGCTAGCTGAACGTGTTGCTGACTCAGAGACGGGGATCTGTGGTGATCTGAGCTGACATAGCTGCTCTGGGGCGGAGGCAGCAGCACTAATTGGAAGAGAAGATGCTGTCCAAGAAGGAACCACTGATCCACACTGGATTCACTCTATTTCTCTACACATCCTGATTGTCATATTATACCCCTATTCTAGCATTTGGCTTATGAGAGGATGGGATATGGGAATTATGAGTGGGTTTAATCACGTCTTCAAAACGAGAATCTGTAAATTACTATCTTGTCAAAATATCTGTATCAAAACTTTTAAGAATGAGAGGCCTCAGGCTAATGGCGTTACTACGCATAGATTTGAGCCATATATGGAGATCAATCAGTTGTTTCGTTATACTTCCTCCTCAAAGCTGTTAAGAAACCTCCTCCTTACAGCTTGAGGGAACCTCCCACATCACTGGCTTCACTAATGGATTGTTTAGCAGAGACCAGGCTCCTCTGGAATGATTGCAAACAAATGCGAGTGAGCATATGAGGGACGTGACAAATACCATCACTCAAGCTTATCGGCAGTAGAGGTAAAATGTTACATGGATTATGTTGCCACGAATAAGCATGCTTCATTTCATTCTCTCAAACTACACTGAACAAAAATATAAACGCAACATGTAAAAGTGTTGGTCCCGTGTTTCATGAGCTGTAAAAAATAAAAAATAAAACATTTCTCTCAAATGTTGTGCACAAATTTGTTTACATCCCTGTTAGTAAGCATTTCTCTTTTGTCAAGATAATCCATCCACCTGATGGGTGTGGCATATCAAGAAACTGATTAAACGGCATGATCATTACACAGGTGCACCTTGTGCTGGGACGATGAAAGGCCACTTTAAAATGTGCAGTTTTGTCACACAACACAATGCCACGGATGTATCAAGTTTTGAGGGATTGTGCAATTGGTATGCTGACTGCAGAAACGTTCTAGAAAATTGAATGTGCATTTCGCTACCATAAGCTGCCTCCGATGTCGTTTTAGAGGGGGGGGGCATATTGGAAATGGCCATCTGGGTGGTAATAGAAAATGTCTGCAATGGCACTATAGCCAAAAATACCTATTTACACAAGGCAATGGTCAAATATGACCTCAATATCACCCCCATGAAGGTCTTAAGATGGCTTTATGATAATAATAATTTTCTACATTATCGGTGGGGTTGATTTAGTGAGTAGATTACATTACAAAGTCATTTTGATATTGTTTGGAATTATTTTACCCTATGATAACAATAGCCTAATATATTTAATATGCCATCACTAATTCATTCTAATTAACTTAATCATTATGACACACCCCTCATTGGTTGCACTAATTGCACTGTTTGTCTACATAACCTGGTTCAAGTATTCATAACATTACCCTGAAGAAGGCACAGTGATGCCGAAACGTTGGTAAATAGTAAATAGACAATAAATTACTGCGAGTTTATATATTTATTTGGATAGTTTATAGTTTATTCGCTGTTAGTCAGCACCTCCACACAAACACATTTTTTCTGGGTGTGCGCCAGCTCATGTTTTTATATTCCTCTATTTTCGTCTAACAGGAAATCAAAATGGCAGCCATTTTATCAAAATGGCTGCCCTGGTTAATTGACAGGCATCCCAAACATCTTAAAATGTTCCTTACGGTATCTAGTATTAGTGTACTAAGTTTGATAATTTTATCATGAAATGGGTGTATTTGGTTCTTATTTGCTGGACTTGATATACTATGTCAAGATATTGGGCCAGGCTATGAGCAATGAGCAAGATAGTTGTCATTTGGATCAGAAATCCTGAAGCAGTAACTAGAAGAAATTCTAAAATATGATCTCCACCCAAACCACTCGGTAGGAGCCTCTGCTACACAAGAGTGGCTCATTGCCCTGATGGGCAGATTTATAGCATGTTTATTTATAGCAGCATAATCCTCCTGATTAGATCATAGAGAAGGGATGTGTTAACATGTTTATGGGGTTCAGTCAAGGAGCAGATTAGAATTCATGAGTCCCAAATGGCACCCTATTCCCTAAATAGTGCACTACAGGGAACTTTGTAGCGAATAGGGTGCCATTTGGGATGTCGAAAATCTCTTTCCACATGAGGGAAGAAAGCCTAGCTTATGGTCTGTGCTGTAGGTTGTTTGTTCAGGCTCACATTACAGAAACCCACAGTAAATGAATTGAACATATTAACCCAGCCAATCACAGAGCTATTAAAGAGCTATCCCCTGTGTTTCCTTTTTATGTATGAGGTAAACAAGCTCAAATAAATGTGTGTGGAGAACAGTGAGGAATCGCTGATGTTATTACCTTTGGAATTGATTGTTGCCTTAGTGATGAAATGTTCACCTTACAGTACAAAGTTGACAGCTTGAAATCTTACAGAACTATACTGACAATTTGGAAGTACAATTGTTCATGACAAACTACACAATGTCTAATTTAGTTCTGGGTTCAACGGTTGAATTATTGAAAATACATTTGATATCTCAACGCCGTTCTGTGAATATGACTCATATAGTATTTTTCAGAGTCATTTATGTAATATGGCTGTGGTTCCTTTGGATGGTATAAACTTATGTAAATGTAGCTGACATATACAATACAAGTTAACTGGCTTCCATCGCACCCCCACAATTAATTTCTTCAGGAGCAGGAAGGGGTAGGGTGTACCAGCCTGGTATCAACTGATAAGCTTCAGTCTGGTATGCTTTTGCAAAATGATATGTATCATGAAATGTGACGCATAACTCAATACATTGCATTCAATGCGGAAGTCTTTGAGAAAGATTTGCAAAAATTACTGTATAAAATTATGTATATACTGATCTATATTGTATGCAAGGAAATTATATTATTTTATACTAATACAATTGCTCAGAAAATTAGATTTTCTTTAATTCAAAATGATTGAAACTCTTGTTTTCAATAGATTTCAATACCTCACCTTGCGAGGTAACGGTACTGAGCCTTTTTCTGTAATGTTGTATTAGTTGGCGAACACGTTGGGAGGCATCTTAAACCATTTCCCATACAGAACCTTTCCAGATCCTTGATATCCTTCGTCTGCGCTTATGGACTGCCCTCTTCAAATCAAACCACAGGAGACTGAGAAAGGCCATTCGAAAATGTTGATGATGTTGCCAATTAACCATGTCTTTGTGGATTTTGATGTGTGCTTGGGGTTATTATCTTGCTGGAAGATCCACTTGCAGCCTAGTTTCAGCCTCTTGGCAGAGGCATCCATGTTTTTGTCTAAAATGTCCTGATACTGAGTAAAGTTCATGATGCTGTTGACAAGGGCCACAGGACTAGATGAAGCAAAATAGCCCTATAAAATGAAGGATTCACCACCACATTTTACAGTAGGTATGGGGGTATTTTATGCTCATGCATTCTCATTTTGATGCCAAGCCCACCACTGGTGTGGCCAAAGAGCTTCATTTTCATGTCAGACATACAGACAGACAAAGAGACAAAGAGACAGACAGACAGACGGACGGACGGAGACAGACAGGCAGACATATCCACTTACAGAGAAACAGACAGACGCTGGCATGCAGACAGACAGACACAGACAGTTTTAAGTTTCAAGTCAATCTAAAAAAAATGTGACAGATTTCATTCTTTGAAGGCTCTGAGTTTCTTAAACAGCAAGACGTTTGTGTCCAGTGGAAGTAAAAAATGATTTTTCAACCTTTTTAAACCTTTGAAAACTGCCCCCATGAACCCCAATTATGTCACTTCCTGTAATTGCAGGAAGCTGAAATTCCTGCGATTTCATCTCTCTCCTTCTCCCTCCTTTCTCCCACATCCACCTCTCTCTTCTCTCCCACCTCCACAGACAGGATATTGATGCATACTGTAGATATATGTCAAGGAAATGTATACATAAGTTGGTGATAAAGCTGCAATGGGAAAATTGGTGTAAGACAGACAGACAGACAGACAGACAGACAGACAGACAGACAGACAGACAGACAGACAGACAGACAGACAGACAGACAGACAGACAGACAGACAGACAGACAGACAGACAGACAGACAGACAGACAGACAGACAGACAGACAGACAGAAATATATATCCACTCACAGACAGACAGACACATACACAGTGTTATTTCCATGACTGACCAGTTGACCAGGTGAAAGCTATGATTCCACTTGTGTGTGCGTGCGTGTGTGTGTGTGGGGGGGGGGTATACTCAATGTATATCTGGATGTAGGCATACATTTAAGATATACAATACACAAAACCCACATTCCATTCATTAAATAATTTTGCGGAGGGGGCACACTGACTGGACCAGGCAAAGAGTACCCCCCCACCCCCCCCACCCTATTCTCCCTAGTAAGTGTTTCCTTCCAAGGTGCAGGCACGGTGTGAGTGCAGTCAGTATCATGCAGTGGAGGATGCGAGAGAGTGTAGAGAGGGACACACACAGCAATTGATTTGATTTTAGCTGCCAGTGATTGGCTGGACTCGCAGGAGTTGTGTTTGTGAATTAATTTTATAAAGCTATGTAGCCTATTGATTCCTTCTTGAAGAATGAATAAAGAAAAACTTGTATCTCTGTAATACTAGTCACCTAGCAATTGTATGAAGTTGGCTTTAGCTAGCCAGCTAGATAGGTTCCCAATCTCTCAACCTCATAACTAGCTACCAAACCTTTTCAGGCTGTCAGTCAAGGTAGAGTAGCTTGTCGAACTATCTTAGCTGGCATGCCTGCTGGCAAGGTTGGTAGACTTTAGAAACGCAAGCAATTACTAAATGCACTGAAAAATACTCACATGAATTTAAATATTTTACCCAGATTTTAGCAGAGACGCAGAGAAGCATAATTAGTTTCTTGGTAACGCTTTACATTACACTATGTAACTACACAGTAATAACCATGGTAACAACATAGTAGTTATATAAGTCTTACTATGTTACTATGTAATTACAGGGTACTTTGTCTGTTGTTATACATTTTCTTGTCTCACTATGTAACTGGTGTTTTGTTATTACACGTTTGAAAGTCACTTATGAATTACAACGATAATAACTTGAACCAAAATCGAAACCTTGTGACATGTAACTACAAGGTGCCACTGCCATTGAATCCACATGTAATACCAGGGTTGATAAATAGACTAGGACCTGGTAACAACAAATGTAACAAGGCACACCCTGTCATTAACTACCAGTCATTTTGTATTACCTTTTTCTATGTTATGACCTGGCTCAAAGGCTATGCTAAATCAAGTGTAATGTAGGAACTGTAGTTACATAGGATATACTAGTAATTATCATGTACTGTACTTACCTAGGAGCAAGGAACTTCATTTAAAGTGAAACCCAGTAGAGTATAACCTTTATATTTACTATGTACAGTAGTTACAATGTAACAATCTTTTGCAGACATAGGTACGATTCTTGGACAAGGACCCCCCCCCCCCCCTTCATGAATGGGTGCATGAAGCCCCTGTTCAAAACTGCTATGTTTACATGACTTCTGATTAGATTTCCAGGGATACACAACATCCTGAGATATATGTACAGTCGATGACTTCTGATTAGATTTCCAGGGATACACAACATCCTGAGATATATGTACAGTCGATGACTTCTTTCCCTTCATGTAGTAATGCTGAAGGTAAAAAAAACTTCTCTACATCCCACCCTCCCCAACTGTTTCATGTTCTATTTGCTAATGATCACTGGAGGACAAGCTGAACCTAGCGACATAGACATAGAGACATAGTCATGCATATGCAAATCTCTGTAATACATCACACAAGCCTGGAGTTGGGTTGAGGTAGTTTCCCTCAGCACTAGGTTTCATTGAATTAAAGGGCAATGGTTTTTGTGTTAGTGCCAGTGCTGACTTTGATGTCCTCATCAAAGAGGAAAAAACGAACTCCCTCTGCCTCTAGCGCTGCTTTCACTAACACTGCTGATACCAAGGGGATGTGGTCTGCATTTCAAATGGCAGTCTCTTTCCTATGTAGAAACAGATAGCTACCTACCATAGAAAAATGTAAAATGTCATTGAAAATCCCCCAATGACGGATGTGGAGTTACTATGGCCTGGTCATCATAATTTTCTTCTCTCATCTATTTATTACCCTTTCACAATGGCTTCTGGAGGAGTGGCTCTGAATCAACAAACATTATTTGTATCTCTGTTTAATTCCTAGAACCAGACTTTCATCAGGACAAAAGTTAAAGGGGCTATCTGGGATTTAACAGCTGGATTATAAATAGCTATATACTGTATATTTTTTGCTCAATTCGTAACATATCATACGAAATGCATGATGTAGTACAGAAGTGTGCAAAAACTTTCGGGGACCCGTTTTGGCTCATGAGCACTACAAAACTACTTTGTTCCCCTATGACTGCGTTCCAAACGGCACCCTATAATATTTATGGTACACTACTTTTGAATAGGGCTCTGGTCAAAAGTCGTGCACTATGTAGGGAAAAGGGTGCCATTTTGGACGTACACACTGCGTCCTCTACCTGTCAGTAAAATGTGGAGCGATAACATTGAAATGACTGTGAAAAGGCATCACTGGTGACAAGTGACTGCTGATGAGAGTGAAGACTCAGGGTAGACAGTCAGTGGCCAGTGCAGGAAGGCAGTGGTGTCCTGCTCAGAACACACAGTGTGTGTCCCCCAAATGACACCCTATTCCCTGGTGCACTACTTTTGACTAGACCCCTATGGGCCCTGACCAAAAGTATTGCATTATAATGGGAATATGGTGCCATTTGGGACAGAGCCAGTGTACAAGTCAGAGGGTGGACGTACGGACACAGGCAGGCAGGGGCAGGCTGAAGGGGTCTCCGCAGTTTGCTCCTTGAGCTGTCTGTCACTATCTCCATCAATGGCCACAGCTCTCTAGCCAGCATCAATCTTCTGTCCAAACCCCTCTTGTTCATCACGGGCCTCTTGTCTGTTCTAATTAACCTCAACTCTACCTCATCAGCATATTTTGTAACATTAAACCTGGATACAAGAAACAAAGTCAATGCGCTGCATTCTGCTTCACCAAATTGAGCCAAAGTAGTTCTGGCCATTTTAAGTCATCTGAATATTCACCTTAATATCAGAACAAAAATACATCTTAGCAGCTGACTGTAAATAAATGATTTAATACAGTGACAAGATAGGCATTAGACTAGCCTTATTGCCAGTCTGTTTGTGTCATCGTGCCAACTCCTCACTAATTTCCTTTCCATGTTTGGCTCGACAATGACAGCATTGGAGATAGCAAGAATGCAAACAGATCTGGGACCAGGCTAGCATTATGTTAACACATGCTGCTTTCTCTTACCACTGTGACCTTTGTAATGAAGATCTCTTGATGACCTGTCAGATGAGTGGTATTAAGTTCACTTGAAGGGCTGAGAATGCTTCAAGGCCTTTTTGCTTTGGCACTTAATTCTGTCCTGACATTTTCCTCTTTCTAAATAGGATTAAGGCCATGTTGGTTGATACGTCAATGATTTTCCCACAAAAATCCATGTAAATATCTGTTTTTCAATGCACGGGAAAAGCTGATGTTTGCATTTCTCTGTACACATACAGTACCGCTCAAAAGTTGGAGAACACCTACTCATTTAATGTTTTTTTTTAACTATTTCCTACATTGTAGAATAATAGTGAAGAAATCAAAACTATGAAATAACACATATGGAATAATGTACAGTAGTAACCAGAAAAGTGTTGAACAAATCAACATATATTTCAGGCTTGAGATTCTTCGAATAGACACCCTTTTCCTTGATGACATCTTTGCACACATCTTTGAACGCATTCCAACTTAATCTGGAATGCTTTTCCAACGGTCTTGAAGGAGTTCCCACATATGCTGAGCACTTGTTGGCTGCTTTTCCTTCACTCTGCGGTCCGACTCATCCCAAACCATCTCAATTTGGTTGAGGTCGGGGGATTGTGGAGACCAGGTCATCTGATGCAGCACTCCATCACTCCAATTATTGGTAAAATACCCCTTACACAGACTGGAGGGGTGTTGGGTCATTGTCCTGTTGAAAAACAAATGATAGTCCCACTAAGCCCAAACCAGGTGGGATGGCGTATCGCTGCAGAATGCTGTGGTAGCCTTGTTGTGCCTTGATTTCTAAGTAAATCACAGACAGTGTCACCAGCAAAGAACACCCACACCATATTACCTCCTCCTCCATGCTTTACGGTGGGAAATACACATGCAGAGATCATCCGTTCACCCACCTGAGTCTCACAAAGACATGGCGGTTGGAACCAAAAATCTCAAATTTGGACTCATCAGAACAAAGGACAGATTTCCAGCATTCTAATGTCCATCGCTCATGTTTCTTGGCCCAAGCAAGTCTCTTCTTCTTATTGGTGTCCTTTAGTAGTGGTTTCTTTGCATAAAATCGACCATAAAGACCAGATTCACACAGTCTCCTCTGAACAGTTGATATTGAGATGTGTCTGTTACTTGAACTCTGTGAAGCATTTATTTGGGCTGCAATTTCTGAGGCTGGTAACTCAGATGAACTTAACCTCTGCAGCAGAGGTAACTCTGGGTCTTCCATTCCTGTGGCGGTCCTCATGAGAACCAGTTTCATCATAGCACTTGATGGTTTTTACTGCACTTGAAGAAACTTTAAAAGTTCTTGAAATGTTCCGTATTGACTGACCTTCATGTCTTAAAGTAATGATTGACTGTTTTTTCTCTTTGATTATTTGAGCTGTTCTTGCCATAATATGGACTTGGTCTTTTACCAAATAGGGCTATCTTCTGTATACCACCCCTACCTTGTCACAATACAACTGATTGGCTCAAATGCATTAAGAAGGAAAGAAATTCCACAAATGAACTTATAATAAGGCACACCTGTTAATTGAAATGCATTCCAGGTGACTACCTCATGAAGCTGGTTGAGAGAATGCCAAGAGTGTGTAAAGCTGTCATCAAGGCAAAGGGTGGCTACTTTGAAGAATCTCAAATATAACATATATTTGTTAAATACTTTTTTGGTTACCACATGATTCCATGTGTGTTATTTCAAAGTTTTGATGTCTTCACTATTATTCTACAATGTAGAAAATAGTAAAAATAAAAACCCTTGAATGAGTAGGTGTTCTAAAACTTCTGACTAGTAGTGTAGTTCAAGAAAGGTCGTTCCAAATGGCACCCTGTTCCCTATATTGTGCACTACTTTTGACTAGAGCCATTTGGGATGCAGGCAGTATAAGAGGAGTCTACCTTTTACACCCTCAACCACACACATAACGCACATCAGAAGTATAGGATGTATCAGTATATATTGTGCTTTATTTGACAGATACCATTATGGTAAAATTAAACCACTCTCAGTTTTAGAGTTTGGAAAAGATCAACATTGAATGCATTGGTAGCTATTTCAATATAAGATCTTCTGCTCTAACTGACTAAAACATCAACATGGTACTTTGGGAAGTAACCACATCTCATCTTCTCAGAACCCACTCGGTTGCCATGCATACAATGTTCCCTATAGTGGTGGCTGTTGGCACTTTAAATCAGAGGATGGGCTCATAGTAATGGCTGGAACGGAATGGTATAAAACAATGTATTTGATACTGTTCCATTCATTTAATTCCAACCTCTACTATGAGTCCAGCTTTGGAGTTCTTCCTCCACTGGCCACCACTTTCCTGGTTTGTTCAACAGCATGACTAAAGCGAGCCTGTGTCTGTCTGTCTGTCTGTCTGTCTGTCTGTCTGTCTGTCTGTCTGTCTGTCTGTCTGTCTGTCTGTCTGTCTGTCTGTCTGTCTGTCTGTCTGTCTGTCTGTCTGTCTGTCTGTCTGTCTGTCTGTCTGTCTGTCTGTCTGTCTGCCTGCCTGCCTGTCTGTCTGTCTGTCTGTCTGTCTGTCTGTCTGAGTGTCCACTCTCAGTCCCTCATCTCCCTAATTAACTCTCATCCTGTCTGCACAGACGGAGGCTCCTCCATCCTGTCGCTCTCATCATAACACTAGTATGGGGCCCTCTCTCCCATGTAGTGTCCTGTGTGCCACTGCTTCCCACTACTCTCCTTGGTATCTATCGACCACGTCTGGGCCTGGTCCTCTCCTGCTGTCTGAGTCGTGCCGCGTGAAAAGGTCAGCCCAGAGCACAGCAGGCTAATCAACAGGCACAGGAGGCTGAGGCTCACCTGTGGCACCACTGCACTTTCCTCAGGTTAACCAACAATGCAATAATTGGCAATGTCATTAAATACATGTAACAATAAAGAATCTCTTTCATAAACTTGCACTCAACTTTTGGGCTCAACTGTTGGGCTCACAGTGTCCAAGCACCCTAAGAGGTTAATTACATTGTCAATCATTGTGTTGTTGGTTAAGCTGAGGAGAGACGGTGGTACGATGTGCGTCCTGTGCGACTTGTATGCTCTAGTCGGCTGGCCCTCGCTACATATTCGTCGCCAGACCCACTGGCTCCAGGTCATCTACAAGTCTATGCTAGGTAAAGCTCCGCCTTATCTCAGCTCACTGGTCACGATGGCAACACCCATCCGTAGCACGCGCTCCAGCAGGTGTATCTCACTGATCATCCCTAAAGCCAACACCTCATTTGGCCGCCTTTCGTTCCAGTACTCTGCTGCCTGTGACTGGAACGAATTGCAAAAATCGCTGAAGTTGGAGACTTTCATCTCCCTCACCAACTTCAAACATCAGCTATCTGAGCAGCTAACCGATCGCTGCAGCTGTACATAGTCTATTGGTAAATAGCCCACCCTTTTCACCTACCTCATCCCCGTACTGTTTTTATTTATTTACTTTTCTGCTCTTCTGCACACCAATATCTCTACCTGTACATGACCATCTGATCTTTTATCACTCCAGTGTTAATCTGCAAAATTGTAATTATTTGCCTACCTCCTCATGCCTTTTGCACACATTGTATATAGACCCCCCCTTCGTTTTCTACTGTGTTATTGACTTGTTAATTGTTTACTCCATGTGTAACTCTTTGTTGTATGCTCACACTGCTATGCTTTATCTTGGCCAGGTCGCAGTTGCAAATGAGAACTTGTTCTCAACTAGCCTACCTGGTTAAATAAAGGTGAAATAAAAAAAATAAAAAAATAAATAAAAATTGTTAAGTCATTACTTTAACAATAAATAAGCTCTTTTATCAACTTCCACTGCCCTCCAAGAGATGCTTGAATTTCCTTTTCACTTCCGATTGCTCCTCAATCCATGCACCTCAGTTGGAGAGCAAAGACTTTGAGGCCAAAGTTAACAGGTGTTAGGTATTGTTTGGGCAGTGTACAAGCTGTACGTTACTGTATCTTCTGAAATGACATACATGTGGACATTACAAGCATTTTGACTAATGCTTGTTATGCCATTGTGACTCTATTTTCCAGGTGTTGCGTTTTATTTTTGGCTATGAGTGTCTGTCTGTCTGTCTGTCTGTCTGTCTGTCTGTGTGTGTGTGTGTGTGTTGACTTCAGCAGTGCATGCAGCTCCCAGATGGCAGTGTCCATGCCAGACCATCTGTCTCCACTATGATGGATTTAGATCCACACCGCTCTACACCACATGGGTATCTGATCGACATGTCGGTTTTATTTAATCCTCATAATCCAATGAGGGATGGAGGGGGTTGAGGTGGAAGGAGTAGATGCTCCTCTCCTTCCTCTCACGCCTCTTTATTTGACCTTTACCCCCACATAGGATAGGGAGAGAAACATTAGAAGTGAAGGTTTAACAAGCACACTTCCATGCTGTTCTCATGTGTGGTGCAGGGATTTACATCCCCCAATATTGACATTGTAGATATTCTTTGAAATAACTCCCACACACATGATTTTACCTACACATTTATTGTCAACATTTCAGTCAGAAATGTCTTTATTTAGTACCCTCCTCCAAACATTTGTCCATCATCCAAGTCTCAAGTCATACATTAATATATATATATCTCACTTCTTACATTATTCAGTCTCTACATACATGTACCATGCTCACTGCTAAATGATTCCTCTCATTGGTTATACTGTAATTCAAAATGGCAAAAATGTTGTTCCTTGTGTGCTTTTGATAATTGTGCACATTGTGAACTCTTCAGGGAGTGAACAGTTCAGTGGTCCTCATTCGGAACTATAATTGTTGGTATCTCCAGGGAAAAGGGGTTTTCACTGAACATTTGTCTCACCAGCTACATGAGGTGGAACATATACAGTAGGGGTTGGGGAATGTTTTAAATACTGGGAAGATGCACAATAGCAACCATGAAATCGCACACTACTTAGACATGGTTATACCTGCCTGGGACATTCTGACAGTGCTGTGAAATTCACAGGATGACAGAAAGGACACACGATCAGTTACAAAGCAAACACTCTGTCATGGAGGAACTAGCTTCCTTTATGTGCAATCAGTGAAAGCATTACCATGTTTATCTCTCAGTAGCACAAGGATGACGCAAGTGAACCTTAGTATAGTGCTGTAGGTCGGTTATCTTTGAATGCAGCAGGTGATCATTATCAAAGTCTATTCTGGCGTCAATTTGACTAATGGCTGTTTGTTAAGATTTGTGAAATATTTTCAGCGTTATTTTGATGATATTTCACATTGTTTGTCTGCATAATTTCAATTTAACATTCATTTACTGTACATGAGACAAAGTATAGTCCTGGTGTGATATGGTGTCATCTAGTGGTATAGCGGGGCTGACATTGAATGCAGCAACTCATCATTTTCCATTCCTTAAATCAGTGGTTCCCAAACTTTTTATAGCCCCGTACCCCTTCAAACATTCAACCTCCAGCTGTACCCCCTCTAGCACCAGGGATAAACCTGCCACACACACACTATACGGTACATTTATTAAACATAAGAATGACTATGAGTTTTTGTCACAACCCGGCTCATGGGAGGTGACAAAGAGTTCTTATTGGACCAGGGCTCAAATAATAATATAATAATAATCAATAATTTTGCTGTTTATTTAACCATCTTACATATAAAACCTCATTTGTTAATTGAAAATTGTGAATAACTCACCACAGGTTAATGAGAAGGGTGTACTTGAAAGGATCCACATAACTCTGCAATGTTGGGTTGTATTGGAGAGAGTCTAAGTCTTTAATCGTTTTTGCCTGTATTTAGTTGTCATGCTAGTGAGGGCCGAGAATCCACTCTCACATAGATACGTGGTTGCAAATGGCATCAGTGTCTTAACACTGCGATTTGCCAAGGCAGGATATTTTGAGCGCAGACCAATCTCGAGATCTGGCAGTGGCTTGATAAAAAAATGTTTTTTTACAGAACCTCACCCAAATGTATAGCCCCGTTGGAAACTATAAATGGACTGTTAGAAAATGTGAAGGAATTATTTTTCATTTTATTTGGCGTACTCCCGACGACGGCATTACATTTGGGAATACCTGCCTTAGAGGCTAATTCATTGAGTCTATATGCCAAATATGTAGTCAATCTGACTTACTGTTCATGAGAAGAAGATTTTTAAAGTAATTTTAGCATTAGTATATGTGCTAACTTGCATCAATAGGTACAGTGCATCCATATTTGAATTCTCAAAACCATTAAAGACTGACGAAATTAGTCTAAATACAAAATCTGGAGTGAATCGGACATATTGTCCATGAGCATAGATGAATGCAGATGTTGAGCATTAGGGTTACATCTGCAAAGAATGAGTTGTTGATAGTTCCCTTGTTTTCTGAGATATCAATACCAAATTCAGTGTGGTTACTCTTAGATATGTCCATAATAGCGATGACAAGTTTCAAGTTGGTAGGCCACTGTGGAATGAATTTACAGTGGTTTAAATGGACACCTAAAAACTGATTTTTGAGTTGTCAATAACTCAGCCATCTTTTGACTAATGCCTTAGGTTTTCTCAAACTATGTTAATACATGTATCACAGGCCCATGTTCCAATTTGGTGTCATTTGGTCTTACGGTTAATGAAAATAAGATTTTTGAAGTATTTCAAGAATATTTTAGAATATTAGCATATGTGCCAGCTTCGAAGATGTGCTAATATGCATCTACTCGTATAGTGTGACCATCTTTGAAGGCATCCA
Source organism: Oncorhynchus kisutch (assembly GCF_002021735.2). Lineage (NCBI taxonomy): Eukaryota > Metazoa > Chordata > Actinopteri > Salmoniformes > Salmonidae > Oncorhynchus > Oncorhynchus kisutch. The sequence continues at coordinate 17,815,212 of NC_034203.2, forward strand.
CATTATTTTCCCAAACTCTTTAGGGACTATTGCGATGAGTACAAAGACCACATTTTGAGTGAATCTGACTTTTAGTCCATGAGGATAATATTTTTGTAATTATTATTTTAAGCATTCGTGTTACATAGCAAAAAAAGTGAATTGTTGGATATCAATGAAAAACTTAACATGGTTCATCATGGTAATGTCTTTGATGACCCCACAAAAATCCATTGTGGAGTGGAGGATTTAAATGGACATGTAAAATCACATTTCCTGACTAATCAATAGTTCAGCCCTCTCTTAACCAATCTCTTAGCTTTTCTCAAACTGAGATACAGTGCCTTGCGAAAGTATTCGGCCCCCTTGAACTTTGTGACCTTTTGCCACATTTCAGGCTTCAAACATAAAGATATAAAACTGTATTTTTTTGTGAAGAATCAACAACAAGTGGGACACAATCATGAAGTGGAACGACATTTATGGGATATTTCAAACTTTTTTAACAAATCAAAAACTGAAAAATTGGGCGTGCAAAATTATTCAGCCCCTTTACTTTCAGTGCAGCAAACTCTCTCCAGAAGTTCAGTGAGGATCTCTGAATGATCCAATGTTGACCTAAATGACTAATGATGATAAATACAATCCACCTGTGTGTAATCAAGTCTCCGTATAAATGCACCTGCACTGTGATAGTCTCAGAGGTCCGTTAAAAGCGCAGAGAGCATCATGAAGAACAAGGAACACACCAGGCAGGTCCGAGATACTGTTGTGAAGAAGTTTAAAGCCGGATTTGGATACAAAAAGATTTCCCAAGCTTTAAACATCCCAAGGAGCACTGTGCAAGCGATAATATTGAAATGGAAGGAGTATCAGACCACTGCAAATCTACCAAGACCTGGCCGTCCCTCTAAACTTTCAGCTCATACAAGGAGAAGACTGATCAGAGATGCAGCCAAGAGGCCCATGATCACTCTGGATGAACTGCAGAGATCTACAGCTGAGGTGGGAGACTCTGTCCATAGGACAACAATCAGTCGTATATTGCACAAATCTGGCCTTTATGGAAGAGTGGCAAGAAGAAAGCCATTTCTTAAAGATATCCATAAAAAGTGTTGTTTAAAGTTTGCCACAAGCCACCTGGGAGACACACAAAACATGTGGAAGAAGGTGCTCTGGTCAGATGAAACCAAAATTGAACTTTTTGGCAACAATGCAAAACGTTATGTTTGGCGTAACAGCAACACAGCTCATCACCCTGAACACATCATCCCCACTGTCAAACATGGTGGTGGCAGCATCATGGTTTGGGCCTGCTTTTCTTCAGCAGGGACAGGGAAGATGGTTAAAATTGATGGGAAGATGGATGGAGCCAAATACAGGACCATTCTGGAAGAAAACCTGATGGAGTCTGCAAAAGACCTGAGACTGGGACGGAGATTTGTCTTCCAACAAGACAATGATCCAAAACATAAAGCAAAATCTACAATGGAATGGTTCAAAAATAAACATATCCAGGTGTTAGAATGGCCAAGTCAAAGTCCAGACCTGAATCCAATCGAGAATCTGTGGAAAGAACTGAAAACTGCTGTTCACAAATGCTCTCCATCCAACCTCACTGAGCTCGAGCTGTTTTGCAAGGAGGAATGGGAAAAAATGTCAGTCTCTCGATGTGCAAAACTGATAGAGACATACCCCAAGCGACTTACAGCTGTAATCGCAGCAAAAGGTGGCGCTACAAAGTATTAACTCAAGGGGGCTGAATAATTTTGCACGCCCAATTTTTCAGTTTTTGATTTGTTAAAAAAGTTTGAAATATCCAATAAATGTCGTTCCACTTCATGATTGTGTCCCACTTGTTGTTGATTCTTCACAAAAAAATACAGTTTTATATCTTTGTGTTTGAAGCATGACATGTGGCAAAAGGTCGCAAAGTTCAAGGGGGGCGAATACTTTCGCAAGGCACTGTATGTACCGTGGGCCTACAATTGGTGTTATTTGGATTCATGGTTCTTGAGAATACATTTTCAAAGTTTTTCCAAAATGTCCAAGATAAAAATCTCTCCTGACGGACCTTATGGGTCCATGAGGCAAATTTGTTCAGCATAAAAAACAACACCTACAAAGTTCCATGTCTCTAGGTCAAACTGGGTGGCAGATATGTGGGTTTCAGTGAGACTGCTTATAACAGCACCACCAATCAGTGCCAATCAGTGCCATTGTTTTTGATCAAGTTACTCAAGGCCTCTAGTTTCTGTGTGCCAAATTAGAAAAAGGTCTGTGCTTGAGTTTTTGCTGTGAATTTGCTGTGAAACCCTCATTATTGCATGGATTATAATTCATGGACATTTTTCTAGGGGTTGATACATTTTTCGCTAAGTCATTTTAAAGTGGAAATTACAAACTTATAAGCCTTTGGTGTACAGGAAAATATTTGCGACAACAGAGTGATCAAATTAAGATACAGTGGGGCAAAAAAGTATTTAGTCAGCCACCAATTGTGCAAGTTCTCCCACTTAAAAAGATGAGAGAGGCCTGTAATTTTCATCATAGGTACACTTCAACTATGACAGACCAAATGAGGAAGGATTTTTTATGAATTTATTTGCAAATTATGGTGGAAAATAAGTCTTTGGTCAATAACAAAAGTTTATCTCAATACTTTGTTAAATACCCTTTGTTGGCAATGACAGAGGTCAAACGTTTTCTGTAAGTCTTCACAAGGTTTTCACACACTGTTGCTGGTATTTAGGCCCATTCCTCCATGCAGATCTCCTCTAGAGCAGTGATGTTTTGGGGCTGTTGCTGGGCAACACGGACTTTCAACTCTCTCCAAAGATTTTCTATGGGGTTGAGATCTGGAGACTGGCTAGGCCACTCCAGGACCTTGAAATGCTTCTTACGAAGCCACTCCTTCGTTGCCCGGGCGGTGTGTTTGGGATCATTGTCATGCTGAAAGACCCAGCCACGTTTCATCTTCAATGCCCTTGCTGATGGAAGGAGGTTTTCAATCAAAATCTCATGATACATGGCCCATTCATTCTTTCCTTTACACGGATCAGTCATCCTGGTCCCCTTGCAGAAAAACAGCCCCAAAGCATGATGTTTCCACACCCATGCTTCACAGTAGGTATGGTGTTCTTTGGATGCAACTCAGCATTCTTTGTCCTCCAAACACGACGAGTTGAGGTTTTACCAAAAAGTTATATTTTGGTTTCATCTGACCACATGACATTCTCCCAATCTTCTTCTGGATCATCCAAATGCTCTCTAGCAAACTTCAGACGGGCCTGGACATGTACTGGCTTAAGCAGGGGGACACGTCTGGCACTGCAGGATTTGAGTCCCTGGTGGCGAAGTGTGTTACTGATGGTAGGCTTTGTTACTTTGGTCCCAGCTCTCTGCAGGTCATTCACTAGGTCCCCCCGTGTGGTTTTGGGATTTTTGCTCACCGTTCTTGTGATCATTTTGACCCCACGGGGTGAGATCTTGCGTTGAGCCCTAGATCGAGGGAGATTATCAGTGGGCTTGTATGTCTTCCATTTCCTAATAATTGCTCCCACAGTTGATTTCTTCAAACCAAGCTGCTATTGCAGATTCAGTCTTCCCAGCCTGGTGCAGGTCTACAATTTTGTTTCTGGTGTCCTTTGACAGCTCTTTGGTCTTGGCCATAGTGGAGTTTGGAGTGTGACTGTTTGAGGTTGTGGACAGGTGTCTTTTATACTGATAACAAGTTCAAACAAGTTCAATACAGGTAACGAGTGGAGGACAGAGGAGCCTCTTAAAGAAGAAGTTACAGGTCTGTGAGAGCCAGAAATCTTGCTTGTTTGTAGGTGACCAAATACTTATTTTCCACCATAATTTGCAAATAAATTCATAAAAAATGCTACAATGTGATTTTCTCGATTTTTTTCTCTCATTTTGTCTGTCATAGTTGAAGTGTGCCTATGATGAAAATTACAGGCCTCTCTCATCTTTTTAAGTGGGAGAACTTTTAAGTGGGAGAACTTGCACAATTGGTGGCTAATTTATCTTTCTAAAGAACAATTACAGTTACAGCACATCTTACATGCTGCTGACAGATCCATTATCTTCTGTGTGTGAATGTTACAATCACAGTAACCATATTCTGTGAAAATGTTCTGTGAAGCATTTCTTATCGTTAGTTTCGGTCTACCATCTAATCAACTGGAATGTATAAACACAGTAATTTGATTTCACGTTTCGTAAGACTTTTAGAGAGAGCTTTCTCATTTATTCACTGTGTAGGATAAGGCTATTTTGTTGTGGTCACCGCACAGTAGATCATGCCCTTCCGACAATGTTGACGAGGTTGGCAGAATACTGTTACAAAAAAACGAAGACCCCTTTGTTGACGCTAGAAATGATTACTTCAAGGGAATAAGAAACGTTACCTCCTTTATGTTCACCAAAGATCTCACCTGCATCCCTAGTGGCCAAATAGGGTGCCATTTGGAACCCTACCTCAATTTATTCCCAACATCATTGGGAATCCATGTTGCCAACATTGATTCCCAACATCATTACAAATCCATGTTGCCTGGCAACCTACCACAAACCACAAACTCATGTCTTTCTACTTGACCACCCACACACAATGCAGCAGAGAAAGAGGCATCCCATCATCCTGTTATAAACACTGTCTCAGTCCTAAATGGCCCCCTATTCCAAATATAGGTCAAACATAGTGCATGTTATAGGGAATAGGGTGCCATTTTAGGACATAGGCAGTGGATATCATTGCTATCCAAAACTTCATGGTATGTCTAGATGAACAAATACACAGTCTACCAGCCTGCACAGCCGGTTCTCATCGTATCAATATCAGACTATGCAATGGAACACTTCCCACATTTTCATGGGCTTTGTTAATATGGGAGCATAGTTTTGGTGTAATCAAAAGCTGTTGATTACATTATTCCAAAACACTTGCAACTGGATAGTATGTAAATATTAAACTTAAACTGCAACAGAGAGAGGTTATTCTGTTCCTAGAACTTTGTCCAGAGTACAGTTTACAGTGTTTTTAATTCAATAAAGACTGAAAGGAAGGGATGTCTGATTTATTGCTCAGACATAAAAGTACATGATGACTCAGCTGGTTGATACTTTGTTAATGACAAATCAGTAATAATATCACATGCTTGTTATTATTAACCTCAATACAAAACCCCCAACATTCCCTTTAGGTTGATGCTTTTTAAAATTTAACTAGGCAAGTCAGTTAAAAACAAATTCTTATTTACAATGACAGCCTAGGAACAGTGCCTTGCTCAGGGGCAGAACGACAGATTTGTACTTTGGCAGCTCAGGAATTTGATCTTGCAACCTTTAGGTTACTGGCCCAACGCTCTAACTACTAGAGCGTTGGGCCAGCCGCCCCAGGTAGGTAATTCACTCCATGTAATCCTCTCTAACGTCACAAAGAACACCTGCAAAAAGCACGAAGAACACATTGTAACGGCGTTCTTCGTTTGTCGAAGAAAGAGAGTCGGACCGAAATGCAGCGTGGTGGTTACTCATGTCTTTAATGAAACAAATGACGATACATGAAATAACTTATAAATACAAAAAACAACAAACGGAACGTGAAAACCTAATACAGCCTATCTGGTGAACACTACACAGAGACAGGAACAATCACCCACAAAATACAAAGTGAAACTCAGGCTACCTAAATACGGTTCCCAATCCGAGACAACGAGAATCACCTGACTCTGATTGAGAACCGCCTCAGGCAGCCAAGCCTATACTAGACACACCCCTAATCAACCACAATCCCAATGCCTACAAAAAAAACAATAAGACAATACAATAACCCCATGTCACACCCTGGCCTGAACAAATAATAAAAGAAAACACAAAATACTAAGACCAAGGCGTGACAGAACCCCCCCCCCCCCAAGGTGCGGACTCCCGGACGCACCTCAAAACCATAGGGAGGGTCCGGGTGGGCGTCTGTCCATGGTGGCGGCTCCGGCTCGGGACGTGGACCCCACTTCATTAATGTCCTAGTTCCTCCCCTTCGCGTCCTGGGATAATCCACCCTCGCCGCCGACCATGGCCTAATAGTCCTTACCCAGAACCCCACAGAACTGAGGAGCAGCTCGTGACTGAGGGGCATCTCGGGACTGAGGGACAGCTTGGGACTGAGGCAGCTCGGGACTGAGGGGCAGCTCGGGACTGAGGGGCAGCCCGGAACTGAGGGGAAGCCCAGTACTGAGAGGAAGCCCAGTACTGAGAGGAAGCTCAGGTAGGTAGTAGGCTCCGGTAGATCCTGGCTGGCTGGCGGATCTGGAAGATTCAGGTTGACTAGCAGATCTGGAAGATTCTGGTTGACTAGCAGATCTGGAAGATTCTGGTTGACAGGCTGATCTGGAAGAATCTGGTTGACTGGCAGATCTAGAAGATCATGGCTGACTGGCGGATCTAGCTGCTCTATGCAGACTGACAGCTCTGACTGCTCCATGCAGGCTGACAGCTCCTTGCAGACTGGCATCTCTGGCTGCTTCATGCAGACTGACAGCTCTGACTGCTCCATGCAGGCTGACAGCACCCTGCAGACTGGCAGCTCCTTGCAGACTGACAGCTCTGACTGCTCCATGCAGGCTGACAGCTCCTTGCAGACTGACAGCTCCTTGCAGACGGGCAGCTCCTTGCATACTGACAGCTCTGGCTGCTTCATGCAGACTGACAGCTCTGACTGCTCCATGCAGGCTGACAGCACCCTACAGACTGGCAGCTCCTTGCAGACTGACAGCTCAGGCTGCTTCATGCAGGCAGGAGGCTCCGGCAGCGCTGTAGAGGAGGAAGGCTCTGGAAGCGCTGAACAGGCGGGAGACTCCGACAGCGCAGGAGAGGAGGAAAACGCTGGCTGCGCTAAACAGGCGGGAGACTCCAGCAGCGCAGGAGAGGAGAAAGGCTCTGGCATCGCTGAACAGGCGAGGCGCACTGAAGGCCTGGTGCGTGGTGCTGGAACTGGTGGTACTGGATCGAGGACACGCACAGGAAGCCTGGTGCGGGGAGCTGCTACCGGAGGACTGGTGTGTGGAGGTGGCACTGGATAGACCGGACTGTGCAGGCGTACTGGAGCTCTTGAGCACCGAGCCTGCCCAACCTTACTTGGCTCAATGCCCACTCTAGCCCGGCTAATACGAAGAGCTGGTATGTACCGTACCGGGCTATGCATCCGCACTGGAGACACCGTGCGCTCACTAGCATAACACGGTGCCTGCCCGGTCTCTTTAGCCCCCCGGTAAGCACAGGGAGTTTGCGCAGGTCTCCTACCTGGCATAGCCATACTCCCTGTAAGCCCCCTCCAATAAATTTTTTGGGCCGACTCTCAGGCTTCCATCCGCGTCGCCGTGCTGCCTCTTCATACCAGCGCCTCCCCGCTTTAGCCGCCTCTAGTTCTTCCTTGGGACGGTGATATTCTCCAGGCTGAGCCCAGGGTCCTTTTCCGTCCAATATCATCTCCCAAGACCAGAAGTCCTTATATCGCTGCTCCTCACGATTAACAGGGAGAGTTGGCTCAGGTCTGACTCCTGACTCTGCCACTCTCTCCCTGAGCCCCCCCCCCCAATACATTTTTGGGGCTGCTTTTCGGGTTTCCTTGCCAACCGTGTTCCCTCGTATCGTCGGCTCTTATCTCCGGCTGCCTCTGCTCTCCTAAGTGCCTCCACCTGTTCCCATGGGAGGCGATCTCTTCCGGCCAGTATCTCCTCCCAAGTGTAACAACCTTTGCCGTCCAACACGTCATCCCATGTCCATTCCTCCTTTCGCTTTTCCTGCTGTCGCTGCCTGTTACCACGCCGCTCGGTCCGTGTGGTGGGTGATTCTGTAACGGCGTTCTTCGTTTGTCGAAGAAAGAGAGTCGGACCGAAATGCAGCGTGGTGGTTACTCATGTCTTTAATGAAACAAATGACGATACATGAAATAACTTATAAATACAAAAAACAACAAACGGAACGTGAAAACCTAATACAGCCTATCTGGTGAACACTAGACAGAGACAGGAACAATCACCCACAAAATACAAAGTGAAACTCAGGCTACCTAAATACGGTTCCCAATCCGAGACAACGAGAATCACCTGACTCTGATTGAGAACCGCCTCAGGCAGCCAAGCCTATACTAGACACACCCCTAATCAACCACAATCCCAATGCCTACAAAAAAAACAATAAGACAATACAATAACCCCATGTCACACCCTGGCCTGAACAAATAATAAAAGAAAACACAAAATACTAAGACCAAGGCGTGACACACATCTGTGTTTTAAACCAGATTCAGACACAGTCTGAATATCACAAAACCATCCATTTAGACACAGTCTGAATATCACAAAACAATAACATCTATTTCATTTCTCCCTAGAAGCATTGAAATCCCTCCTCATGCATGCGAAATTGCGTGGATTTGCTCAGGTTTGTAAATTCCCAGAAACTGCTCTTTTCTTGCAGTGGTAGCCTAACACTTGTTTGTCTGGAGTCTAGACCTAAAGTTATTGGGTTAGAGCATTAATGTTTGAGCCAAGTTTTATCCCCAAGGACTGTGACAACAAAATTCAGACACCAATCTGCAAAGGCGTCACTGATCATTTGTTTGCTAAAGCTAAAAATACTTCTTAATATTTAATTGAAATACTGTAACTTATCTTTGATGTTACTGTGATTGTTCACAAATATTTTGAGGACACAAGAATACAACTCCTTCTGAAAAGGATATACGTAATGATTGGCAAGCAGTTTCATTCTGTTGAGATACCATGTGAGCTTCTACAGATGTACAGAAACTCAGCAAAAAAAGAAACGGCCCTTTTCCAGGACCCTGTCTTTCAAAGATAATCCGTAAAATTCCAAATAACTTCACATGGCAAGCAAAGAGCCCAGATCTCAATCCCATTGAGCACGTTTGGGACCTGTTGGATCGGAGGGTGGGGGCTAGGGCCATTCCCCCAAGAAATGTCCGGGAACTTGCAGGTACCTTGGTGGAAGAGTGGGGTAACATCTCACAGCAAGAACTGGCAAATCTGGTGTAGTCCATGAGGAGGAGATGCACTGCAGTACTTAATGCAGCTGGTGGCCACACCAGATACTCACTGTTACTTTTGATTTTGACCCTCCCCCCTTTGATCAGGGACACATTATTCAATTTATGTTAGTCACATGTCTGTGGAATTTGTTCAGTTTATGTCTCAGTGGTTGAATCGTGTTATGTTCAGACAAATATTTCTAAAGTTTGCTGAAAATAAGCGCAGTTGAAATGTGAAAGGACATTCCTTTTTTTGCTGAGTTCATGTTCCTCAGCTTTTGCTTCTAAGGATGAAGGCATTCAAATCTCGAAACAATATTGCTCCTCTCCTTTTGGTATTGTTTCACATGTGTTGTTCAGCTGGATCAGCATGCCTGCCCACCAAGACAAAACAACACCAGGGCTTGCATTTATAATCAGAGAAATACAGCACAGGATGCAATGATTAGCTATACTGTAGTGTGGGCGAGGAGAAACACGTACTAACCAACTATGCACCCATGTGACTACACAGTGCAGACCCTAATAAGCCCCAGTAATGTATGCTGTGAGGGAATGTCTGAATCCCAAATAGCACCCTATTTCCTATATAGTGCACTACTGTTAGGGCTCTGTTCAAAATTAGTGCACTTTGTAGGAAATAGGGTGCCATTTGGGACACAACCCAATGTCCTACTAGAATATTTCTTATGTAATGCTGAGTTCAATTACTTCAACCTCAGGGAAGAAGACTGTTCTCCTCCATTATCTAAAATATTTTCTGTGTCCCCTTGTCATAATGAAAGCCCTAGACTTGACTTGAGCAAGATGCTCTCTAAGCAGCCTCCAAGTTGGTTCCAGATGAGTGAATGGTCAACCAGTGTGTGTGTTTGTCCCTTCCCTTTCATTTCTTTTGAGTCATTTCCCCCTGTGGCTGAGCCGGAGAAAGGATGAGTCCCATCAGGTCTGCTTGTGATGAATAGGGAACATGTTCTCTGTTCACATAGTATGCGTCCCAAATGGCTCCCTATTCCCAATATAGTGCACTACTTCTTAACAGAACCCTATGGGGGGATAATCTGCCATTTGTGACACAGACACAGTTTTTGAGATAACTGAGAGGTCAGAGGCCAATGGATAGTTCAAGAAAATCTGTAAAGTCATCTTTACGAAACGAACTTTGATTCTGTTAATGGGGCTTTAAAAAATAAAAACTTTAGTGAAGCCTATACAGTATGTGTAAAATAAAAAACATGAAGTGAACATCTCAATGTGTGATTCAACAGTAACATCGGTCAATCTTGGCAACCTTCTGTCGGTAAAGGACCAGGAACCTTCAAACTATACTGTTTGATGACAGGCAAATCTCTGTTATCAAACATCCTACACTAACGGTGAGAACTGAAGAGCCGGAATGAGTCAACAACTTTGTTCAAACTGATTAAGCGTAATATGAGATTGACAGTTAACCATGATTGTTGGAAAAACAATATAGAATGAATCATATGCCGTTTGATTTAGATTCCATTCGATACACAGGTCAATTTGATCTGATTCTGTTTCCACCTTGCTTGAGAGGCTTTGCTGGGAGGACGCCTATCCGATTTTCACAGAAATACATTGACTTAATTGCGCTTGCTATGAATAAAAAGTGGGACAACTGGCAATTTCCTAAAATGTGGTGGGGATGTGTCCCCTTACCTAATTGCTATACTCATACAAATACATAGAAACAGTTCTACTGTTCCTGAGTCATATGAACTGTGAACTAAAGACATACCAGAAACATGACTTTCTGAGAAAAATATACTGTAGCAGAATACGTTTCAAATGAGCATTAATGTACAGTGCATGATCTATGTCATTGAAAGTGCGAAGTGCAAAGGGTCAATAGAAACATTCTCTATGTGTCTATGTGACCAGCCCATGGCCATTGATTGCCCCATTGGACTGGCCCCTACAGTCCCTGTCACCCACATAGTTTGCATTCCAAAAAGCACCCGATATAGTGCCCTATTTAGGGAATAGATAGTGTCATTTGGGATTCACACATACAGTAGCAGAACACAGGGAGGGACAGATCACAGGGCTGCTTCACCCCTCGATGACCTCTGGAATGGAATGACATGACACGGTGAACATGTCTATTCTTTATGTGTAAGTAATGTCTTTCCCTCAAGTATTGCCGTGGGTTGTGGGTAGTTCAGTTGCTCAATTTCCTCTAGGAAATATTTTTATAGTCAGAAGTATGTTTTTCTATACGTGTACAATAGCAATTAGTCTGGCCAATCAACTAAACATATTAGCATTAAACATGTAAGCTTGCACAAGCAGGTCACGGCTTCCAGTATATTGTAAGCACCTTCACACCTTGTTGACCTATGGAATAGAATCAGTATATAGAATAACTTTATTTTGCCTAAGGGAACATTATATGTTTGCATTTGCATTTGAGTCATTTGGCAGACACTCTTATCCAGAGTGACGTACAGTTAACTAGGTACAACAGCCACAGTCACAGTAATTACAACTGTCCTCAATAAAACAGCTAGCAGAAAAGTCAGTGCTTGCAAGACAAGACAAGTGCAAGAAAGCCATATACCAAATATGTACTGTGCATGTTGAACAACTCTTTATTCTGTATAGAGAAGAATGACATCATTTCCCTGGAAGGAACTTCACTCGAATATAATCAGTGCACTGTACATGGTGAAGAACTCTTCGTTTCTTATAGACTACAATAACTTGTGTTTGTATCTAGTCCTTTTGGTTCTGGAGGCCGAGCCCAAGATTAATGTGTTACTAACCCAACGTAGCCAGCCGTTAAAAGAAACGCCTGAAACTAGATCGCCGGCATTCTGGTCTTGACAAGAATTTTTAAAAAGCTGTCGGGGGAGGTTCTCTTCTGTACTATTAAACCAATCCAGTAAATGTGGAGGAGGAGTTAAGATGGAGTGTTGTCTTGTTAACGTCCAAAAGTGGGAGTCGCTTCACCTTCTCTCTCTTCCATTTGCTCTGAAAACTGGAACTTCTGGTTGTTGGCAACTCCACTAAGGCTCCTTCCCTCAGGTATTGTTATAGGTTGTGGGAGGCTCAGTTGATATTGACAAAAACTCCTGATGATATTGAGAAAATTGTATTGAGAAAACTATCCTTCATCATGCAAGTCATTCACGTCACGTTTTCAATCTCTTATTTGCAACACTTACGTAAAACAGCCCATATATTGTATCATCAAAGAGAAAGTCATGCTAACATAGTTGGCACACCACAAGAAAGCAATGCTCTGCAGGAGGCAGCATTAAGTAGTACACTAATGGAAACCCACAGCTCTACTTTTAATTGAGTACTTTATTCAAAAAAAAAACACTTTACACATATAACTTATTCGCTCTGAATTTGCTAATGATGTTTTTCTCCACAATTGACTGGGTTGAATAGCATATCACCATGTAACGTGTAAGCTTGCATAGACCTATCTGCATGACACTTAAAGGTTCAATGCAGTCATTGTGTATCTCAATATCAAATCATTTCTGGGTAGTAATTACAGTAAGCACATTAATGTGATTGTTTTAAATTATAATTGTCAAAATAAAACAAAAATAGCTTCTTAGCAAAGAGCAATTTCTCAAGAAAGAATTTTGCTAAGACTGTCTGGGAGTGGTCTGAGTAGGGAATGGGAAAACTGATAGCTTTGGAACTCGCTTTCTTATTGGTCTATTAGGACATGATGTAACTAGTTTCGATATAGAGTTTTCAACACAACGTCAACGTATACATAGTTCTGATGATCATTAGATTGATGCAACAACCTGTTAGCCAGGTTAAGTCATTTTTATTTTGGTTGAAGTTTTACCCCAATTTCAATCTTTACAGCGTTGGTTGAAATTAGATGAAACCAGTACTGATTGATGACTTTTAGCAAATCCAAATATGTGTTTCCAACGTAGATTCCACATGACATTAGGGTGACCAATGACTTTCAAAAATAGTTGATTCAATTAATTGAACATAAATTAAATTAAATGGTTCTGCATTGGACATGATGACAAAAAATAAAGGATCTATTCACAGCCAATGTCATGCTTTGTGGGGGAATGTTTGGTTTCCCAAAATGTCATATTTTAGTAATAGAATAACAAGACATTTTCCATTCAACCAGAAAATCGGTCAAAATGGACTTCAATTAAATTGTAATGTGTTTCACAAACAGCAACAAAAGACTAAACTACAAAAGCATGACATCATTGCCCCTTTGTCGGAAGCATGCTTTTCTCAGAACATGAGCAAGTTCCGGAACAAAAGCAAGTTCCATTAACCTAATGATGATCGGTCACCACTCTGACATAAACAAACCACTAAGGGGTATAACAGTGATATAAAAAGACATGCACATGGGTCACAGTCACAATACACATAACAACAATTCTGGACTGCAATTCCACTTTTCTTTTAGATGGCATCTGAAAACAACCTGGTTGAGCACATTGAATCACTAAAACATCAGGGGAAATTACTTTAGGACACAATGAACATTACAAGTAATGTCTGTGGACAGAAACATGGACATGTATGCACATTGTGTGCTTGTCACATCATGTAGCATGACAGTGAGGGATGTGACACATTAGGAAGAGCTACACTTTAACTGTTTACATGTTGTTCTATCATGTATTAATGAATAAATGGAGTGTGTCCCTTTGCGTTTTTTCCCCCAAACTAGGCCATTCTTAGCTGTGAAAAGACGATATTAACTAATGAGAGTGCTTTCCTTTGCGTGTATACTGTTCACTGCACAAATACATTGTTGCCAATGTTACGGAAGTGTACATTCTAGAGTCTAAGATAACAATTTAATACCAACTTATTTTAAGCCCAACTGGTGCAACTCTTGATGACTCTGACGTTAGAAACAGATTGTACTTACGGTGCCTTCAGAAAATATTCACACCCCTTGTCTTTTCAACATTTTGTTGTGTTACAGCCTGAATAAAATTGATTAAGTGTATATATTTTTTGTCACACCCAGTCACTACAAATATACAGACGTCCTTCCTAACTCAGATGCCGGAGAGGAAGGAAACTGTTCAGGGACTTCCCCATGAGGCCAATGGTGACTTTAAAACAATTACAGAGCTAATGACTGTGATAGGAGAAAACTGAGAATGGATCAACAACATTGTACTTACTTCACAATACTAACATACTGTAATTGACAGAGTGAAAAGAAGGAAACTATATAAAAATATTCCAAAACATGCATCCTGTTTCCAACAGGGCACTAAAGTAATACCGCAAAAAAATGTGGCAAAGCAATGAACTTTTTTGTCTTGAATACAAAGTGTTATGTTTGGGGCAAATCCATTACAACACATTACTGAGTCCCACTCTCCATATTTTCAAGCATAGTGGTGGCTGCATCATGTTATGGGTATGCTTATAATCATTAAGAACTGGGGAGTTTTTCAAGATAAAAAATAAATGGAATGGAGCTATGCACAGGCAAAATCCTAGAGGAAAATCTGGTTTGGTCTGCTTTCCACCAGACACTGGGAGATTAATTCACCTTTCAGCAGGACAATAACCTTCAACACAAGGCCAAATCTACACTGGAGTTGAGTGGTTGAGTTACAGTAGTTATTTAAATCTGCTTGAAAAACTCTGGCAAGATCTGAAAAGCTTGAAGAATTTTGAAAATAATAATGGGAAAATGTTGCACAATCCAGGTGTCGAATGCTCTTAGAGACGTACCCAGAAAGACTCACATCCGTAATCGCTGCCAAAGATGAGCCTAACATGTATTGACTCAGGCGGTTAAATAGTTTTCCAAAAATATATATATTATTGTTTTATTTTTCATAATTTGTGTTGACAAATGTTAGAAATGTTCTTCCACTTTGACATGACAGAGTATTTTAATTCCACTTCTTAACTTAGAAAATGTTTTAAAAAATCAAGGGCTGTGAATAATTTCTCAAGGCACTGTATACTTGTCACTATTGTTGGCTAAGCTATGGCCATATTACAGAATTTCAAAAGTGTCAAAAACGTTTTGCCAAAACAGTTTGGACTGGGACCAAAATGAAAACTGAGACATCTTCCAGTTTATGATCAAATTAGATCCCAACACTTGGTTGGATATCACAGGGGAGGAGCACTTTGAGAGACTGGATAGACGTTTCCTTCTCAGACTCTTCAACAGTTAGAGAGGCTCCTGGTTACTGTGATAGAGAACTCTGTGATTCAGCCAGGGCCCTTTAGCTCTAGAAATTTGAATCTCATACGCAGCAGGGGGCCTGCTATGAGTAATATTGCTGATCACAGATGGCAGCAGGGGGGAAAGCACCAGCAAGAAGTGGAATGGGTCATCCAGCTTACTATTTCAGCATTAGACTGTTTCATGACTGTTTTTTATATCATATTATTTGGATAGTCCATCTGTAGATGCTATCTCTCTCTCTCTCTCTATATTCCCTGCTAGGTAAAGTCCCCCCTTATCTCAGCTCGCTGGTCACCATAGCATCTCCCACCTGTAGCACACGCTCCAGCAGGTATATCTCTCTAGTCACCCCCAAAACCAATTCTTTCTTTGGCCGCCTCTCCTTCCAGTTCTCTGCTGCCAATGACTGGAACGAACTACAAAAATCTCTGAAACTGGAAACACTTATCTCCCTCACTAGCTTTAAGCACCAACTGTTAGAGCAGCTCACAGATTACCGCACCTGTACATAGCCCACCTATAATTTAGCCCAAACAACTACCTCTTTCCCAACTGTATTTAATTTTTATTTATTTATTTATTTTGCTGCTTTGCACCCCATTATTTTTTATTTCTACTTTGCACATTCTTCCATTGCAAAACTACCATTCCAGTATTTTACTTGCTATATTGTACTTACTTTGCCATCATGGCCTTTTTTGCCTTTACCTCCCTTCTCACCTCATTTGCTCACATTGTATATAGACTTGTTTATACTGCATTATTGACTGTATGTTTGTTTTTACTCCATGTGTAACTCTGTGTCGTTTTATCTGTCGAACTGCTTTGCTTTATCTTGGCCAGGTCGCAATTGTAAATGAGAACTTGTTCTCAACTTGCCTACCTGGTTAAATAAAGGTAAAATAAATAAATAAATAATATATATATATATATATATATATATATATATAGAGAGAGAGTTAAAGTCGGAAGTTTACATACACTTATGTTGGAGTCATTAAAACTTGTTTTTCAACCACTCCACAAATTTCATGTTAACAAACTATAGTTTTGGCAAGTCGGTTAGGACATCTACTTTGTGCATGACACAAGTCATTTTCCAACAATTGTTTACAGACAGATTATTTCACTTATAATTCACTGTATCACAATTCCAGTGGGTCAGAAGTTTACATACACTATGTTGAATGTGCCTTTAAACAGCTTGGAAAATTCCAGAAAATGATGTCATGGCTTTAGAAGCTTCTGATAGGCTAATTGACATCATTTTACTCAATTGGAGGTGTACCTGTGGATGTATTTCAAGACCTACCTTCAAACTCAGTGCCACTTTGCTTGACATCATGGGAAAATCAAAAGAAATCAACCAAGACCTAAAAAAACAAATTGTAGACCTCCACGTGTCTGGTTCATGGGGGATCACGCAGCCGTCATACCGCTCAGGAAGGAGACGCGTGTCTCCTAGAGATGAACCTATTTTAGTGCGAAAAGTGCAAATCAATCCCAGAACAACAGCAAAGGACCTTGTGAAGATGCTGGAGGGAACAGGTACAAAAGTATCTATATCCACAGTAAAACAAGACCTATATCGACATAACCTGAAAGGCCACTCAGTAAGAAAGAAGCCACTGCTCCAAAACCACCATAAAAAAGCCAGACAATGGTTTGCAACTGCACATGGGGACAAAGATCATACTTTTTTGGAGAAATGTACTCTGGTCTGATGAAACAAAAATAGAACTGTTGACCATAATGACTATCGTTATGTTTGGAGGAAAAAGGGGGAGGCTTGCAAGCCGAAGAACTCCATCCCAACCGTGAAGCACAAGGGTGACAGCATCATGTTGTGGGGGTGCTTTGCTGCAGGAGGGACTGGTGCACTTCACAAAATAGATGTCGGAAGTTTCAAGTCTCAAGACATCAGTCAGGAAGTTAAAGCCTGGTCTCAAATAGGTCTTCCAAATGGACAATGACCCCAAGCATTTGTTGTGGCAAAATGGCTTAAGGACAACAAAGTCCTGACCTCAATCCTATAGAAAATTTGTGGGCAGAACTGAAAAAGCATGTGCGAGGAAGGACACCTACAAACCTGACTCAGTTACACCAGCTATGTCAGGAGGAATGGGCCAAAATTCACCCAACTTATTGTGGGAAGCTTGTGGAGGGCTACCCGAAACGTTTGACCCAAGTTAAACCATTTAAAATTGAGTGCATGTAAACGTCTGACCCACTGGGAATGTTATGAAAGAAATCAAAGCTGAAATAAATCATTCTCTCAACTATTATTCTGACATTTCACATTCTTAAAATAAAGTGGTGATCCTAACTGAACTGAGACAGGGAATTTGTACTATTTCGCTAAGGAGTTTGTAAACTTCTGACTTCAACTGTTGCATTTGGAAAGTATTTAGACCCCTTCACTTTTTCCACATTTCGTTATGTTACAGCCTTATTCTACAATGGATTAAATTAAGTGTTTTACTCATCAATCTACACACAATACCCCATAATGACAAAGTGAAAACAAGTTTTTAGAATTAATCAGACACTTTGCTATGAGACTCAAAGTTGAGCTCAGGTTCATCCTGATTCCATTGATCATCCTTGAGATGTTTCTACAACTTGATTGGAGTCCACCTGTGGTAAATTTAGAAAGGCCTGTTTATATAAGGTCCAACAGTTAACAGTGCATGTCAGAGCAAAAACCAAGCCATGAGGTTGAAGGAATTGTCTGTAGAGCGCCGAGACAGGATTGTGTCGAGGCACAGATCTTGGGAAGGGCATCAACACATTTCTGCAGCATTGAAGGTCTGCAAGAACACAGTGGCCTCCATCATTCTAAAAATGATATACACTACCGTTGAGGACTTGTGAGGCGTCTGTTTCTCAAACTAGACACTCTAATGTACTTGTCCTCTTGCTCAGTTGTGCACCGGGGCCTCCCACTACTCTTTCTATTCTGGTTAGAGACCGTTTGCACTGTTCTGATCGTCAGTTTCTTGACAATTTCTTGCATGGAATAGCATACATTTCTCAGAACAAGAATAGGCTGATTAGTTTCAGAAGAAAGCTCTTTGTTTCTGGCCATTTTGAGCCTGTAGTCGAACCCACAAATGTTGATGCTCCAGATACTCAACTAGTCTAAAAAAGGCAAGTTTTATTGCTTCTTTAATCATCTGTGCTAACATACTTGCAAAAGGGGTTTCTAATGATAAATTAGCCTTTAAAAATGATGAACTTGGATTAGCTAACACAACGTGCCATTGGGACACGAGTAATGGTTGCTGATAATGGACCTCTGTACGCCTATGTAGATATTCCATAAAAAATCTGCCGTTTCCAGCTTCATCAAATCAAATCCAATTTATTTATATAGCCCTTCTTACATCAACTGATATTTCAAAGTGGTGTACAGAAACCCAGCCTAAAACCCCAAACAGCAAGCAATGCAGGTGTAGAAGCACGGTGGCTCAGAAAGACTTTCTAGAAAGGCCAAAACCTAGGAAGAAACCTAGAGAGGAACCAGGCTATGAGGGGTGGACTCTTCTGGCTGTGCCGGGTGGAGATTATAACAGAACATGGCCAAGATGTTAAAACGTTCATAAATGACCAGCATGGTCAAATAATAATAATCACAGTAGTTGTCGAGGGTGCAGCAAGTCAGCACCTCAGGAGAAAATGTCAGTTGGCTTTTCATAGCCGATCATGAAGAGTATCTCTACCGCTCCTGCTTTCTCTAGAGAGTTGAAAACAGCAGGTCTGGGACAGGTAGCACGTCCGGTGAACAGGTCAGGGTTCCATAGCCGCAGGCAGAACAGTTGAAACTGGAGCAGCAGCATGGCCAGGTGGACTAGGGACAGCAAGGAGTCATCATGCCAGGTAGTCCTGAGGCATGGTCCTAGGACTCAGGTCCTCAGAGAGAGAGAAAGAAATAGAGAATTAGAGAGAGCATACTTAAAAATCACACAGGACACCGGATAAGACAGGAGAAGCACTCCAGATATAACAAACTGACCCTAGCCCCCCGACACATAAACTACCGCAGCATACAGGGCGAAACAGGAAGGATATAACCCCACCCACTTTGCCAAAGCACAGCCCCCACACCACTAGAGGGATATCTTCAACCACCAACTTACCATCCTGAGACAAGTCTGAGTATAGCCCACAAAGATCTCCGCCACGGCACAACCCAAGGGGGGGCGCCAACCCAGACAGGAAGATCACGTCAGTGACTCAACCCACTCAAGTGACGCACCCCTCCTAGGGACGGCATGAAAGAGCACCAGTAAGCCTGTGACTCAGCCCCTGTAATAGGGTTAGAGGCAGAGAATCTTAGTGGAGAGAGGGGAACCAGCCAGGCAGAGACAGCAAGGGTGGTTCGTTGCTCCAGAGCCTTTCCGTTCACCTTCACACTCCTGGGCCAGACTATACTCAATCATATGACCCACTGAAGAGATGAGTCTTCAGTAAAGACTTAAAGGTTGAGACCGAGACTGCGTCTCTCACATGGGTAGGCAGACCATTCCATAAAAATGGAGCTCTATAGGAGAAAGCCCTGCCTCCAGCTGTTTGCTTAGAAATTCTAGGAACAATTAGGAGGCCTGTGTCTTGTGACTGTAGCGTACGTGTAGGTATGTACGGCAGGACCAAATCGGAAAGATAGGTAGGAGCAAGCCCATGTAATGCTTTGTAGGTTAGCAGTAAAACCTTGAAAACAGCCCTTGCCTTAACAGGAATCTAGTGTAGGGAGGCTAGCACTGGAGTAATATGATCAAATTATTTTTGGTTCTAGTCAGGATTCTATCAGCCGTATTTCGCACTAACTTTATTTAGTGCTTTATCCGGGTAGCCGGAAAGTAGAGCATTGCAGTAGTCTAACCTAGAAGTAACAAAAGCATGGATTCATTTTTCTGCATCATTTTTGGACAGAACGTTTCTGATTTTTGCAATGTTATGTAGATGGCAAAAAGCTGTCCTTGAAACGGTCTTGATATGTTCGTCAAAAGAGAGATCAGGGTCCAGAGTAACGCCGAGGTCCTTCACAGTTTTATTTGAGACGACTATACAACCATCAAGATTAATTGTCAGATTCAACAGAAGATATCTTTGTTTCTTGGGACCTAGAACAAGCATCTCTGTTTTGTCCGAGTTTAAAAGTAGAACGTTTGCAGCCATCCACTTCCTTATGTGTGAAACACAGGCTTCTAGTGAGGGCAATTTTGGGGCTTCACCATGTTTCATTGAAATGCACAGCTGTGTGTCATCCACATAGCAGTGAAAGTTAACATTATGTTTTCGAATGACATACCCAAGAGGTAAAATATATAGTGAACCTTGAGGAACACCGAAATTTACAGTTGATTTGTCAGAGGACAAACCATTCACAGAGACAAACTGATCTGATCTTTCCGACAGATAAGATCTAAACCAGGCCAGAACTTGTCCATGTAGACCAATTTGGGTTCCCAATCTCCAAAAGAATGTGGTGGTCAATGGTATCAAAAGCAGCACTAAGGTCTAGGAGCACGAGGACAGATGCAGAGCCTCGGTCTGACACCATTAAAAGGTCATTTACCACCTTCACAAGTGCGGGCTCCGTGCTGTGATTGGGTCTAAAACCAGACTGAAGCATTTCGTATACATTGTTTTTCTTCAGGAAGGCAGTGAGTTGCAGTGCAACAGCTTTTTCTAACATTTTTGAGAGGAACGGAAGATTCGATTTAGGCCGATAGTTTTTTATATTTTCTGGGTCAAGGTTTGGCTTTTTCAAGAGAGGCTTGGTTACTGACACTTTTAGTGAGTTTGGTAAACATCCGGTGGATAGAGAGCTGTTTATTATGTTCAACATAGGAGGGCCAAGCACAGGAAGCATATCTTTCAGTAGTTTAGTTGGAATAGGATCCAGTATGCAGCTTGAAGGTTTAGAGGCCATGATTATTTTCATCATTGTGTCAAGAGATATAGTACTAAAACACTTGAGTGTCTCCCTTGATCCTAGGTCCTGGCAGAGTTGTGCAGACTCAGAACAACTGAGCTTTGGAGGAATATGCAGATTTAAAGAGGAGTCCGTAATTTGCTTTCTAATGATCGTGATCTTTTCCTCAAAAAAGTTAATGAATTTATTACTGCTGAAGTGAAAGCCATCCTCACTTGGGGAATGCTGCTTTTTAGTTAGCTTTGCGACAGTATCAAAAATACATTTTGGGTTGTTCTTATTTTCCTCAATTAAGTTGGAAAAATAGGATGATCGAGCAGCAGTGAGGGCTCTTCGATACTGCACGGTACTGTCTTTCCAAGCTAGTCGGAAGACTTCCAGTTTGGTGTGGCGCCATTTCCGTTCCAATTTTCTGGAAGCTTGCTTCAGAGTTGGGTATTTTCTGTATACCAGGGAGCTAGTTTCTTATGACAAATTATTTTAGTTTTTAGGGGTGCAACTGCATCTAGGGTATTGCGCAAGGTTCAATTGATTTTCCTCAGTTTGGTGGTTAACTGATTTTAGTCCTCTGACGTCCTTGGGTAGGCAGCTACATCAGTCATTTACAACTTTAACAATGTCTACACTGTATTTCGGATCAACTGAATGTTATTTATTGTACCAAAAAAATGCTTTTCTTTCAAAAACAAGGACATTTCTAAGTGAACACAAACTTTTGAATGGTTGTGCATATACGCTACATGGCAAAATGTATGTGGATACACATTCAAATGAGTGGATCCGGCTATTTCAGCCACACCCATTGCTGAAATGAGTACACAGCCATGCAATCTCCATATACAAACATTGGCAGTGGAATTGCCTTACTGAAGAGCTCAGTGACTTTCAACGTGGCACCGTCATATGATACCACCTTTCCAACAAGTCAGATCATCAAATGTATGCCCTGCTAGAGCTGCCCTGGTCAACTGTAAGTTGTAAGTTATTGTGAAATTAAAACATCTAGGAGCAACAACGGACCGCAAAGTGGTAGACCACACAAGCTCACAGACCGGGACCGCTGAGTGCTGAAGCAGGTAACGAGTAAAAATCATCTGTGCTTGGTTGCAACACTCACTACTGAATTCCAAACTGCCTCTGGAAGCTATGTCAAACTGTTATAGACCTACAGTGCCTTGCGAAAGTATTCGGCCCCCTTGAACTTTGCGACCTTTTGCCACATTTCAGGCTTCAAACATAAAGATATAAAACTGTATTTTCTTGTGAAGAATCAACAACAAGTGGGACACAATCATGAAGTGGAACGACATTTATTGGATATTTCAAACTTTTTTAACAAATCAAAAACTGGGCGTGCAAAATTATTCAGCCCCCTTAAGTTAATACTTTGTAGCGCCACCTTTTGCTGCGATTACAGCTGTAAGTCGCTTGGGGTATGTCTCTATCAGTTTTGCACATCGAGAGATGGACATTTTTCCCATTCCGCCTTGCAAAACAGCTCGAGCTCAGTGAGGTTGGATGGAGAGCATTTGTGAACAGCAGTTTTCAGTTCTTTCCACAGATTCTCGATTGGATTCAGGTCTGGACTTTGACTTGGCCATTCTAACACCTGGATATGTTTATTTTTGAACCATTCCATTGTAGATTTTGCTTTATGTTTTGGATCATTGTCTTGTTGGAAGACAAATCTCCGTCCCAGTCTCAGGTCTTTTGCAGACTCCATCAGGTTTTCTTCCAGAATGGTCCTGTATTTGGCTCCATCCATCTTCCCATCAATTTTAACCATCTTCCCTGTCCCTGCTGAAGAAAAGCAGGCCCAAACCATGATGCTGCCACCACCATGTTTGACAGTGGGGATGGTGTGTTCAGGGTGATGAGCTGTGTTGCTGTTACGCCAAACATAACGTTTTGCATTGTTGCCAAAAAGTTCAATTTTGGTTTCATCTGACCAGAGCACCTTCTTCCACATGTTTGGTGTGTCTCCCAGGTGGCTTGTGGCAAACTTTAAACGACACTTATTATGGATATCTTTAAGAAATGGCTTTCTTCTTGCCACTCTTCCATAAAGGCCAGATTTGTGCAATATACGACTGATTGTTGTCCTATGGACAGAGTCTCCCACCTCAGCTCTAGATCTCTGCAGTTCATCCAGAGTGATCACGGGCCTCTTGGCTGCATCTCTGATCAGTCTTCTCCTTGTATGAGCTGAAAGTTTAGAGGGACGGCCAGGTCTTGGTAGATTTGCAGTGGTCTGATACTCCTTCCATTTCAATATTATCGCTTGCACAGTGCTCCTTGGGATGTTTAAAGCTTGGGAAATCTTTTTGTATCCAAATCCAGCTTTAAACTTCTTCACAACAGTATCTCGGACCTGCCTGGTGTGTTCCTTGTTCTTCATGATGCTCTCTGCGCTTTTAACGGACCTCTGAGACTATCACAGTGCAGGTGCATTTATACGGAGACTTGATTACACACAGGTGGAATGTATTTATCATCATTAGTCATTTAGGTCAACATTGGATCATTCAGAGATCCTTACTGAACTTCTGGAGAGAGTTTGCTGCACTGAAAGTAAAGGGGCTGGATAATTTTGCACGCCCAATTTTTCAGTTTTTGATTTGTTAAAAAAGTTTGAAATATCCAATAAAGTCGTTCCACTTCATGATTGTGTCCCACTTGTTGTTGATTCTTCACAAAAAAATACAGTTTTATATCTTTATGTTTGAAGCCTGAAATGCGGCAAAAGGTCGCAAAGTTCAAGGGGGCCGAATACTTTCGCAAGGCACTGTATATCCCTCCTGCCCTGCCCTTCTAAAATCCATGGCCGAGCAGCCACATGGCCGAGCAGCCACACACAAGCCTAAGATCACCATGCGCAATGCCAAGCGTCGGCTGGAGTGGTGAAAAGCTCGCTGACCATGGACTCTGGAGCAGTGGAAACAATTTCTCTGGAGTGATGATTCACACTTCACAATCTGGCAATCCGACGTATGAATTTGGGTTTGGTGGAGGCCAGGAAAATGCATAGTGCATAACTGTAAAGTTTGGTGGAGGAGGAATAATGGTCTGGGGCTGATTTCATGGTTAGAGGTTGGCCCCTTAGTTCCAGTGAAGGGAAATCTTAACTCCACAGCATACAATTACATTATAGATGATTCATTGCTTCCAACTTTGTGGCAACAGTTTGAGGAAGGCCCTTTCCTGTTTCAGCATGACTATGCTCCTGTGCACAAAGTGAGGTCCATACAGAAATGTTTTGTCGAGATCGGTGTGGAAGAACTTGACTGGCCTGCACAGAGCCCTGACCTCAACCCCAACATCAGTGCCCAACCTCACTAATGCTCTTTTGGCTAAATGGAAGCAAGTCCCCGCAGCTGTTATAGCAGCAAATGGGGGACCAACTCCATATTAATGCTAATGATTTTGGAATTAGATGTTCTACAAGCAGGTGTTCACATACTTTTGGTCTTGTAATGCAAAAATGCAAACACAACAATTTCATTAATTTTGTGGAGTTACAGTTTATATGAGGAAATCACGACTGGGGAATACAGATCTGCATCTGTTGGTCACAGATACCTGAAAAGAATGGGCCTCACAATGGGCCTCAGGATCAAGTCATGGTATTTTTGTTCATTCAAATTGCCATTGATAAAATACCTGCCCATACGACAACCCCACCGCCACCATGGGGCAATCTGTTCACAATGTTGACATCAGCAAATCGTTCGCCCACAGACGCTATACACATGGTCTGGGGTTGTGAGGCCGGTTGGAGGTACTTCCCAAATCTCTAAAATGACGTTGGAGTTGGCTTATGGTAGAGGAATGAACATTACATTTTCTGGCAACAGCTCTGGTGGACATTCCTGCAGTCAACATACGAATTGCGCTCTCCATAAAAACTTGAGACATTTGTGGTATTGTGTTGTTTGACAAAACTGCACATTTTAGAGTGGCCTTTTATTGCCCCCAGCACAAGGTGCACCTGTGTTATGATCATGCTGTTTACTTCATGATATGCCACACCTGTCAGGTGGATGGACCAGCAGATGCATAAATAAAAGAGAGAGAGAGAGAGGGAAAGAGAGAGAGAAAAAGAGAGCAGCATTTATGTAATTTGGACCTCTAGGTGTGCAGTAGTAGGTCCAAATCCCTCTACTGAATTTCATGTCAGATAAAGAGTGGAGAGTGCTCTCCTCCTCTCAATCATCTCCCAGGGTGCCGTAGTGCGCTGAGCCTTTCCAGCCAGCGCTCTGCAGGAGTGAAGCACTAATGATAGCAGGGTGGAAACCAACCTTAAAGGCACATTGGTTTTTCAGCCAAACGCAGCCCCGCCACTTGGTTTGCTACTGTATAAAGCTGAGGATTGAGGCTGGAGAAAGATAACAACTCTCAAATGTATAGATATAGATATGTATGCAAGGACTGACAGCCCAAGACAACATTATAGTTTTAAAGTGTCAGAGTTTCATATTTCTAAGTTATACTAGTTACAAATCAACCTTAAATTTTGGCATTATGATGCCATAAACATGGGACATTTTAAGTTATATTCTTCAATCATCAATAGGTATATCAAGAATTGGTTCCCAGATCACAGATTTCACTTTTACGACTCATACTGTCCATTACGAGACCCCACGAGTAGGGCCCTGTGTTTTAGTTAATCATGTCACATGACCTGGATTTAAACCTTTATTTTAAGCCTTTTACAGAAATTAGAATTAGACCAAAAATGAAAGCAATTGTCTGAGGATGGTGCTGAAACGGGACAGTTTGATGAAAAGGCTTTAAATAAAGGTTGAAATTCAGGTCATGTCACATGATTAACCAAAACACAGGGCCCTATCTATGAGGTCTGAATACTCATCATGCCACTCTGGATTCCTGACAAGCTTCCCACTGGGCACAAACTGGTTGAATCAACGTTGTTTCAACATCATTTGTCAACCTATTGTGACGTGGAATCTACATGGCTCTTCAGACGAAGAAATCTGCCGTTACAGCCATAGCTGTGTTACTCATTTTAAGGTTGAATGTTACATCAGTTTGTAAGATAGCCTTAACTTTAGGCTATTTACTGGATAACAAAATAAATATTGAATTGTGTTTGGTTGTCAATGCAACCAAATATCAACATTTGAAGGAGATGTTTCTTCTGCTTGGATAGTTAAAGAATACGACTAAATCAAATCCAACTTTATTTAAAGTGCATTTCAAGTTTGATTTGATTTAGTCCTATTATTTAATTTAGATGTTTGGTTGAGATGGAGACATGACTCCAATATATGAATTATTAATTTGAAGAAAAACTGGAATTAAACCCAGACTAAGTCAGTTGATATATCTCCTTCAAATGTTATTTGGTTGCGTTGACAACCAAACACAATTCAATATTTATTTTGTATTACAGTAAATAGCCTAAAGTTAAGGCTATCTTACAAACTGATGTAACATTCAACCTTAAAATGAGTAACACATCTATGGCTGTAACTGCAGATTTCGTAGCAGGGATCGGACCAAAACGCAGCGTGGTAAGTGTCTATATCGTTTATCATAAAACATAAACTGAACAAATACAAAACAATAAATGTGAACATGAATGACCACCAAACCGAAACAGTCCCGTGTGATGACAAACACCCACAAACCAACAGTGAAACCCAGGCTACCTAAGTATGATTCTCAATCAGAGACAACTAACGACACCTGCCCTTGACTGAGAACCATACTAGGCCGAAACAGAAACCTAAACATAGAAACACAAAACATAGACTGCCCAACCCAACTCACGCCCTGACCATACTACATAAAGACAAAACAAAGGAAAATAAAGGTCAGAACGTAGCAATGGCCACAATTTCAGTTGTGTAAAATAACTAAATTAAAATACTTTTATGTACTACTTAAATCATTTTGGGGGGTATCTGTACTTTGCTTTACTATTTATATTTTTGACAACTTTTACTTTTACTCCACTACATTCCAAAATAATACATTTTACATACATTTTCCCTAACACCCAAAAGTACTCATCACATTTCAAATGCTCAGACAGGACAGCAATATGGTTAAATTCTTCCACCTATCAACATAGTGCGTTGTCTTCCCTACTGCCTCTGATCTGGAGGACTCATTAAACACAAATACTGCATTTGTAAATTATGTCTGAGTGTTGGAGTGTGCCCCTGGCTGTCTGTAATTTTAAAAACAAGAAAATCGTGCCGTCTGGTTAGCTTAATTTAAGGAATTTTGTGTATAGCATTTATTTGTACTTTTACTCAAGTATGACAATTGAGTAATTTTTCCACCATTGTACTTAAATACATTTAAAAACAGATAATTTAAGACTTTTACTCAAGTAGAATTCTACTGGCTGACTTTCACTTTTTTGAGTCATTTTATATTAAGGTATCTTTATTTTTACTCAATTGACTACTTTTAAATGGTTGAAAGCGCAGTGATAGACTTGGGTGACAACGAAACCAAAAATCAGACATTGTTTTTCTATTGGGAGTTCTTTGTTGTTCTTTTAGATGGTTGAAAGCATAGTGATAACACATTGGAAATGCAAGTCATTTTTGGCTGTCTTTTTGAGTGGCTGTTTGAATCTCATTGATCGTCTCAACCAAATATGACAGGATTACCCATCTTGAAATGACGTGGTGTGCCCAGTGGGTTCCCACTAACCATCATCGTGCATGCAGTATGCAAGACTAGCTCTCTAATGTTGATTTTTACGCTGGCATGTGTGCTTTTGTAGAGATGAATACATAATTGTGGTGGAAATACTGATAAATGAATATAGAAGGGAGATGAGCCTGTTTTAGTCACGAGTCTGTGTAGACTAACCAAGGTTCAGGAATAGGTATTTATATTGTACTATTCCTCCTTATGTTACACATATATACAATTAGTAAAGTCATACGGTAGATCAGGGTTTTACATTTTTACCCTAAGAGGTCTGGAGCCTGCTGGTTTTCAGTTCTACCTGATAGTTAACTGCAATCAGTCCTTGATTAGAGGGGAACAATTAAAAAACACAGTGAAACAGGCTTCGTGGTACAGAATTGAGTTTGAGGGCTGTAGATGATCAGTGTATATTCCATACAGAGACAACTATTTGGTCATCAAAAATAGAATGATAAAGTATAACAGAGTAATGCATTCATTCACTTATCAAGGTTCAATCAAATGTATGAGTAGATGGAAGGTATGTATGAATCCTGTCCTTTAGAAAACTGTCCTTTCTTTATTCAGCTTGAAAATCTCTCCCATATTGACAAAAAAGTGATGTGTTTTCTAATATGGGATTAGAATGGAAATGTCTGGCATGTCTTTCACTGTCATGTGGTGTCTCCATAGAATTCAATGCCTTCGGAAAGTATTCAGACCCCTTGACTTTTTCCAAGTTTGTTAGGTTACAGTCTTATTCCAAAATTGATTAAATTGTTATTTCCCCCCTCATCAATCTACACATAATGACAAAGCAAAAACAGTAAATAAATAAATATACCATTTACATAAATATTCAAACCCTTTACTCTGTACTTTGTTTGAAGTACCTTTGGCCTCGAGTCTTCTTGGCTATGACGCTACAAGCTTGGCACACCTGTAATTTGGGAGTTTCTCCCATTCTTCTCTGCAGATCTTCTCAAGCTCTGTCAGGTTCGATGGGGAGCTTCACCTCACAGCTATTTTCAGGTCTCTCCAGAGATGTTCAATCAGGTTCAAGTCCGGGCTCTGGCTGGGCCACTCAAGGACATTCACAGACTTGTCACGAAGCCAATCCTGCGTTGTCTTGGCAGTGTGCTTAGGGTCGTTGTCCCGTTGGAAGGTGAACCTTCGCCGCAGTCTAAGGTCCTGAGAGTTCTGGAGCAGGTTTTCATCAAGGATCTCTCTGTATTTTGCTCCGTTCATCCATCCCTCGATCCTGACTAGTCTCCCAGTCCCTGCCGCTGAAAAACATCCCCACAGTATGATGCTGCCACCACTGTGCTTCACCATAGGGATGGCACCAGGTTTCCTCCAGACGTGACGCTTGGTATTCAGGCCAAAGAGTTCAATCTTAGTTTCATCAGACTATAGCATTTTGTTTCTCATGGTCTGAGAGTCCTTTAGGTGCCTTTTGGCAAACGCCAAGCAGGCTGTTTTTTATGTCAATTTGATTGAACCTTTACGTATTTAACTAGGCAAGTCAGTTAAGAACAAATTCTTATTTTATCATGACAGCCTACACAGGGCCAAACCATCCCCTAACCCGGACGACGCTGGGCCAATTGTGCGCCGCCCTATGGGACTCCCGATCACGGCCGGTTGTGATACAGCTTGGGATTGAACCAGGGTCTGTAGCAACGCCTCTACCACAGTGCCTTACACTGCTGCGCCACTTCGAAGCCTGTCATGTGCCTTTTACTAAGGAGTGGCTTCCGTCTGGCCACTCTACCATAAAAGCCTGACTGGTGTAGTGTTGCAGACATGGTTGTCCTTCTGGAAGGTTTTCCCATCGCCATAGAGGAACTATGAAGCTCTGTCAGAGTGAACAGCGGGTTCTTGGTCACCTCCTTGACCAAGGCCCTTCTCCCACGATTGCTCAGTTTGGCCGGGCGGCCAGCTCTAGGAAGTCTTGATGGTTATTGTATGTATTGTGATGAGTCTTTTTTATTTATTTAATCCATTTTAGAATAAGGCTGTAACGTTTAAAAAAATGTGGAAACAGTCTGAATACTTTCTGAATGCACCGTAGATACATATCTGTATGTGACTGTCATGTTACGGTAGATGAATGATGATGATTTTTAACAATGATTTTTAACACTTTTACTCATTCAATGTTAATGATTAAGATATTGCACAAAAGGCAGAACATCCACAGTAATTTCAGCGATTAGGGAATTCATTTATTTTTTATTGAACTGGCAACTTTTTGCGAGATGCTCAGGATTATTTCTACACCCATCCACAGCATCATGTTCTCATGGGCATTGTGCTTTGAACTAGCACAGAACACATTCATCAATTGTAATGTGAGAAACTAAACTACCTAGGCCTAATTGTCTACTCGTCATCGACTGCATGATAAACAGACATGAAGGGTCTAATGGTGTCCTATTGCATTGAATAACATCGTTATTTTCTTTCATAATGAATGGGTCCTTCATCCCACAGGCAATCTACTGTAGTAACACACAAATACACACACATACACTCTGCCGTCTAAATGCAAATTTACTATTCCATTTCTGGCAACAATTCTCATGAAATTTTGCCAAACAGAGTCCCCCCCCACACACACACACACACTACTAGACAATCCGTGCACCCTCTCTGAACTCCAATTCAACCAGGCAGGGCCCTTTGAACTGCCCAGAGAGATCAGTGATGAACACAGTCATTTTCCCTCTGAACAGCACGTTTTACCAGGAAACCCTCAATGAATAGGAAAGAAGCAATAGAGATCCTATAATTCTGTGAAAGAACCCCCACTAACTGTACAGGCAGGCAGATGGAATCTTACTTCTCATCTCCAGCTATGCTTGGCTGCTACCCTCATGGGCTGCATCTTTTGTCACATTATTGTTTTGAGCGTTCTTTAGGCGACTGAGCGAACATGTTAATGTTTCATCCAACGTGTGTACCTTTCTCGAGGGTGGATGGGGGAAGACCTTGTACATCCACTGCAAAGTCTACATAGTCTACTGCACTGAGTTAAATCCATTCCAGGCATTTCTTGAACACATCTGTTAATGCCATACCATTAGAATGAATGAATTATATCTCTATGCCCTGCCCTTCTGTTGAATGTGTTCATGCATGCAGAGTATCAGATGGTATCCGATGATATGAATGTCAGCAGGGATACAGGGATGCATACTTAAGCAATAAGGCACAAGGGGGTGTGGTATATGGCTAATATACCATGGCTAAGGGCTGTTCTGGATACAGCCCTTAGCTGTGGTATAATGGCCATATACCATAGCCAATCATCATTCAGGGCTCGAACCGCCCAGTTTATAAAATACTTTGTTTGAGTTGCGATGACAAGTGTACATCTCCAGCTACATTGACAATACAGGAAAGCTGATCGAGTATAGCTCTAGGCCTACTGAATAGAGCCCTCTAGTGACAATAGTTTGTTTCAGTGGTGTTTGTATATACCCCACTGCATCAGTCATATGATGCATTGTCACCTAGAGGGCTCTATTGAGAATGTCTAGACTAGAGCAATACTCTATCAGCTTTGGCTAATGTAGCTGGAGATGTACACTTGTCATCTCAACATTCGTAGCCTATCAGATTGTTTGACATCTTGTTTCAAAGCAGTTTTCTGTCATACTCTACACTTCAGGGAATGTCAACTCCTGTTAGCTTTTTGTAATAACATCCTCTCAGAACTGATAGCCCATTCAAAATATCATATAGTGCATAAGAAATGGCCTGTTATAAAACCACATAGATAGCGATAGTTTCCCAGGGTTGCTATATTGTAGCCTGTATCATTGATTCATATCATTCTAATCATTCCATTAGGCTTATACCTTGGTAATGAATGATCTATTCCAACTACTATTATCCACGCCACGCTCCTACTGGGATTTGGCAAATTCAAGAGTGCCTAGTTATAGGCTATAGGTAGGCTACAGTACATTATCAAGTCTTTATTGACATCTAGTGGACAAAATACCTTAGTACATTATGTTTTGAGCATGGTGGGACAGATCACGGGTTCTCTAATCTATCCCTTTTGTGATAGAAAATACATCAGGGACCCCCTCATAATCAGAACACAACTGGAGTTAGATTTGTTTTTTAAATAGCATACAAGGAGTTTTACTATGACTTCGGCAGTGAATGGCCAGACGAACCAAGTCTCTGATTACTGCATTGTAGGAAAAGAGCTTTTAACAAAGCCATTTCTCTGTACTTGTGCACATGACAATAACACTTGAAACTTGAAACTTCTGGTCCTGGGAAGGCCTGCCTATTGGCATCGGAGAGAACATTTTTGCCGTTTTCAAGCTAATTTCCTGCAATTCTACATATTTTGTCATGGGGCAGTAATCTTTTTTGCTGTTGTTGCAGTTTTAAAGCTAATATCCTGCAATTCTACACATTTTTTCATGAGGCAGAGAGAAAACCTTTTAACGTTTTAAATCTTCAATTACAGTGCATTTATGTATTCAGACCTTTTGCTATGTAACTCTAAATTGTGCTCAGGGGCATCCTGTTTCCATTGCTCATCCTTGATTGCAGTCCACCTGTGGTAAATTCAATTGATTGGACATGATTTGGAAAGGCACAGGGGTCTGAATACTTTCCGAATGCACTGTGTGTGTGTGTGTGTGTGTGTGTGTGTGTGTGTGTGTGTGTGTGTGTGTGTGTGTGTGTGTGTGTGTGTGTGTGTGTGTGTGTGTGTGTGTGTGTGTGTATATATAATTGGTGGAGTACTGTGGATACCAATATCTCTGGTAGCCTCGCAGGCCCATCTTGCCCAGAGTTAAGAACATAAATTGTAGATTCATAATATTACATTGTATTATATTACAACACAAAATTGTTTAATATATTCATTAATATTCATTAATATATATATATATATATATATTGAGATCTGACCGCAAACCTCCTGCAGTGAACCTCATCGGACCCCCTTTGAGAACCCCTGTGATAGATGACATGTACAATAAATAAACAGTAAAAAAAAAAACACTGATATTAGACTATTTTTGTTGTTGATTATTAGACTATTCGATCAATATTTATGGTTTAAAGTTCACGTATCCACGAGATGGCGCTTGGAAATCCCTTTTCAAAAATCCCTCCCTGAGTTTGACCTATCTTGACAATGATAATTTCCTGTTAGAAAAATGAGAAAGGGGCTGAGCCAGAGGGCTGAACCATGATCCTGTCTTGTGTGCGTGTAGAGGCGAAACATTCTGAAGCGGGATCTGGTGAAGTGTTACGTTGGAAGGACGTCATGCAGTGTACGGGACTGGTACATCCAATTTAAATAATTACGGATGTCGAATTGGGAAACGGGTGAGGAAAAATATCTGTAATATAACCGAAAACGAATAACGAAAGTGTGCTGTCATTTTGGTTCATTTGCAGCTCATTGGCC
Source organism: Oncorhynchus kisutch (assembly GCF_002021735.2). Taxonomy (NCBI): domain Eukaryota; kingdom Metazoa; phylum Chordata; class Actinopteri; order Salmoniformes; family Salmonidae; genus Oncorhynchus; species Oncorhynchus kisutch. Next base: position 17,848,513 of record NC_034203.2, read on the forward strand.
ACTGAGCAGGTTGACAGGTCGACCAACTCAGGTGAGCCCTTTGCTCCGAACTATGATTCAATCAATCGAAATCTTTCCTCGGCCGCTGTGGTTGCAACATTTTGACAGTAGTAACATTGCAACTTTTCTCAGTGTGTTTGTATTACATTGTAGAAGATACAAACACAACGTAAGTGTGAAATGTTTGTCTGTCGCTTATTCTCTTCTCTCTATTCTGTGTAGAGTGGAAATGAGAAGAGCGGTGGCGGCAAAGAGTGGCGCTCAAGGAAAGGAGCCTGGAAAGACAACTTCCACAGGACCAGCAACGGCCAGGGAAAATGGACCGAGTTTACCAACAACCCCGATATCTCCAGTCAGCCCCACGACACCAATAATAGCCCCGGTGGATCTGAAAGATGATCCACAGTCTCCCGTCACAGATGCCACTCAGATGTTGATAAAATGTGCCAAGTCCTTCATCGTTATTTTCCCCATTTATGTGTTGGGATATTTTGATTTCAGTTTCAGTTGGGTTTTAGTAGGGCTTACCATCTTTTTCTGGTGGAGAAGACATCAAGGCCACAAAAACAACAGACTGACCCGTTCCCTGGCATTCTTGGAGCATGAAGATAAAACTGTCAAACAAAGTTTGGCGACCTCTGAGTTGCCACCATGGGTAAGAATGACATTATTTTGTTTTATTGAGTTGAACATTTTAACGGTTCTAACACGCCCAACTTATTCCTGGTCAGTTGTAACATATGATTAGGGTTATGAATGTTATTTACCCCACAGCTCAACTGTAATCAGTTGCACAGTATTTTTTTGTGTTGATAGGATAAGGTCATACAAAGGTTCTGGGGGAGTCATCGGCAATGTAACCTATAATTTTGTTCGGTAATGAGCCAATTTGAAAGTTGTGAAAATGGTGGTGTTTGATGCAAGAAACCACTTTACAAAATAGAATGCATTATTATTATTCCCATACCATTATTACAGAAAATCGGACAAATTATGCTACACTCTGCCTATTGGCTATTTAGGCCTGAATAAACTCTCAAAATACACCACTGCCCCTTTAAGACAAAAAAAGCTGATTACCTGACTTGCTTTTCAAAGATGTCTAGAAATGTACACATTTTGTGCTCTTGTAGGAAGCAATCACTACCCTATTGCTGACTACAAATGATCTATAACTGGGCTAATAACTCACTAACTAGTAAAGGATATTAACAAAATGTGCACATGTGGCTACATGCAGCTTTCGCTTTGATCTCAAAATAAGCAGGTCTACTCAAGACCACAGCTGTAAACACAGTCCATTTCAGAGTAAATGGCACAGATCCATATATGGCTATGGTCTATTTGCATATAGGCCTACTGCAGCTCTTTTTTTAAACGTATTTTATTTATTTCACCTTTATTTTTTATTGTATTTGTATTTCACCTTTATTGAACCAGGTAGGCAAGTTGAGAACACCTTTATTGAACCAGGTAGGCAAGTTGAGAACACCTTTATTGAACCAGGTAGGCAAGTTGAGAACACCTTTATTTAACCAGGTAGGCAAGTTGAGAACACCTTTATTTAACCAGCTAGGCAAGTTGAGAACACCTTTATTGAACCAGGTAGGCAAGTTGAGAACACCTTTATTGAACCAGGTAGGCAAGTTGAGAACAAGTTCTCATTTACAATTGCGACCTGGCCAAGATAAAGCAAAGCAGTTCGACAGATACAACAACACAGAGTTACACATGGAGTAAAACAAACATACAGTCGATAATACAGAAGAAACGTAAGTCTATATACAATGTGAGCAAGTGAGGTGAGATAAGGGAGGTAAAGGCAAAACAAAAGGCCGTGGTGGCAAAGTAAATACATTATAGCAAGTAAAACACTGGAATGGTAGATTTGCTGTGGAAGAATGTGCAAGGTAGAGATAGAAATAATGGGGTGCAAAGAAGCTAAATAAATACATACAGTAGGGGGAGAGGTAGTTGTTTGGGCTAAATTATAGATGGGCTTATGTACAGGTGCAGTAATCTGTGAGCTGCTCTGACAGCTGGTGCTTAAAGCTAGTGAGGGAGATAAGTGTTTCCAGTCTCAGAGATTTTTGTAGTTCGTTCCAGTCATTGGCAGCAGAGAACTGGAAGGAGAGGCGGCCAACGGAATAATTGGTTTTGGGGGTGACCAGAGAGATATACCTGCTGTAGCGCGTGCTACAGGTGGGTGCTGCTATGGTGACCAGCGAGCTGAGATAAGGGCGGACTTTACCTAGCAGGGTCTTGTAGATGACCTGGAGCCAGTGGGTTTGGCGAAGAGTATGAAGCGAGGGCCAGCCAACGAGAGTGTACAGGCCGCAGTGGTGGATAGTATATCGGGCTTTGGTGACAAAACGGATGGCACTGTGATAGACTGCATCCAATTTATTGAGTATGGTATTGGAGGCTATTTTGTAAACGACATCGCCAAAGTCGAGGATCCGTAGGATGGTCAGTTTTACAAGGGTATGTTTGGCAGCATGAGTGAAGGATGCTTTGTTGCGAAATAGGAAGCCAATTCTAGATTTAACTTTGGATTGGAGATGTTTGATGTGAGCCTGGAAGGAGAGTTTACAGTCTAACCAGACACCTAGGTATTTGTAGTTGTCCACATATTCTAAGTCAGAACCGTCAAGAGTAGTGATGCTAGTCGAGCGGGCGGGTGCGGGCAGCGAACGGTTGAAAAGCATGCATTTAGTTTTACTAGCGTTTAAGAGCAGTCGGAGGCCACGGAAAAAGTGTTGTATGGTTTGTTAACACAGTGATTGTTTATGCCATACGGGTCTGTGAAGAGGAAGGGCTGAGTCTTGCTTCTCAATGCAATAGAATCCTACTCCAATGTGTTCTGCCTACAACAAAATCTCTTGCATATTTCATTTTGTTATGTTGCATTAAAAGTGGTTAATATTTTGTTGTTTCGATCTACAGTAAACAGAAAAGTTGATGGTGATAACTAACAGGGGAAAATCCAGACAGTTGAGTGAAGTTCAATCTCGTGGTTATCTCCTTGGGCTGATATTTCTTCTGCGCAGCAGTCCTGGTGCTACCGCACTGATGCAGTTTAGAAGGAACATTGATCATCAGTCACCACCAGTCTCAGCTCACCTAATGCAAACTACTGCTTATCACTGAGGACTGGTCAAGTCCACTAAGGAGACAAGTGCCCAGTAACCAATTGTATTATTTTAGGCCCAGCTCTGTTGACATGATGTAATGATGACTGGAGACAGAGGTTACGTCCCAAATGGCAACCTATTGCCTATGTATTGCGCTACTTTTGATCAGAGCACTATGGGCCCTGGTCAAAAGTGGTGCACTATATAGGGAGGTAATGTGCCATTTGGAAAGCATCCCAGAGTATCCCTCCATTACATGATTTATGACTTCACACAGGCTCACAACAAATTAAGACCTAATCCTTGGTCTTTGGGTGAGGGTTTTCGATTATTCTGTTTGGGTGTGATGTACTCGCCCTTTCGTCTGCAGGGGTCGAGGTTGTTGGGTCTGTTTACTAGATGGCCATCTATGTCTTTCCAATTTTCACTTTTCTATTTCTACCCTGAATGCATGTTGTGGACAGCCTGAGGTTTCCTCCTTGAAATAGTGTTTTGGTGGAGGGTGTAGTCCTGTCACAGGTCTACATACTTGGCTGTTACGCTGTTGGGTGCAGTCTGTTGGGTTTTGTGTAGGGCTGTCAAACAATTAACATAATTAAGATGCAAGTAACATGACTAGCTAGCTAAAGAATGTTGTTAGTTATCAAACCAGAAAATAGCAGCTTGAGAGTATTTTAAAACGTCCTGCGACATGCGCATGAATTTGCAGCAGAACCCCCCCCCAGTAATATTGGGAACAACTTTACATGATTTGGGCTATAGGCACATGGTCATTGACTGTTAACTGGGTTCCATGTTGTGTTCTGCACTTAAAAGGGTCCGTGCAGAGAAACACGTTTGCTTAAAAGGATGAAGAAATGCTATGAAGAAATGGAGACCTGATGAACGGCGGCAAAAAAATGAACGCGATCAAAATGTCACGTGTTTAACGCGTAAACTTAGACGGCCCTAGTTTTGTGACGTAATATAAATTGTATTTTTGTGACATGAGATAAATAGCCTTAATTCAGAGTGAGAGTGTCGAGCAGTATGATGTAATGGGCTGTGAGTGGAACATCTTAATAGAGGTCGCCGATACCAATTATTGGAGGACCAAAAAAAGCCGATACCGATTAATCGGACGGTTTTTATTTATTATTTATTTATTTGTAATAATGACAATTACAACAAAACTGAATTAACACTTATTGTAACTTAATATAATACATCAATATAATCAATCTAGCCTCAAATAAATAATGAAACATGTTCAATTTGGTTTAAATAATGCAAAAACAAAGTGTTGGAGAAGAAAGTAAAAGTGCAATATGTGCCATGTAAAAAAAGCTAACATTTAAGTTCCTTGCTCAGAACATGAGAACATATGAAAGCTGGTGGTTCCAATATTCCCAGGTAAGAAGTTTTAGGTTGTAGTTATTATAGGAATTATAGGACTATTTCTCTCTATACCATTTGTATTTCATATACCTTTGACTATTGGATGTTCTTATATTGCCAGAGTAACAGTATAGCTTCCGTCCCCCTCCTCGCCCCTACCTGGGCTCAAACCAGGAACACATCGACAACAGCCACCCTCGAAGCATCGTTACCCATCACTCCACAAAAGCCGTGGCCCTTGCAGAGCAAGGGGAACAACTACTCCAAGTTTCAGAGCGAGTGACGTCACCGATTGAAACGCTATTAGTGCGCACCCTGCTAACTAGCTAGCCATTTCACATCAGTTACACCAGCCTAATCTCGGGAGTTGATAGGCTTGAAGTCATAAACAGCTCAATGCTTGAAGCATTGTGAAGAGCTGCTGGCAAAACACACGAAAGTGCTGTTTGAATGAATGCGTTTGAGCCTGCTGCTGCCTACCATCGCTCAGTCAGACTGCTCTATCAAATATCAAATCATAGACTTAATTATAACATAATAACACACAGAAATACAAGCCTTTGGTCATTAATATGGTTGAATCCGGAAACTATCATTTCGAAAACAAAACGTTTATTCTTTCAGTAAAATACGGAACCGTTCCGCATTTTATCTAACGGGTGGCAACCCTATGTCTAAATATTGCTGTTACATTGTACAACCTTCAATGTTATGTCAGAATTATGTACAATTCTGGCAAATTAATTACTGTCTTTGTTAGGAATAAATGGACTTGACACAGTTGAAATTCATGTTAATTCATATTAACTAAATATTCAGGTTTAAAAATATATCCTTGTGTATTGATTTTAAAGAAAGGCATTGATATTTATGGTTAGGTTTGGTGCAACGACAGGGCTAAATCATCACCCGTTTGGCGAAGTAGGCCGTGATTCGATGAGAAATTTTCAGGCACCGCTTCGATTATATGCAACGCAGGACATGCTAGATAAACTAGTAATATCATCAACCATGTGTAGTTAATTAGTGATTATGTGAAGATTGTTTGTTTTTTATACGTTTAATGCTAGCTAGCAACTTACCTTGGCTTCTTGCTGCCCTCGTGTAACAGGTAGTCAGCTTGCCACGCAGGTGGTTAGAGCGTTGGACTTGTAACCGGAAGGTTGCAAAAATGAATCCCTGAGCTGACAAGTTAAACATCTGTCATTCTGCCCTTGAACAAGGCAGTTAACCCACCGTTCCTAGGCCTTCATTGAAAATAAGAATGTGTTCTTAACTGAATCGCCTAGTTAAATTTCCGATTGTTATGATAACTTGAAATCGGCCCTAATTAATCGGCCATTCCGATTTAATCGGTTGACCTCTACATCTTAACTTTGCTTACTCAGACTTCAGCTGAAGATCATAGGGAGAGTTGTTACTGTATCTCGGAGGGATCAGGGAAGGGAAAAGTCCATTCACCTGATGAGAGGTAGTTGTCTGAACATTGTGACTGATTATCATTGTTCTTGGTTGGGATATAGTTGTTCCCACTTGTCATTCTTAGGGTGGATTTACATTTGATCTTACTAGACTTATTTTACTATCTCTCTTCAACCTCAGATTTGCAACTTTTCTGTTTACACTAGCCTTGGATGTGGTGTAGCCCAAGCCACATTCCTGCTTCATGTGTGAGTGCAGCTATTAGCATACCGTAAATACTAGGGCCGTGACTATCAGTATTGCGATACTCATTAGTATCGTGGCAAGGAAACAAAACATGAAGCGTAGTTAACTTCTTTAGTAAAACAGTCCTAATGTTGGAAACAAACATCCGTTTGTTGTCTTCCAGAGTCACATTTATTTATTTTCCAAACTATAGCACACACTATTTTACATACAGTAGGTTTTTAAAGGACCAAAGATTTAGGTTTCCTTCACGTTAAAATTTTTGCCTTTGAGAAATGATTGTGATACCTGCTATCTTCACAGCCCTAGTAAATACCATGGAATATAGACAAACAAATAAGGATAGCAATTCAAACTATACAGGAGCTTCTCATCTAAACCATATTGCATATAGTGTTGCACACTCGATTAATGCAATGATTCACAAATGTGTGGATATTTTAAAAGCCTTTCATTTTCAATTTGGCTAACAGAGCAACAATGGTGTCTACTGGTATTAAGGTAATTCTTGCATGGTGTGGGAGAGCCGTTGTCTTTGCACTATCACTCGGGGGGGTGTAGGTGGTATAGATGTCTACCTCCGGAGGCAGTGTCGGAGACATCTCTTAGAGAGATTTGTGTCTAGATCTGTCTCTTTAAACTACACAGGTATCACTACTGGACCTAGTTTGTGTTGTCAACAGGGGGGGGAAGTAGATTTAGGTATGGGCCTAATCAAATAATTACATATAGAATCTCTATTAATTCAATAGGATCTCAATGGGCCTAGTCATAAAGATTTTTCATTAACTTTTATAATGTGTTTTATTGTGGCATAAACACAACCAGTCGTGATGTTTTCATCTGATTTGTCAATCACTTCAAAGGGCTCCTGTACTAGGCTACCCGTGTACTAGGCTACCCGTGTACTAGGCTACCCGTGTACTAGGCTACCCGTGTACTAGGCTACCTGTGTACTAGGCTACCTGTGTACTAGGCTACCCGTGTACTAGGCTACCCGTGTACTAGGCTACCTGTGTACTAGGCTACCCGTGTACTAGGCTACCCGTGTACTAGGCTACCCGTGTACTAGGCTACCCGTGCACGTTCATCCGCTCACAACATATTACCAGCCTCCGATCAGTGGTGAAAGGGTAGACGTATTTTACAGCAAAAAGTGTAATCATATTTTGGCGATTGTCTTTAGGCCAGAAGTGATGTGTCCACTGCTGTCTATACACGCATCTCGGTGTCAGCCACTCATCTCTGCCTTGGCAAAATGGCAGTGTTCTCGTCGAACTACATCGCATTTTGAAGTGTAGGCTATACCACCTGTTTAGGTCCATTCGCAAATGTTTCATGCCTCTGACATGCGGTAATGATTCATAGCGGTGACATTTTGTTTTCATTATTGTGATGGGCTCATGTTTTACCGGTACGGCGTACCGACACTATTTATTTTGCCGGGACACCTCACTTTCACCCCTGGTCGGCGAAGCAGTGTAGTGTAAGGATGCCCTTATTTGTATGGGTACCCACTTAATCAGCCAGCTAGATCAATGCTGCTACTCAACATGTTTGTTTCTCAACTTCAAACAACAGTTCACTTTCCCCACATCACTGTGCTTGACAGTAGCTCTCTCTCATGGAGAGACTATGTAGGTCTATACTGGCCCCTATACCTATTAGGTCCTGCTGTGTCAGAGCAGCTCTGAAGGTCCTGGGGATGGGCTGATTTCCATTAGGTTAGGAGGGAGGGAGGAGAATACGGCTAAATTCTAGAAGACCGAGCTTCCTTCCGGTAATATATCGTCAGCGGAAGACCAACATGAATGCTGTTGGGATATTCCATCATTCTGACACTGTAGGGTGTGCAATAAAAAAAACACATGTTTTGAACAATGGGTAAAATTGCGTGTTAATTGTGTAGCTTGTCGTGTAAGAAACCAATAGTCCATACCTCATGTCTCCATCATAATCCGTTTTAAACTTCTTGGAGTTTTTACCCTTGTAGGATGGTCAGAATTAGGGCAGCTAATGTAAATCAATGGAGGCAAGAGAAAAAGTAGTCAAAAATCAGGAATATAGCGTCAGCTAGGCTGGATGCTGTGAGAGTTAAAGGCTACCTGACAGGCTGACCGTTGAACTTGTCATCTTTCTTGTCAAATCAGGAGGACATAATACAATATAGAGGTAAAATGGATTTCGATTTTGAGATATGACATGTAGAATTGCTTTATTCAGGTATTTATATGCCTTGTAATAGGTCCTTATTGTAGATCTGACAGGTTGACATTTCACTCTGACAGGTGGACAAGTCAGGGCAAGTACAGGCAGATTTGGTTAAGTAGCCTATACAGAACAATCAATTCCACACACAACTTGTCTTGGTTACTGTCAGAAACCTGCCCCTGTGTCTGACATTGAGAAAATCAGAAGTAAGCAGCAAGCACTCTGTCAGGAGGAGTGGCATTGATTGTGACGTGATCCACAATACAATAGTTTGAGCTTTATTTGAAAGAAATGCAGCAGGCCTTGCCCTCCTCTAGACTAGGACTGTATCCCAAATGGTACCCTATTCCCTAAATAGTGCACTACTTTTGGCCAGAGTCCTATAGGCCCTGTTCACTACAAAGGGAATTGGGTGCCATTTGCGACACAGCCAGACTAGGTCTCAGCAAATATGCCTGGAATCAGGCTTGAAACAGTGTGGGCTGCAACTCAGCCTGTTGAGCCAGTAATGTCTCATAGTGGATGGACAGTTTTTTTTTTACAGAAATGCACACTTACCAATAACTAGGCCTATTTCCTATATTTAAGGTGGCTTGCTATCTATATAGATGTCATGCCCGCATCTCTCTGATTCAGAGGGGTTGGGTTAAATGCTGAAGACACATTTTCAGTTGAATACATTCAGTTATACAACTGACTAGGTATCCCCTTTTTCATAGTCTATTCCTCTGAGCCAATATAAGCCTCCCTCTCTTTCTGTTTTGCACTTTCCAATGGTGTGTCATCATGGTGTGTCAAAAATGTGTTTGTTGAACAGAGAGCCTTGATTATTTCAAATGTGCAGACCCTGTGCTGTTTTTTATGACCGCCACTACCTTCACAGAGTCTCATGGGAGCGATGAGTGTTGAACACAGCCTTGTGCTGTCGAGTTTTGCCTCTGACTACAGGGAGAGGAGAATAGGCTTTGTTTGACTTTTGTTCAAACCTACAGTCATGGGATCAAAGTAATGTACTGCTGTTGCATATGACCCTAATCACCTCCACACACGGTCTCTTATAGGAGTGACAGGTCTCAGTGACCTGGAGAAGGAAAGACAATCCAGTCATCATCACAGTGATATGACTGACACATTTATGGGGAATCTAAGGACAACACACACAACCATGCAGGAGCTTTTACAAGGTGATTTTCCTCGTTATTATACCATGTGTACCACCACCCTGAGACACAATATATTTCCTGTGTTGCCTGTATAGTACAGAGCCGGTAGTAGTATAGAGCCGGATCCTGCTCTAGTTACTCTCGTGCATGTTTCCCCTATATACATTAAGCAGAGGTGCACCGCTTCCTAGTGGATGACCTGCTCATGGCATGGCAGATACTGTAGCTCATGTGCCACAAAGGCCTGTGAAGGTCTGTGATTTGATACTCCCCCGCAATGGCTCTCTCTGGTTCCTGTGGTGATTTATACGTCCCTCTCCACCCTACCATAGAGGCTGAAATATATGTGGGAACAACTGTCTTGTCATATAGTATGTCCTGTCCTGCAACATTTACCTCCCACCATTGATATAAACTCAGCAACAAAAAAAAAGAAACGTCCCTTTTTCAGGACCCTGTCTCTCAAAGATCATTTGTAAAAATCCAAATAACTTCACAGATCTTCATAGGAAAGGGTTTAAACACTGTTTCCCATGTTTGTTCAATGAACCATAAACAATTAATGAACATGCACTAGTGGAACGGTCATTAAGACACTAACAGCTTACAGACGGTAGGCAATTAAAGTCACAGTTATGGAAACTTGGAACACTAAAAAGGCCTTTCTACTGACTCTGAAAGACACCAAAAGAAAGACGCCCAGGGTCCCTGATCATCTGCGTGAACGTGCCTTAGGCATGCTGCAAGGAGGCATGAGGACTGCAGATGTGGCCAGGGCAATAAATTGCCATGTCCATACTGTGAGACCCCTAAGACAGCGCTACAGGGAGACAGGACGGACAGCTCATCGTCCCCGCAGTGGCAGACCACGTGTAGCAACACCTGCAACACAGGATCGGTACATCTGAACATCACACCTGCGGGACAGGTACAGGATGGCAACAACAACTGCCTGAGTTACACCAGGAATGCACAATCCCTCCATCAGTGCTCAGACTGTCCGCAATAGGCTGAGAGAGGCTGGACTGAGGGCTTGTAGTCCTGTTGTAAGGCAGGTCCTCACCAGACATTAACAACGTTGCCTATGGGCACAAACCCACTGTCGCTGGACCAGACAGGACTGGCAAAAAAAGTGCTCTTCACTGACAGGTCGTAGTTTTGTCTCACCAGGCGTGGTGGTCGGCTTTGCGTTTATCGTCTAAGGAATGAGCGTTACACCGAGGCCTGTACTCTAGAGGTGGAGGGTCTGTCATGGTCTGAGGCGGTGTGTCACAGCATCATCGGACTGAGCTTGTTGTCATTGCAGGCAATCTCAACGTTGTGCGTTACAGGGAAGACATCCTCCTCCCTCCTGACATGACCCTCCAGCATGACAATGCCACCAGCCATACTGCTCGTTCTGTGCGGGATTTCCTGCAAGACAGGAACGTCAGTGTTCTGCCATTGCCAGCGAAGAGCCCGGATCTCAATCCCATTGAGCACGTCTGGGACCTGTTAGATTGGAGGGTAAGGGCTAGGGCCATTCCCCCAGAAATGTCGGGGAACTTGCAGGTGCCTTGGTGAAAGAGTGGGGTAGCATCTCACAGCAAGAACTGGCAAATCTGGTGCAGTCTATGAGGAGGAGATGCACTGCAGTACTTAATGCAGCTGGTGGCCACACCAGATACTGACTGTTACTTTTGATTTTGACCCCTCCCTTTGTTCAGGGACACATTATTCAATTTCTGTTAGTCACATGTCTGTGGAACTTGTTCAGTTTATGTCTCAGTTGTTGAATCTTGTTATGTTCACAAACATATTTACACATGTTAAGTTTGCTGAAAATAAACACAGTTGATAGTGAGGGCGTTTCTTTTTTTGCTGAGTTTATTGCTTTCTGACTACTGACCTGACTACTTTCCACAGTAGCAGAAAGGGCTAAACCTGCAACCTCTGGTTGAGTTGGAAGTTGGAGCAGTCGCTTTTGACCCGTTGCTCTGTAATGCCTCAGACAGTTACTGCTACTGACTTTTGACCTAGTAAGCAAACAGAAGATCTGTGTGTGATCGTTTCATGGCACTAGGACCTTTTTCTTTTTTTACTGTAATAATACTGACATCTGTCACAAATGCACTATTCTGAAGGCAACACTAGTCACGTCCTAAACAACAAAATGTAAACAGCTGGTGAGAGCAAGACGACCAGTGTAAATCCATGTCTAGGCCTATACAGTATATTACAATTTCATTTTTTGTTATTATAGTGTTTCTCTCTCTCTTCATAGATAATCCCACAGAACACAAATCTCGTAAATTGTTCCTGTGACTGTATGTGTCCACTGATAGCACTTTAGTGTGTGTGTGTGCTACCCAAGAGGAAATGCTTGCATTAGAGGCAAGAGAGGGGGTATCCTGGCGAGGTTAAGGTGAAGGGAGAACCAGCCACCTCTTCCCTCCATTCTACTGGCCAATATACAGTCACTTGATAATGATAGATGACCTCTGATCGCAGGTTTGCTACCAATGGGACTCTCAACTGCAATATTCTCAGCTTTTCTGAAACATTGCTCACGGACAAGATACCCCCCCCATGGCTGTCCAACTGTCTCATCAACAACAACTGGTGTGCTGACTCGAGCGCAGTGGAAGTATCAACTCATTGATCACAGTCTTGGAATACCTAATGGTCAAATGCCGACCCTTCTACCTCCCGAGGGAGTTTTCAGCTGTTATCGTCATTGTTTTATATATACCACCTTAGTATAAGAAAAATAACAATCTGAACAGTTATTGTGCTGACATTACTTCCAGAGGCAGTTTGGAACTTGGTAGTGAGTGTTGCAACCGAGAACAGATGATTTCTACGTGCGTCAGCACACGGCGGTCCCGTTCTGTGAGCTTGTCTCGTCTGCCACTTCGGGGCCGAACCGTTATTTCTCCTAGACATTTCCACTTCACAATAACGCACTTACAGTTGATTGGGGCAGCTTAAGCAGGGCATAAATTTGACGAACTGACTTGTTGGAAAGGTGGCATCCTATGATGTTGCAACATTGAAAGTCACTGAGCTCTTCAGTAAGGCTGTCAGAAACGGGTGTGGCTGAAATAGCCAAATCCACTCATTTGAAGGCGTGTCTACATACATTTGGTGATGTACTATATCTACCTCTATCACTCCAGTATCCCTGCATATAGTAAATATGGTACTGGAACTGACCCTGTATATAGTATGCTTGCTTACTTGATCATGTTCATCTTGTTTTTGTCCTATCTTGTTATTTTTAGTACTACATTGATATTGATTACTGCATTGCTGGCTTTAGAGCTTGTAAGAAAGGCCTTTCACTATGCATGTGACATTAAAACTATATAGGGATTAGGGTGCCATTTGGGGCGTATTCCCTCACGACTCTCCCATGAGCTGTCATAAGATGAGATGACCACAATGCTCCACCTCACATGAGATAGGCCCTCTACATTGGTTTATATTTACATACTGTACTAAGATACGCCATAACACCATGAACTATAAGCCTATCGCCATACAGACAAATGACAATAAGGCTGGAAGGAGCTTTCTAAATAACCTATAATAACATGTTTCTTTTATTATTAACAAGAGTTCCCCCTTCAATGGGCACTCTGAGTCTGTTGGTTGGAAACCAGACCGTCCACCAGACTGACAAGTTCAGTCAAACCAGGAAATTACTTCTCCTGTGAGGAATTACAACAAACTTTTGCTTTTATTTTCCACTTGTGACTTGGCGTTTTCCATGTAATTTACCCAGGATCAGTGTTTACAGGCATCTTCACCCTACACCCATTCAAACCATACTTGTCCAGTTTCTTTACTTCATTGATAGAGCAATACTACTTTAACACTCCACCACTACTTTGACATAGTTCCTTTCATCATTGAACTGATCTAATCTGTATTTGAGTACATCCCAATTACCCTGCTCAGTGCCTATAGAATTGAGTTACTCTCTGTCTCAATATGAGCCCAGGATTGCTCTCTGAACAGTCAAGCTTGTGTATGAGGCGTGACTGTTGCACGTTCCAAGTTGCACCCGATTCCCTATATAGTGCACTACTTTAAAAGCGTTGCGCTATGTAGTGTATAGGGTGCCATTTGGGATGCTGCCGGCCTGCAGAAGCTCTGTCTGTGCAACTGCATGTCTGTCATATTCGACTCCCTGCCTCAGCAATCTCAAAGTGGCTTGGTGCTGCTGTTCTCACGCTGTCAGCCTTAGACAGCAATACTGCAGCATTGTCTCTGAATGCACAGAATCAGCACTTCCTTCCTCTCTAAGCTTTACATTTGGTGCTTTTAAACCACACCGTCGTCATCATTTTCATCTTCTCCTTCCTCATCATTCCTAGACAGCCACAGATATCAAAGCTCTATAATAAGAGGATTTAATGTTGAGGGATTGTTCTGGAGAAGAAGTGGGATTGCTGTTTTGTATCGGTTCTGTGTGTGTGGACTGTTGATAGAACTGCAGATGCCAGGGAGTCCTCGTTGTTTGGAGTGTTCTGTGTACTGTAACAGTGTCTGGTTTGTCTTGAACAGATATAGGGAGTGTACAGGGAGATGACTATAGAGCTTGGCCTGGATAGCTGCATAAAACACTATTTAACAAAAGGGATGTGCTGTGTGTATGTGTTGGTGTATTAGTAGAATACCAGCATCATACAACAGACACTACAGTATCCTGTCAAACGTGTCAGTTGGGTCACTGTCTATTGGTTTACTGAAAGTCTGTAATCATTTCACACACGTTTTTGACTAACTACGAATGAGACATGACATGTTGCATCTACCCAGCTATATCTCTGATCAGACAGGAATATGAACTGATCAATGTTATTCTCTTTCATTCCAGGTTCATTATCCAGACGTGGAGAGGGTGGAATGGCTCAACAAGGTACTGAACATCTTCACTGCAGTGTCCTACAGTATACTGACCAGACCTGGATTCAAATTCTATTGGAGATCTTTCAAATATTTTGAGTGTTTGCTCTAGCCTGCCTAACAGATGGGTGGGTTTTGCAGTTTTGGGACTATCCTATTGGTCTTTCAACCCAGGCAAGCTCAATCAAGAACAGATGATAAAGTATTTAAAATAATATTTGAAATAATATTTGAACCCAGGTCTGATACCAACTTCCCCTGCTGCAGCACTTCCCCTGCTGCAGCACTTCCCCTGTTGCAGCACTTCCCCTGCTGCAGGCGTGCTGGGAGGCAGGCAGGGCTGAGAGGCGGGGAGGCTGGCTGAGAGGCGGGGAGGCTGGCTGAGAGGCGGGGAGGCTGGCTGAGAGGCGGGGAGGCTGGCTGAGAGGCGGGGAGGCTGGCTGAGAGGCGGGGAGGCTGGCTGAGAGGCGGGGAGGCTGGCTGAGAGGCCAGGCAGGCAGGCAGGGCTGGGAGGCGGGTGGGTTGGGGAGCTGGGGAGCGGCCAGGCAGGCAGGCAGGCAGGCAGGGCTGGGAGGCGGGCGGGCTGGGGAGCGGCCAGGCAGGCAGGCAGGGCTGGGAGGCGGGCGGGCTGGGGAGCGGCCAGGCAGGCAGGCAGGGCTGGGAGGCGGGCGAGCTGGGGAGCGGGCATGGCGGGCGGGCTGGAGAGCTGGGAGGTGGGTGGGCTGGGGAGCGGGCAGGCAGGCATGGCTGGGTGGCGGGCGGCATGGGGAGCGGACGGGCAGGCAGGGCTGGGAGGCGGGCGGGGGGGCTGGGGAGTGGGCAGGCGGGCGGGCAGGCAGGCTAGGGAGCAGGTGGGCTAGGGACTAAGCAGGCAGGGCTGGGGGAGCAGACTGGCAGGGCTGGGAGGCAGGCGGGCTGGGAGGCAGGCAGGCAGGCTGGGGAGCAGGGAGGCAGGCAGGCAGGCAGGCTGGGGAGCAGGGAGGCAGGCAGGCAGGCTGGGGAGCAGGGAGGCAGGCAGGCAGACTGGGGAGCAGGCAGGCAGGCAGGCAGGGCTGGGGAGCAGGCACGCAGGGCTGGGGAGTGGGCAGGCGGGCTAGGGACTAGGCAGGCGGGCTAGGGACTAGGCAGGCAGGGCTGGGGGGCGGGCAGGCAGGCAGGCTGGGGGGGACGGGCGGGCTGGGAGGCTGGCAGGCAGCAGCCTGATATAAATCGTCCCGTATCTGGAGCTCTGCTAACACAGCTCCAGTACCAGCCTCCTTGGAGACCCTTCTCACTTCCAGAACTCACTGGAGAGGGAGGTGTTACTGTGACAAACAGACGTCTAGGGATTTAGTCCATGTTTCTAAGATGCAGTAGATAATAAAAAGAGCAACATTTTGTTTTCTTGACCTCTATTGGTTATTCAACAGTGTTAGAAGCTGTTGTTTTTATGGTAGACTCAAAATGTGGTAAGGAACATCACTAAAACAAAGACGAGACAATAAACTGTAGCAGGGCCACACCCAAACAAAGAAAATGCGGCAGTTGAGATAATGGTAGGCAATTATGAGGCCATTTCCTACCTGTTAGCTATGACGCAGTAATGCTCCTAATTTGCCTTTTGAGGATTAAAGTATTTATCTTCAATTGAACTGTTTAATATTTAGTCCTATTAAATAAAACCATACAGAGAACAGGGCCGTTACCTGTGTGGTGTGTCGGACAGACATTGAGCTATGAGAATATGGCCCGTCTAACCCTGAGTCTTCCTCGTTGTCTCCCTCCCCAGACAGTGAAACAGATGTGGCCGTACATCTGTCAGTTTGTTGACAAGCTGTTCAGAGAGACCATCGAGCCGGCTGTGAAGGGGGCTAACGCTCACCTCAGCTCATTCTGCTTCACCAAGATCGACATGGGGGACAAGGTGAGACTGGGGCATTTAGATACATGTATGTTTGTGATGAGTTCTGGGGTCAATGTTACTGTTGGTTAGGTTCCCACTGTTATGTCAAGCCGTATGGAAAGCGTTCTATATCCTGTTTATATAGGTGTTTGGTCTGTGTAATCTAGTTAATAGGTGTTTACAGTCATTAGCCATATATCAACAATGTCCAGTTATGTTTCCTGCATGTACATTTTCATATTTGTTTTCATATTTGTTAACCTTGACGTGTGGTTGGACCAGCGCAGTTAGGGAGTTTTCCCTTGTTTGAGCACACAGAGGCACTTGTCAACCAGTGGGTCCTGCTTTGTCATCTCTCTCTCTCTCTCTTTCTCTCTTTCTCTTTCTCTTTCTCTCTCTCTTTCTCTCTCTCTTTCTGCAGCCACTAAGGGTGAACGGGGTCAAAGTGTACACTGAGAATGTGGACAAACGACAGATTATCATGGACCTGGAGATTAGGTATAGTCACATGCACTGTGGTTCAATTTGAAGAGGTTTCTGATTTGATGTAATTGTGCATCATAACACATTGGTTTTGTTTTATCTTTTCAGCTTTATTGGAAATACAGAGATTGATGTTGACATCAAGAAATACTACTGCAGAGCTGGTATAAAAAGTATACAGGTAGTCATGATTTTAATATCATACACATGAATACACTACATAATATTCTGAAATGTGACTTTCTCCCGCTATTGAAGAGTTGATATACCAGACCTGAGTTTGGAGAGGATCTGTCTGGTGCATTAGACTAACCATTAGCCACCGCCATATTTGGCTATGCATTATGTAAACTGCAGTTTTTCTCTCCACACAATATGTTGACACATATAGATAAGGATGAAAGGTGATTATACAATATTGGCAGAGGTTGCCCTTGCAAACCACCAGCATATTTGCTGTTCCGAGATCAGAGAGAGACAGTTATATTCAGAGTAGCCTACAGTAAAGATTGCAAACCCGTTGTCTATGGCTAGATTAAAGACTGTCATCTCAGGTGGTCTATGCGTCTACTCTGAAAGGCTGTTTAGGTATCAGTCCAGATTTCAGACTGTTTTGTTGGCTCCTAATAGGTGGCTGGCTTTTCACTGTAATCATTTGTGAACGTGAGAATAAGTCCACATAGAGTATGGTTATCGAAAATGTCCTCTTAAATTAGAGTGATCACTTATTTAAATATAAAGGTCAAATATTGCCATTACATGTTAATGGATGACTTTGTGTTTAATTGCAACCACATTTGGAGCTCTAGACAGTGTGGCAACATTTCTGAGAAGAGTCATTTCAGTCCTGATGGATATTTAATGGAATCAGTGTAAAGCTAGTCAGACTTTTCCTTGAAAAGGAAGTGATATTTTCACAACAAGGCCCATTACCTATACAGACAGTGATAGTGAAGCTGTGGATAATAAGAATTGTTTATCATACCACTGTTACATATGTTGTAAGACTGATACCCCATGCTCTGCTTCTGAAAAGCCACTGATTTGGCCTGTTTTCTGCAGCTTCAAGGTGTCTTGAGGGTCGTCATGGAGCCCTTGCTCGGAGACATGCCATTGATCGGAGCCCTAGCTGTCTTTTTCCTGAAGAAGCCTGTAAGTACTGGCAGCCATTTGGACTAATTCTACAACTCTTGTAGGGGTTTTAAACCTCTGCAGACAACTGGATGTGAAGGACATTTTGTTGAGCTCCAGTTTCAGAAAGCCCAAGTCTAATTATAATTGGTCTGCATCCCAAATGAATACCAATTCCCTATATGGTGCACAACTTTTGATGGGCTCTGGTCAAAGTAGTGCACTATGTAGGGAATAGGGTGCAATTTGGGACGCACACTTAGTCCATCCCCTGCTCCTTGACTACTGTCTTCATGTGTGTCAGCATCTGTTATAGATTGAGGGTTTGATAGGGGATCCCTGAGGAGAATGAGACATGCCATCAAAAGGACAAGAAGGGCACTGTAACTACTTCCTTTTGGATGTATTTTCTTCAGACATCACAACTGAAGTGATAATAGGTACAATAGCTTGGATATATTTCCTAGCTAGTCAATAATACTCTGGCCTTATTTTCACCAGACTCAGTTTCAGGTGACGTTGATTACCAGTAGCCACTCACCATTTGTCTCTGTGGTCTATGTTCTAATTTTAGTGGTGTGACGTTATGGGACTGAATTAGCATTGCTGTGTTTATCCGTAAGATATGGGTCTTATCGCCTCGGTGTCGGGGTGGGGAGAGCAAATGAGCTTTATTTGGAGTCTCCTCTGTGCTGTTATGCAGTCGAGGCAGCGTCTCTCACATTGGGTAGGATTTATGCTTACTCCTCATATTGATTTACCTCTACGACGAACTATGCTGCTTATCGCCTGTTATTACTCATTAAAGGTCTATGGTAAATCAGCTGGACATCCAATCTATAGCATCTCATACAACAACCCTCCCCTCTTGGCCGAAGACATATTAACCCCTAAAGCAACTAAAATCAGTTAGTGTTGGACCGGTGCTGTGAGCAGATCGTTCCAGGGCAGCTGAGATGAATCATTTCTCGCCAGTTAAACTCGATAATCATCACACAGAACCAACCTTTACAGTCCAGTCCTGATTACAATAGCATGCCACATGTATTTTCCTAGCCTGTCTAGAACTACGCTCATTGTAAAACGTAATCCTAACCACTTTTAGTGAAGTCCTTAAGAGCGACAAACAGCCGTCTGTCTAAGCCTTATTTTAATCTCTGGAGCTCTGCTATTTCTCTTGAACTGGACTCTTTTTAGCCTGGTCCCACATCTGTCTCTTCTGTCTTGACAGATCTGGGACCAGGCTAGACTGCTATAGAGCCCATGGTGCCTATACACGTTCACCTCTGACCTGTAGTGCAGTCATAGAGACTTTTAAAAGAATGAGTGAAAAGTCTACCCCTCTAACCAGTCTATCATTTCCATTGGATTTACCGCCCCTCGACGACGGCATTACCTGTAAAGCGCTGGTCCTTCATAATCCTCCTGCCCCTCTACCCTGACAGACAGTCTATCTATCCCCTAAGTTGTGTTGTTTGGTCTCAAAGCTACCGTCAGTGAGGTATCTGACATCCTTTAGGACTGGCTGGTAACCTGTGCCCGACTGAGCTGGGGGCGAGGGAGGTGGAAATGTGAGTGGCGCTGCTGAGGCTGCGTAGTGGAGCCACTGTGTGTTTGAATGTAGAGCAGTGCAGCCAGCCAGGATAAAAGGCCTCCCCAGGACTGTTTGATGCTGCAGCATTCTGCCATGCAGTCATAACCAAAGAGGAAACCACCTTTTCTTTCCACTGACTAACAGAGGGCATTTGTTTAACCCAACGTCATTACATTGAGACCCTTGTCATGTGCTCTCCATCTATAAACAGCGCTGATTGTTGTTGTTTAAAACAATTTACCTTGGATATAATCAATGCATTTTACTGGTAGGTTGCTGTCTAAAGTCATGGCTTAGTTAGCAGGGCTATGACGATAGCAGCATCACTTTTTTTCAAGGCAAAAATGAAAACACGAAGCAGACAAACTCTTTGGTCCTTTAAAAACCTGTTGTAATATCAAATATTGTGTGCTATTGCTTGGGAAATAAATAAATATCACTCTAGATTAGAACATAATGATGTTTGTTTCCAACATTAGGGCGGTTTTCCTGAATAAGTTAAATCCACTTTGTGAAGGCTAAGTGGGTGCATGCCGTCCGCCGTCCTGCCTCGCCAGATAAAAGCCAGACAGCGGTTTGGACTGCTCTGCAGCCTGCCTGCCAGTCAACCAGTCGCTGCTCTTTATGGTTCCTTCCAAAATGGCACTCTATTCCCTATGTAGTGCACTACTTTTGACCAGGGCCCATAGGACTCTGATAATAAGTAGTGTACTATGTAGGGATTGGGGAACAGGGTTTCATTTGGGATGCAGCAATGTCTTCTTTGTATCCCCACTGCAGTCAGAACATGGGAGCAGGCTGTGAAACATATGTGTCAACATCAGGAGAGACAGGAAAATCATCATAAACGCCCAGCCCAGGCCTTAGACATGTGTTGAAAGCGTCATCATCACCTGATCACTGTCAGCTGTTCCTTCTTGTGTCCTGTATTCTGTTATGCATTTTGGGTAAGGCATCACGTGTCACTCCTTGCCTGACAATACATTAAAATCCAGGTGAGAATTGGATTAGGTGAGAGATGTACTCATTCTGTTGCCAGAATTCAGAAGTTCCTAATTTTGCTGGAATGTGTTATAGTTGAATAAGAAAAATGAAGGAACACTGTCATGATCACACAAGAGCACAGCATGTTGTTTACCTTGTAGGCCTTTAGGTCATTAGAGCTGTTCGTTATGGGAAAGAATGCTGCTGTGTTGTGGTCAGAATCCTGTCAAAGCTTGTGCCTGCAGCACTTTACTTGTTAGGATGTGGGAGAATAGATGTCATGTTTCCTGGTTTAAAATGTCATCTCTGGTCTCTTTTGACAATTGACCAAACATAAATGATTGACAAGCTTGAATTTAGCCTGAAATGTTCCGTAGACAAAACATTTATACAGTAGAGTTTTAATCTGTTCTGTAACAGCTTTATGCTTTGCACTAATGTCTGCTTACTGTATGTACGCTACAAGTCAAGTCCTCGTCTTAAATCACCCAGATGTTGATTTTCTGAGCTGCTTAATAGCATGTTTCTCAGCTTTGCAGACATTGTTAAATGAGCAGTTTAAATGTGAACAAAGTTAGAAACATAATCTCACCTTGCCCCCCTGTCCTCGACCTTCACACACTGTTGCAGACCCACAGTTCAGAGACATGGCACCTTATTCCTTATAGTGCACTAATATGGGCTCTGGTCTACAGTAGACATATCACCCCATGTTTGGTTGACTTTATTTGGTAACCATGACAACCGGTAGACTAATGCCAGTCCTTTTATGGTAAGAAGTGTGCTAATGTGGTAGGAACTACTTAGAGAAAACGATAATGCCAGGATTCGGGAAGAGGCTTGATTCTTATCTACAATTGATTTAGGCCTCCCCTTCTCGTTATTTCAAACACTGTTTCAGTCAATGTTTTGAGAAACCCTTGAACCGTAAGTGTCTGAAAATAACGTGAATTTGATGGGAGAGGTAATGTGCCTAGACTGCTTTGCTGTCATCTGAGTTTTCTTGATGGCATGTATGACTCATAAACTGAGAGGAGCCGACATAGAGCATTCTCTTGCTTTTGGGGAGTGGCACACAGGCAGTGTTCTATGATTCAGTGGGCAGAACTTCTGGCTTGGGTACTGGAACAGAGAAAGACATGGCTTGCATCCCAAATGGCACCCTATTACCCATGTAGTGCACAAAAGTAATGCACTATATTGGAAAGGGTGGAATTTGATATGCACCCATGGCTCTTTCACCATACTGGTCAGACTAACCCAGTAACATAGCTAGCCAGGTCACAAGGCTGTGTTCCCCTAGAGACTGTCACAACACAGCATTCTCAGAAAGTTTGATTCCTTCAGCTATGACCCTGGAACACTGTCTAGGCCTACGTTCATTCCTGAGCCTACTAAATGTTTGGTGTTGTTCTAAGTCGTTTTGCAGTCGTGCACTATTGTGAAGCTACAGTGCACCGTTGCTGCACACATTCTGGCATTGTCCTGAAAACTTCGAGTTGGCGTTAAAGTATTTGTTTGGAATCTTATCCACACTAAGGATGCGTCCCAAATGGCACTTTATTCCCTGGTCAAAAGCCCTGGTTAAAAGTAATTCAAAGTACTGCAGTCTCATAGCAAAACACATTATATGTTACTTTTCGTTAGGCCTACTATTTGTAATAGCGGTTGTACAATATAATACATTATCCTACATCTTGGTCGCATTTGACCCGTTTAGTATGATATACTGTATTACGTTAGACTACTTCAGTATGATATGCTACGTTCAACTGCTTGAGTATGATATGCTGCGTTAGGTTAGGGGTTAGGGTTAGGAGTAAGGTCGAAGGGTTAAGGTTAGGGTTTGGGGAAGGGTTAGCTAACATGCTAAGTAGTTAAAAAGTAGCTAAAAATATAGTAGGTGCTACTTAGCTGAAATGCTAAAGTTGTCCATGATGAGATTCGGGACGGATTTTAGTCAAATATAATACGTTTGGCTCTCTGAGACCAGGCTGGGGTGCCATTTGACATACCACATACTGTACAACCTACAGTCCTCTCTTCCATGAAACCAGTACAGAACGTACAGTTACTGTAGATACGGTATAGTTTGCCCTGTAGTGAGAATCTTGTAAGCATTCAATCTGTCTCCCTATACGGTGTTTCAACCTTTTCGACAGTTTCCTCAAGAAAATTGCTTTCCGCTCTAGATACCGCTTTTAAAGTTAATGTCCGTGTTCACTGTTCAGGTCAAAGTAATAACCATTTACCAGATACTGTAGCAGTCATTTGTAGCTGTCTTCAAAGATATGACAAGATGAAAGTGGATAACATCTTTCATTATAAAGTATCAATTATTGCCTTGCTCTGGAAATGTCAGTTAGAACCAGTTCAAAAGAATGTCTTTTGGCGAGTTTTTTTATGCTGCTGTGAATGAGTGCGCTGTTGTGTTTTACTAGGAAACTGTACTCCTCATGGACAAGCTTTTATTAGCTGTTGAGTAGCTTCCAATTTGCTGCTTTTTAGCCATTGGAAATTCCTCTTCTGCTGATAATATCTGAGTCACTGAGATAGATTCACTGTTTGTCAACTCTCTCTATAGACTTCTTTATTAAAACACAACTCTCATCAATCTTAAATACAAATTGGTAATTATTTTCTTAGCAAGTGTTTATGCTTAGTTAAACTCTTAGAAAACAACTTGAACTATTGATATTATACTAACTGTGTCTGTCATTTTCTACTCATTTTATTACAATGAAAAGCTGAATGAGAGTATTAGCTAGATGAGAACACTTGATTAAAACGTTAAGTTGTTTGCGCTTCAGTAGCCGTACTATTCAGTGCTTAGTTAACTAGGGTTGGCAGGAAACACACAAAGCTAAAGCCTACCCCACAATATGCATGTCCTCTCTGCATTAGTGTACAGAAATGGCTAGTCTTATTGTTTACCAGTGCAATGGAGCAGGCTGATGCCCTCCTAGTGAGAATGATCTCCATAAGCTTAGAAGACAAGGAGCTGTTTTTTGCTTGACTTCCTAAATGAGATGAGTTTAAATGAAATGACTGTGTTTGTGGTGCACTCAGTAGTAGTTCCACTCTTTTTGGGCTCATCACGCCCTATAGATTTCCTAGAGTTCCTCGGAGTTCTGCTTAGTTTTTTTTCTTCTCTGTTACTCAAAGGTATGTTTTCTTTTTCCTTTTAGTTTCTGGACATAAACTGGACAGGCCTCACAAATATGCTGGACATTCCAGGCTTGAAGTAAGTGACAACTGCACAACTGCAAACCCTGCTTCTTATTATTGTTGTGGTGTGGAACTGGCCTGGCCTATAATATAAGTGTTTTTAGGGAAATCAAGTCTTGGTATTGGTCTATTCAGAGGGCATGGACTACAGTTACAGGACATATTAATTGTATCCTTGGCCCGCATCCCAAATGGCAACCTCTACAAGTATTGCGCTATGTACAGTGCCTTCATAAAGTATTCACACCTTGACTTATTCCACAGTTTGTTGTTACAGCCTGAATTTAAAATGTTGTGTCCCTAGCCTACACACAATACCCCATCATGTCAAAGTGGAATCATGTATTTAGACATTTTTACAAATTGAATTAAAAATAAAAAGCTGAAATGTCTTGAGTCAATAATTATTCAACCCTTTTGTTATGGTATGCCTACATGCCTACCAGGAGTAAAAATGTGCCTAACAAGTCGCATAAGTTGCAGACGTGATTTTTGAATGACTACCTCATCTCTGTACCCCACACATACCCCACACATACAATTATCTAAGTTCCCTCAGTTGAGCAGTGAATTTCAAACATTTATTTATTAATTACACTTTGGATGACGTATCAATACACCCAGTCAGTACAAAGATACAGGCATCCTTCCTAACTCAGTTGCCAAAGAGTAAGGAAACCGCTCAGGGATTTCACCATGAGGCCAATGGTGACTTTAAACAATTAGAGTTTAATGGCTGTTATCAGAGAACTGAGGATGGATCAACAACGGTCGTGTCTTTACTATCATTAACTGAAGACTTATAGTTTTTTTAACAAAGATTCTCTGTAATTAGTATTACGCGATTAGACTGATTAAACATGTAAATGTAATTAACTAGGAAGTTGGGGCACCAAGGAAAAATCTGACCAATTAGTCTTCGAATTAATGAATTATTTACTTAACCTCACGTTAGTCTCGTTCCAAACGAACCCAGTCTTCACTATGAGTCATCCATACATCAATTGTCTTAAATTATTTATTTATTACTAACTAAGTAATTCACAGAAAGGCATAAACAAACCAGTAAATATGGTTACATGAAATGATAGGAGAATGTGCCCTAGTGGGCTAAACTGGCATGGCGGCTTGTTAGACAAAAGGGGAAGTGGGGGGCGACTAAGTCACTACAGAGTGATAATTATAACAATTGGAATGCTAATCCTTTACACATGAACGCTCACTCATTCGGGAACAATTGCAATCAATATATATATTTACGCTCAGTGTGTCGTCTTGATCACTGGTGAAAGGTTTGTTTCTTTTGTGGAATTGTCCATCTCTCTCCCTCTTGGTTGTGGTTAGAGGGGATAGTTCAGAGTATCATTCATTAGTTTCGTTATAGAATAGATGTTTCGGCGGTTGTCATTCTTCGTGTTCAATGATACTGAATTCCTAGCTGCAGACTAGTAATTAATATCAAAGACTTGTTCTTATTCTGTCGGTATCGATAGTCTACGAGTTTAACCACGTGGTATGGTTAAAAGATTCAGCAATGGTCTACAACTTTTGTCCTCCTGATGGAGAAAAACATGGTCTGCAACCTGTAGCCATCTCGTAATTGAGGTAAGCTTGGTCTGCTGATCGAAAACCCGAGTGGGGTTTTTATTCGGAAGGGCAGAAAAGGGCTGTCCCAGGATGTCTGACGCTAACTGGGCTCAGGGGCAGTCCTCGGATTTAGTTCAAATCAAAAGGGAATTGTATTTTTCTTCATTAAACAGTCCAAAATCATTTTACACAATTATACAAACAGTATCATACTCACTCATTCATCTTATACAACAATTAGATGTAAACCTATATCTGAGGCTATTATATAAACAGTGTTATGGTAATGTGGCCACACCGTCTCCCATGAGCTTCCCCAAGTTGTGACAAATGGACCAGTTCGTAGCTGGATTCTTCATCGATATTTTATACTTAATCCGGAACATGAAATTTGTTCGTACCTCAAGTTCTGTTTTGTTCTCCATGAAAATCTACTCTCTCTCTATAGTGTGTGTCCATGAAGAGATCCTCAGGAATTTACGATGTCTCTCTGACCACAGCAACCTAGTTGAAGGAGGCAGGGAGAGGGGGATGGGGCTTGCTATACACAGAGGCCAAAGTCATGACACAACATTGTAGTTACTCCACACTACTAACCTAAATGACAGAGTGAAAAGAAAAAAGCATAAAGAGAATAAAACTATTCCAAAACATACATCCTGTTTGCAACAAGGCACTAAAACTGCAAAAATGTGGCAAAGAAATTAACTTTATGTCCAGAATACAGTTATGTTTGTGGCCAACACATCACTGAGTACCACTCTTCATATTTTTAAGCATGGTAAAAGAAAGGTCATATCTACTCAGTTTGCACAAAATTTGTCTTCCGCATTTAACTAACCCCTCTGAATCGGAGAGGTGTGGGGGGCTGCCTCAATCAACGTCCACGTCCTCGATGCCCGGGGAGCAGTTGTTGGGAGGGGTAAACTGCCTTGCTCAAGGATAGAACGGCATATTTTCCCATCTTACTGCCACAAGGATTCGAACAAGCAACCTTTCGGTTACTGTCCCAATGCTCTAAGCGCCAGGCTACCTGCCACATCATGTTTTGGATATGCTTGTCATCACCAAGGACTATAAGAGTTTTTTTTTTAGGATGAAAAGAAACAGAATAGAGCTAAGCACAGGCTAAATTCTAGAGGGAAACCTGGTTCAGTCTGCTTTCCAACAGACAGTGGGAGACATTCACCTGTCAGTAGGACAATAAAAAACACAAGGCCAAAAATACTGCTCCCGAGTGGCGCAGTGGCCTAAGGCACTGCATCTTTGTTCAAGAGGCATCACTACCGCCCCTGGTTTGATTCCAGGTTGTATCACATCCGGCTGTGATTGGGAGTCCCTTAGGTCGGCGCACTATTGGCCCAGTGTCGTCCGGGTTTGGCCGGGGTAGGCCGTCATTGTAAATATGAATTTGTTCTTAACTGACTTGCCTAGTTAAATAAAGGTTACACAAGTTTTTTTTAATACACTGGAGTTGCTTACCAAGACGACATTGAATGTTCCTGAGTAGCCTAGTTACAGTTTTGTACAAATATTGTACAATCCTGGTGTGCAAAGGTTGTGTCTACACCTGACACATACATGTGACTTCTGCTATCAGAATAAAAAGATTGCATTGAAAAGACGGGTCTAGATGCACAAAAGTCACATTGTGGTCTGATTGTGTTCAGATCTGGCTGACCACTTCAGGAGGTGGTCAGGGATGCATTGTGTGCAGATTTCTCCTCAGTTTGGACACAATCAGGCTACCGAACGCGCGTACTGTGGGCGACGTCATCAGCACTCCTCCCACAAGTCTCCAGAAAACATGTGTTTTGGGACCGAGAGACACCTTTTCGTTCTAACGTTGGAGTAAGTACATTCCTAGTATGTGGGGACCTGTTTGCTGGCCTCATAAATGCTAGCCAGATAGCTAATATTTCGAAAAACAATTTTTAGTTGTGTTATCATATTTAGCCTATTCCACCGTTTTGTGGAATGCATACTGGCATTTGAATATAGGGAACGGACACAATGTGGACACGAATGTAAATGTAGATGCAGGACATGTTCGGAATTCCATGATCAGAACATCAGAATACAATAGCTGCATGACCTTTCAAGTCTAGACACACAGCCTCATAGACTTACTCACTGCTGTATTCGCTGCTGAATGTGATTTTAACATGTATTGACTCAGGGGTGTGAATACCTAATGTAAATGAGATTTCTGTATTTCAACTTTCACAAAATTCTAAGAACATGTTTCCACTTTGTCATTATAGGGTATTGTGTGTAGATGGGTAAAAAATATATTAGAGGCAACCATTTTTAATGTGTTCACCACTTACCAGGGATGAAGGGAGGAGGAGGGGAAGGTATCTATATCTATCATGTAGTTCATTGTGCCAGTGAAAGGCTAAAAGCTGATTTGGCTTAATAGGCTGTTTTGATTCAGCACGGGGCTGGCTCCTGTGCCAGGCATGAAAATAGCTCTGTCCCTCCTGTGACGACAACCAGGGTTGCGTCTCAAATGACAGCCTATATCCTTATATATTGCACTACTTTTAACCGGGGCCTGGAATAGGGTAGCATTTGGGACACAAACAAGGCAAGACAAACAGACAGGAGGAAACATGAACATGAAGGCCTAATTGCTGTGGAGAGAGGGCCAGGTGGCAGCTTTTAGGGCCGGGAGGGAGGGAGGGAGGGAGTGATGGTGGTGCTGGTGAGGTATGAATGTCAACACTCTCTCACCATTTTGAGGAAGTGTGTGTGTGTGTGTGATAATAGCCATTTATACCTACCATGGTTTAACACAGGCTGATCCACTCTTTCAGACCGAGCTGAAATCTGTGGGAGATGTGGAGGGGGAATGGTCATCATGGCTCTCTCTGGGTGTGTTCCAAATTATTCCCTATATACAGTAGAGCACTACTTTTGACCAGGACCCATAGAGAATAGGGTACCATTTGGGATGTATGTATCCCCTGTTGCTGTGTGTTAGAAGTAGTCGTACGCCACTGTGAGGTCACAGCGCCATGAGGTCATGCATTAGCAGCTCTACGCAAGGCAGCCATGTGGTAGATGGTGTGCTACTAGAGGAAAAGTAGCTATCACATAAAGTCCCTTCCAAATGTATTTGGACAGTAAAGCTAACATGTTTAATTGTGTGCAAGGGATATGGGACCAAATACTTGAATACTTGAATGGTGGGACTAGATGCATGCATAAAGTGCTTTAATTTCTAAATGGTAAAACCAATATGTATGAACATACTCATTACCCTAAAATGAAACCTGTACTGTCACCTAAAATGAAACATTCTATCTCAAATCTAAAATGCTGGAGTATACAGTCGTGGCCAAAAGTTTTGAGAATGACACAAATATAAATTTTCACAAAGTCTGCTGCCTCAGTTTGTATGATGGCAATTTGCATATACTCCATGTTATGAAGAGTGATCAGATGAATTGAAATTAATTGCAAAGTCCCTCTTTGCCATGCAAATGGACTGAATCCCCCCAAAACATTTCCACTGCATTTCAGCCCTGCCACAAAAGGGGGCATGGCCAGGAAACTCCCCAGACCTTAATCCCATTGAGAACTTGTGGTCAACCCTCAAGAGGTAGGTGGGCAAACAAAAACCCACAAACTCCAAGAATTGATTATCCAAGAATGGGCTGCCATCAATCATGATGTGGCCCAGAAGTTAATTGACAGAATGCCAGGGCGGATTGCAGAGGTCTTGAAAAAGAAGGGTCAAAAATGCAAATATTGACTCTTTGCATCAACTTAATTTAATTGTCAATAAAAGCCTTTGACACTTATGAAATGCTTGTAATTATACTTCAGTATTCCATAGTAACATCTGACAAAAATATCTAAAGACACTGAAGCAGCAAACTTTGTGAAAATTAATATTTGTGTCATTCACGACTGTAGAGCCAAATACTGTATACAATTTTAGCTTCCCTGTCCAAATACACATGGAGGGGAGTGTACTGTACATCCACTACTATACCCCAGAGCTAGCTTGTTTCAACATTTCACAACTCTAGTTCTGTTCAATAGCCTTCTCATTTGGGGGTGTTTTAACCCGTTACACTCGTGGGGATTGACCTGTATGGATAGGGCTAAATGGAAATGTTTCCAACAGTAGAAATATGAACAGCGTAAGCATGGTAGCAGTTGAAAAGAAACAGTTTGGAGGTTATGGGAAAATGATTAGACCAACGTTGAGGTCACAACAGTTCACCTGACACAAGACTGAATCCAAACACGACAATGTTGATTTTATGTGCATTTTACGTTTACTGTACTTTTCGCCGCATTTGTTGATAACGAAATCAGAAAATACTCTGGATACATTCAGTAGCATGATAAGAAAATTCCTGGAAAATTTGGTAGCTGCAATCCAAAACTGGCCCATTTATTATAAATTGCAATATGGGTCATTTGAAAGCTTGTTCTATTGCCAAAATGACTAGCTAAGTTATAAATGAGTGCATTCAGGTGTGCCGCGGTGAATTCTCTTCACAATAGACAAACAGGCTCATTCTGTTCAGAACAGCCCAGGGTTTGACACCATGTCATCTTGTAACTGTACATCACACATAGTACAGTATTAATGTTTATGATCACTATGAGTTTCATGATATGGAAATGTGAAATGCACATTTTAAATCACGTGTGTTTGGCTTGTATGACGTCAAAGCTGTATTTATTACAATTGCCATCTTTCAAAATACATAGATTCCTTTTTAATTTACAGCATTTCCCTCACTTGGACAATTTGGCAAAAGTTGCCCCATTAGCAGGATGAATGGGGGCAACTTCTTGACCCGTGCGGTGCTCAAGTTCAGAACGGTTCAGAACAGCTGTCAGTCAAAACCCATACAGCACTGTGAAGCGCAGATCCTGAACGCTGACATCATTCATAGAATGTTACTGTACAGCCACTGCGTTTCAATTTAGGCGCGTGTCAATGCCATTTTCAACCAGTATACATACGGGTACAGGTGTAAATGGCTACCTATAAAACTTATCTGCAAGTGATATATATATATATTTTTGTAACCTTTATTTAACTAGGCAAGTCAGTTAAGAACAAATTCTTATTTTCAATGGTGGCCTAGGAACAGTGGGTTAACTTCCTTGTTCAGGGGCAGAACAACATATTTTTTACCTTGTCAGCTCGGGGAGATTTGATCTTGCAACCTTTCGGTTACTGGCCCAACGCTCTAACCACAAGGCTACCTGCCGCTCCAATGCTCACTTATGCCAAACAAAATTGGGGTCAAATAAAAACAAAGACCAGTCGGAAACGTCAATACAGTTGTCCAGGTCATTCTCCCTGGAACATACTGTTAGAAGTGACCAACACGCCACACATACAGGATTGTCATTGTAGTGCAGTGGGCCATCCAGAAATTTGAATGGGGCCATTTGAATATACTTCATTCAATGAAGAGACATGTATAGGCCTGCATGGCTGTGGTGGTTTGGTAGATAATGTGCCCTGATCAAGGTCCACAACTAAACAAATGAGTATGGTGTCTGGTGTGTCATTTTTGTTTTGGTATGAGACACTGTGGGTTTGAGAGACTCCGCCCTGTGAAATGTAGCCTTCCTCGTTTTACAGGTTTGAAGGAAACACCAGTGTGTGGGTGTTGAACCTGAAACCTGCCCAACCCTGCCTTACTCCGAGCTTTTCGTGTGGGTGGGTGTGTGTGTGTGTGTGTGTGTGTGTGTGTGTGTATGGTGTGTACAGACAGAGAGAGGGGGTTCTGTGTACAGGGCTCAGGTTTCCTCTGGTGGGATTTGCATCTCCTTCTAAAACAGCAGGTACCTCCGGTCACCCGAGTGTTTGTGTAGTGTGTGTTTTGCTTTCTGGGAATGGAAGTTGTTGCTCCCACTCCCTCAGCACACACACACGCTCGGCGTCTAAAAAGTTCAATTGTAGTTTTGCTGAGCTTTTCCTACAAACGGACGAAAAAGAAAGGACTGAGCGCAAAATGCATAGTCACTTACATTTGTTACTAATAAGCTTTGTTGAAAAAGTATAGCAGCTGAACACCAGCAATGAATGAATTCCTTCTGCAGATAAACTCAGACGTGAAGGCTGGCCTCCACATATTTCCGATACACACGTTCTCACCAAAAACAACCTTTTATAGACGTAACAGAATATTGTAACCTAAGAGGAGTTTTGAGGAAGGGATGGGGGAGGCTCTGCTGAACAATTCAACCCAGCTCTGAGGGACTAACACCCAACTGAGAGAATTCTCCATTCACTACAATGCTGCCATCTAGTGGGCATTAGAGAAACTGAACATTGAGTCTGGTTTGGATTCATCCTTTATAATCAGCTTCATCTTGGCTCTGGTTGAAATACATGTAGGCCTTGTTTAACTTGTGGTTGGGCTGCTCTCTAGAGTTCAGAGTGACAGTGCCCTTGGCTTCTGCTGTCACACATCGACTGAATCCCAAATGGCACCCTTTATCCTATATAGCGCATTAATTTTGATCCAGCCCCACAGGGCTCTGGTCAAAAGTAGTGCACTATAGGGAATAGGGTGCCAGTTGGGACACTGACATAGTGACCCCTCCCCCTACTCTCCACCTGCCAATGGAAGACCAGAATTGAATTGTATTTGCCTGAACCCCATAAACCATCCAACACCCCCCAATCTGCTGACAGAACTGTGGTGATCCCTGTGATGGCCTGTACACTGCTGTGTAGCCTCTTCTGCTTGGCTATCAGTCTCGAAAGTCACCAGATCACTGTTAAGTGTCAGCGCTACAGGGCTACAAGACACTGAGTAGTGCACTATATAGGGAATAGATTGCTTTTTGGTTGAAACGGGATGGAGGTATAATGAGCCTAACTAGATGGTTTTTTTCTATCTGTGTCTCCTGTCCTGTGTGTGTTATAGCCTGTGTCTCTTTATCCCCCGTTAGTGGCCTGTGTGATAACCTGATCCAGGACATCATCTACAGCTACCTGGTCCTGCCTAACCGCATTACCATTCCTCTGGTGGGAGAGGCTCAGCTCTCTCAGCTTCGCTTCCCAATACCTAAGGTAGGGAGGGACGGACGGACGATTCCCACTAATCACACACACTACACTGAGTCTGAAAGCAAGACACACATTCCACTGTATGAAGCCAAACCTGATTAACGAATTGACAAATTTCCCACTGTTGTTTTGCTATGTTGAAATGCAATCCATCCCAAATGGCATTATTGAATTCCAATGTTGTTAATGTAATATATTAAATCACTATGAGATATGTATGAACTCAGTGATGTTGATCTCGCTCTCCTCCCAGGGCGTCCTGAGGATTCACTTCCTAGAGGCCCAGGACCTGTTAGCTAAGGATGTGTTCCTGGGAGGGATAATAAAGGGCAAGTCAGACCCATACGGGGTCCTTCACATCGGCAACCAGCTGTTTCGGAGCAAGGTGATCAAGAAGACCGTCAATCCCAAGTGGCACGAAGTCTATGAGGTAGAGACAACATTTTTAAACATCCACAAAGTGGTTCAGGAAGATTTCTTAAGATAATTATGTTGGGAAAGATTTATTTGGTCTTTGAACGTGTGAATGTGACCTTCAGGCTATGGTGTATGAAAACTCAGGACCACAGAACCTGGAGATAGAGCTGTTTGATGAGGACACTGACCAGGATGATTTCTTAGGAAGGTAAGTGATACATCCTAATCCTTTAGGATCCTTCCTGAGCCATCAAAATCACTTGAACGTCATGCATGATTTCTGCTGTAGCACATAAAGCGATCGTGTATCAGCCACTCTCTCCAATGAACTCACAGCATGTGTATATTTGCCTTGCAGGTTATTGGTAGATATCGCTGAACTTCAGAAGGAACAGAAAGTTGATGAGGCAATGTGTATTTTGTTTTGACTCCTTTCTCAATAGAAACACTCAATTGTAAATATATGTGATCATCCAGCACACTGAATTCCTTCTGTTCCGTTCCAGTGGTTTGTCTTGGAGGAAGGGGATACCGGAAAGCTGCACTTAAAACTGGAGTGGCTGTCTCTGCTTCCCACTCGTGAAAATCTTGATCAGGTACCGCTTTTCATCTACTTAGCACCCCATTCCCTATATAGTGCAATACTTCTGACCAGGACCCATAGGGAGTAGGGTGCCATTTGGGACACAGGTAGATCAGTCTGTATGTTAATGAGTTTTCAGGCCTTCAGCTATAAGACACTTAACATGAATAGGTCTACATATTCCTCCATCCACTGGAGAGAGAGTAGATTAAACATGTAGATTAGAGGGATAGATCAGGGAATCCACGAGGGACTGCTCACCCTGTTTGAGCTCTGTAGTTCTTATTCTTATTGAGCTCTGTAGTTCCATCCGTCCACTCCACAGGAGGTTGGTGGCACCTTAATTGGGGAGAACGGGCTCGTGGTAATAGCTGGAGTGGTATTGGTGGAATGGCATCAAATCCATCAAACGCATGGTTTCCAAGTGTTTGGTGCCTTCCATTTGCTCCGTTCCAGACATTATTATGTCCACTCATAGATCCCTGTAACACCAAATGGTACCCTGTTCCCTATATAGTGAATTACTTCAGACCAGTGCCTATAGGGTTTTAGTCAAAAGTAGTGCACCAAATAGGGAATCGTGTACCATTTGGCACACAAACTTCTCCAGTTTCTCCAGTCCATTATGTCAGTGCTGATGAGACACATCGTTCTGAGACACATCATTCTATGTTTGACCAACAGAACAGATTGCTCTTAATACAGTATATTGGACTAGTGTTCTGTCTAGGGGGAGTACATCAAGCTGTCTCACACTACAGTAACTACTGTGCTGACTATTTACTCTGTCCGTGTCCTCTCCCGCTCTCTCCCAGGTGCTGACCAGCAACAAGGTTGATAAAGGACAGGCTAATGCTGACCTGTCGTCTGCCCTGCTGGTGGTCTTCCTGGACTCGGCAAGGAGCCTCCCTGTAAGTCACTCCACCTGTGGTAAAGTCACTAGAAGAATAGGAAAAAGCACAAGAGCTACTGTATGCTTAAGATTGATGAGCCGTTCTGCTTGGGCTAATGTGTAGCAGAGAAAAACATCATGCATTGGGACCGTTATAATTAGAACTCGGATGGGGAAACACACTACATTGCCTTACTGTATCTCCGCACAACTTATTTGACCTGATAGTTATGAGATGGCCATGTCAAGTTTTCTGCTGGCCACAAAACATAATACTTTATTGTGCCAGTCTACCAGTCATGAGATGGTATGAACCACCCAGTTCACCCCAGCTTCTCCCACCTGCCTCCTCTGACTGCTCTCCTGTTTGATCTCCTTCCCTTCCCCTCTCATGATCATGTTAATATCCTCTACCTCTCTTCCCTCAGTCTGGTCACTCACACTAATAGTCTGCCAAAGTGATACATTATTGTACCTCAAGTTGTCTTTCTATTACACCTGTGAAATAACATCATTAGTTTTGGCTCTATTTGCATAAATGCATCGCATAGGCAAACCCTGCTTCACACGTCTCTTTTTAGACTCCTTCTCTTTGCTTTCTTCTCTCCTTTTCCCCCCTTCTCTGAAGAGTGTGTTCAAGGGGAACTTGGGTTCTGGCTACTTTAAAAGAGCGGAGAGCTTCGGGCCTAGTCTTTAGTGAGAATACTGCCTCTCTCTATAGGACCTTTATATGTGAGTCCTCTGGCATATTGCATCCTAGTTTTATTTTGCCACAGTGGGATGTTTTTGGTACTGACGATTGAAACACAGTAACTACTTGTGGCCAATAAGCATGTTGATTGTCATATGATTGATTTATGCATGAATGAAGAAAAAAGTATATTTTGACAGTTGTTAGGTTCTAATTTTTCAGAGTAAATAACCCACGGACACTAGAGAAGCATTAACCAAGTTTATTCTTCCAAAAGGTTCTGTTCAGCTGAAAACAGACAGCTAAAGACTTCAGACGGTTTATATACATCCTACTTAAAACACTCCCTCTCTCCAATCATTAGTTTATGCCCAAGAGAAAGAAGGTAACCAGATACTAACCCTGATTACTCCCTTAAGGGGAACTGACCTCCCCCGTCACTTCCTAATCCACAGATATCCATCTGTCTTCCCTATATCAACACATCGCTCTCCTCTCCTCCATCAAACACATTCCAAAGCCTTCTGGCTTTTTACAGATTCTTTCTATTCAAGGCTTTGTCTCTATCATTTATTTAATATCTCAATGTTCAAAGTTTAGCCGATTCCAACACAGTAATGCTGTCAGTCATGATTATGGGCATGCCTTGTATAAGATATCTAAACAAAAGAAAGGGGCTTGTTAGCGAGACCTCTCTGTGGATTGCTTTCCCTCCATCCCGCTCACCCAGCCATTCCTAGCCCGTTGGTGAGTTGTTGCCTCGGCAACAAACACTCTCACTAGAGGGCAGCATTTGATCGTCTCCACAGTTTACATGGGACTCTCACCCTGCCCAGTCCAGACATAATTGATCTCAGAGCAGCTCCCGACTCCAATATCCTCTAACGCACACCTCCCAAATCAAATAAAACCACAGTTCTTAGTCTAAAATCCTTTAAACTCAGCCTGTCATCATTGACATGACTTGTCAAGACCAGTGGTGGCTGGTACCACTTTAAATCGGAGGATGATCTCATTGTAATGGATGGAATGGAATAAATGGAATGTTACCGAACACTTCGAACACATTACTATGAGCCGTCCTCACCTCACCAGCCACCATTGATGCTAACTATGTAGTCAACAACAAGAATGTAATTTGTAACAACAACACAGAATGAATAGGTAATATTATACAGAATGCAAGGATATTATGCAAAGTACAGAATGTAATGCTTCACTCTGGATAAACATTTCATTTGTACTGTGGATTAATTTGTTGCTAGAAATTATATCTGTGTTCTATGAAAGTACTCATCAAGAGATTGACTCTATTCCATTTACCCATCGAGATAATACAGTATCTGGAATGACTTAGATGTACACTAAACAAAAGTAAACGCACCATGTGTTACAGTTCATATAAAGGATATCCATCAATTGAAATAAATAAATGAGGCCCTTTTCTATGGATTTCACATGACCTGGGAATTCAGATACGGGATGTGGATCAGAAAACCAGTCAGTATCTGGTGTGACCACTATTTGCCTCATGCAGCGCGACACATCTCCTTCGCATAATGTTGATCAAGCTTTTGATTATGGCCGGTGGGATGTTGTCCCACTTCTCTTCAAAGCCTTTTGCCAAGTTGCTGGATATTGACAGGAACTGGAACACACTGTTGTACACGTCGATCCAGAGCATCACAAACTTGCTCAATGAGTGACATGGTGAGTATGCAGGCCATTGAAGAACTGGGACATTTTCAGCTTCCAGGAATTGTGTGCAGATCTTTGCGATATAGGGCTGTGCATTATCATGCTGAAACATGAGGTTATGGTAGTGGATGAATGGCAGGACAATGGGCCTCAGGGTCTTATCACAGTATCTGTGATATCTGTGCATTCAATTTGCCATCGACACAATTGTGTCCGTTGTCCATAGCTTATGCCTGCCCATACCATAGCCCCGCCTCCAAACTCTTGTCACAACATTGACAGTAAACCGCTCAAGGATACCGCTCAAGACCCTGGTGAGGATGTAGATGAGCTTCCCTGAAACGGTTTCTGACAGTTTCATCAGATGTTTGGGTGGCTGGTCTCAAGACGATTCCACAAGTGAAGAAGCCTGATTTGAAGTTCCTGGATTGGGATGGTGTCACGTGGTCTGCTGTTGAGAGGCCGGTTTTATGGTAGAGAAATGAGCGTTAAATGATCTTGCAACAGCTCTGCTGGACATTCCTGCAGTCAGCAGGCCAATTTCACGTGCCCTCAAAACCTGAGACATCTGTGGCATTGTGTTGTGTGACAAAACTGCAAATTTTTAGATTGGCCTTTTTATTGTCCCCAGCACAAGACGCAGCTGTGTGATGATCATGCTGTTTAATCAGCTTCTTGATATGCCACACCTGTTTAGGTGGATGGATTATTTTAGAGAAGGAGAAATGCTCAACATAGGGGTGTAACAATTTGGTGCACCATACCACTTTATATGTTGTATTCATATTTTGCGCAATCCTTTAGAATTCAACCATGACGGTTTGAAGAAGGCCTCAGTCAGTAAGGCCATCTAGGTAATGTAACAACCATGCATGCAGAGCCAGACAGACAGTGAGGAGGACTAGAGGCCCTGTTTGAGTATCTTAGAAAGCACCATTCCCGTAGCACAGTAAGACTGGTGAAAGCCATGGAGTCGAAGCTATGTTTTCATCTGTCCACTCACTTACAGATGCATTCTTAAGGTATTGTAACAGGGCCTAGACACACACTGCAGTTGGCCCTGTGACCAGAGAATAACACTTTAGTAGTGGAACCAAATACAGTACCATTTTGTTTGGCTGGGTGTGTTATCTGTTAGGACATGGATTTGTATTGATCCGTTTCCTGAGTACCAATCGGTTGATTATTATGAAGTAATAAGCAATTTGTAAAAGTGGAAAGCAATTCAGTTGATTAGACTAGCATAGACTGTATTGATTGTTTATATCCCAGTGAGTAATATTGCTTACAAGTTGTTTCCCACCCATATATTCCTACAGGAGCATTCAAAATGCCTTGCATGTTGTTTTGGGTTCCTTGTTTTGTGTTATTAATTAACAAACCCCAAACTGTTTGGACTTAAACTGCCTTCCATGCACCGTATTCTAATATTCTGATGATGTACGAGATAATTAACACACCAAGAACATCTACCTTTATATAAGTGTTTCCTCGCTTCCAATTTCAACTATATTTCCTGCTGTTACGGGTTTTCTATAGACAATTATGTAACTACTCTACTTCCTGATCTCCAGTTTGAAGGCTTCGATATTTCGCCAATAAGGGATGAATATGGGGCCTTAAATCAGGCCACTTTTTTGATTTTTATTAACAGAATCTTTATTTCAGAAAAATAGAACAGTTTTATAATACAACCATTCTAAATTTGGGATGCTCCATAATTTAAGTTAACCAATATTTCTATGTGTGTATATTAAATCTGATTAGACAAGGATAGGGCGATTTTAAAGTAATACCGATGAAGTTAACATCTCACAGTTCAAGAGGTTGTGTGTGTTTACACCTGTTCTTTCCGTTTCAGTCTGGTAAAAAAGTGGGCAGCATCCCGAATCCTTTTGTCCATTTCACAGTCGGGCACAAAACGTACGACAGCAAGGTAAGCCAACAGGCCATGTTTCCTACTCTATAGTTCCCATAGATTTGTATAATTATATAAACAACACTGCAATGCCATGTGAATAGCATATTCCTGGTCGTTTTCACTGCCTCTAACATGGACCTTTTTCCCCAACCAGACGAGGTATAAGACCAACGAGCCTGTATGGGAGGAGGCCTTCCCTTTCCTCATCCACAACCCAAAATGCCAAGAGCTGAAGATTGAGGTATGGGTTGTAGGCATGCTTTTCCTACTGAGTGACCTCATTGCTTACCATTTAGTTTGACCTCTATGGCTATACGTTTAACATTTATCATTTATCCGACACTCTTATTCAGAGCGACTTAGTTTGTGCATTCCTCCTAAGATAGCTAGGTAGGAACATAGAAAGTGCAGGTTCAGGTTTTTTTTGGGGGGGGGGTGGGGGTTAGTCGAGTTGAAGAGGAGGATTATTTAAGACACTTTGAAGATAGGGTTTGAGGTTTTCGGAAGATGAGCAGGGACTCTGCTGTCCTAGCTTCAGGGGGAAGCTGGTTCCACCATTGGGGTGCCAGTACAGAGATGAGCTTGGACTGGGCTGAGAGGAAAGTGCCCTCCTATGGTGCCCCCCCAGGTCTCTTGGGAGGGCCAAGAGACCTGGGGTGGCAGAATGTGTGCTCGGATTGGGGTGTAGGGTTTGAGCATAGTGTAAAGGTAGAGAGGGGAAGTTCCTCTCGCTGTTCTGTAGGTAAGCATCATGCTCTTGTAGTGGCTGCACCTTCAACTGGAAGCCAGTGGAGTGTGCGGAGGAGCGGGGTAACATGGAAAAGTGAGTTTCAGTAGTCCAGATAAGATGACAAGTGCCTGGATTAGGACCTGCACCACTTCCTGTGTGAGGTAGGGTCATACTCTACGGATGTTGTAGAGCATGAACCTGCAGGAGCGGGTCACTGCTTTGATGTTTGCAGAGAACAACCGAGTGCTGTCCAGGGTCAAGTCAAGGTTCTTTGCACTCTGGCACTCTCTTTGCACTCCACACTGTGGAGTTGTCGACCGTGATGGAGAGGTCTTTGAGTGGGCAGGCCTTCCCCGGAAGCAAGATGAGCTCCATCTTGTTGAGCTTGAGGTGGTGGCCCGACATCCAAGTTGAGATCTGCCAGGCAGGCAGAGATGCGTGTTGCCACCTGGGTGTCAGAAGGTGCCAAGTAGTTGAGTGTCGGCTGCATAACAATGATTGGCGAGACCATGTGAGGATATGACTGAGCCAAGTGACTTGGTGTATAGATTGAAGAGGGCCTAGAACCAAGCCCTGGGGGACACCAGGAGTGATAGTATGTGGTGCAGACACAGATAGCGGCCTGCCAGGGAGGATGCAATCCAAGAGTGTGCAGAGCTTGAAACGCCCAGCCCTGAGGGTGGAAAGGAGGATCTGATGGTTCACGGTGTTGAAGGCAGCGGATAGATCTAGGAGGATGAGAACAGAGGAAAGAGAGTCAGCTTTGGCAATGCAGAGAGCCTCTGTGGCACAGAGAAGCGCTCTTCTCTGTTGAGTGACCCGTTTTGAAGACAGACTGGTTAGGGTCAAGAAGATTGTTCAGAGAGATAATGAGAAAGTTGATCAGAGACAGCACACTCAATTGTTTTGGAAAGAAAACAAGGGATACAGGTCTATAGTTTTTGATGTCAGATGAGGGGAGCGACTCGGGCCATTTTGAAGTCAAGAGGGGACGCAGCCAGTGATGAGAGGAATGGGAAAAGGTCTCCAGAGATTGCCTGGAGGAGGGGATAAGGTCGAGAGGGCAGGTTGTCGGGTAGCCAGTCATCTGGAGAGAGGGGAGAAAGAGGTCAAGGGTAGTTCTCTGTGAGTGAGACCAGTGGACTCAATAGGCTGAGTGAGTAGCGGATGTCGTCAACCTTCTTTTTAAAGTGGTTGACAAAGTCGTCCACAAAGAGTGAGGGAAAAGGATTAGGGAGGGGGATGGGATGGAGGAGAAGGTAGAATAGTTTTTTCTAGTGTTCGAGGCAGAAGCTTGAAATTTAGAGTGATAGAAAGTGGCTTTAGCAGTGGAGACAGAGGACGAGAAGGTAGAGAGGAAGGAGTGAAAAGATGATAGGACCTCCAGAAGAGTCGTTGCCCGCAGCCCTGTTCTGTAAGCTCACAATGCCACGCAGCAAGAAGGGAGGGCCAAGCCGGCCTGAAGGAATGCGAGTCAGGATGGGGAAAGTGAGTAGAATAGGGTCGACGAGGCAAAATCAGGAGACCGGAGGAAGAAGGATTTAGGATGAGGGAGAAATGATAGGAGAGAGAGCAAAGATTGCGACGGCACATGAGCATGGGTAGGGGCTTAGGGGTTAGGGTTGGAGACAAAAGGAAACACAAAGTAGTGATCAGAGATCTGGAGGGGATGTAGCAGTGAGATAAGTAGGCGAGCAGCCTCTAGTAAAGATGAAGTCAAGCGTATTGCCTGCCTTGTGAGTTGAAAGGGGGAGGTCAAAAGAGGAGAAAGAAATTAATAGAAGGCAGATGTCAGGAGGTTGAAGTCGCCAAGTACGAAGAGCGGTGAGCCATCGTCAGGAAATGACCTTATCAAAGTGTCAAGCTCATTGAGGAACTCTCCAAAGGCACCTGGTGGGTGATAGATGACAATTTTAAGCTTGAGTGGAGAAGTGACAGTGACGGCATGGAATTCAAATGA
The DNA here is from genome assembly GCF_002021735.2 of Oncorhynchus kisutch. Taxonomy (NCBI): domain Eukaryota; kingdom Metazoa; phylum Chordata; class Actinopteri; order Salmoniformes; family Salmonidae; genus Oncorhynchus; species Oncorhynchus kisutch. The sequence goes on from NC_034203.2 coordinate 17,889,800, forward strand.
GGAGATGGACAGGTGAGAGGGAGAAAATATAAAATCTCCACTTAGGAGTAATTAGTAGGTCTGTGCCACCACCGTAGTCAGATGATGAAAGAACAGCTGGAGTAACAGTGTTCTCTGGGGTGATCCATGTCTCCGTCAGGGACTAAAGGGCAGCAGAGGCTGTGATGAACTCTGTGTTCTTGACCGCAGATCGGCAGTTTCAAATGCTGCCAGTGACCCGGAATTCCACATAGGTTGTGCGCCAGGGTACACTAAATTAGAAGGGTTGCAGCCAAGGGGTGGGGAGCGTCTGTAAAGCCTACAGGGAGAGGAGCGAACAGGTATAGAAAACACACATCGTTGCCAAAGCGACAAAAGGGCAAAATGAGATCATCAGAAAATAACTGGGTAAAATATTAAAGTGAGAGAGTGGGGTGGAGCCTTCCTCTTTCCTTCTTCAAAGAACCTGGCAGAACAGTCTTTGTTTCGGCGATGGTCTGACAGCTGCCGCTGAGAAACCAGGGGGAGACTGAAGTACTAACACTAATTGTCTAGCAGCGGTGGAGAGCATACCTCCCTCTACTAATTGCTGATTGCCTAGGAGAGGTGAAACCACTTTTCCTCCAATACAGCCACTTACTAAAACAAGTCACAAATTGCCCTGCTCCTTAATCCTGGTTGATGTGTCAACAGCTTTCTGCAAAAGTCAGCAGTTCACACACCAAGTAGGCTACTGGGAAGACGGGTGTGACCTTACAGTTGATTTTGACAAAGGTGGGATTACGGTGGGATTCTAGTGTGAGACTGAGCCAATTATTATTATTATTATTATTATTTATTTTTTAAAGAGTGGGTGTCCCAAATTCCACCTTATTCCATATTTAGTGCACTCTATACCAATAGGGCTCTTGTCAAAAGTTACTGCACCAAATAGAGTATTAGAGTATTTGTGACACACACTATGGCTACTGTATGGCCTTACAGATGATTTAGTGTGATTATGGTGTGGGATTTAGCTGATTTTTGTCTGCTCGTTTACAAAACTCAGCATGTCTGTGAAATTCGGTGTGCACGGAGCATGAGAGGGAATTTCGGGTCTGTAAATTCCAGCTACTGTAGTACCTGTGCACTGCCTATTTGTAAGTGCACTAGAATTTACAGTAACTTGACACAAACTTCTGCTTTCATATAAAAAAACCACGTGCCCCCCTTTCAGGTAAAGGATGAGAAACATGATTGTTCCCTGGGGATTCTGAGCCTGCCCCTAACCCGTCTCCTAGAGGCTGAGGACATGACGCTGCACCAGCGCTTCGATCTCAAGAGCTCTGGGACTAGCTCCACCATCAAGATGAAGATGGCACTGAGGGTAAGGGTCCATGAGGGTTCGAATAGGGCTCTTATAGTCATGCACATGTGTCTGCATCCCAAATAGCACCCTATTCCCTATGTACAGTGGTTCCTCAATTAAAAGTTGCGTAATACTGCGGTATAGCGTGGTACGGTGTGTTACTGTGCTTGCCGTTAATGCTCGTTTGAACCACCAGAGAGCAGCTTTGAGCACATCTACGCTTGAGGAAAGATCATCATGGCATGCAATTGTGAATACACTTCATGGTTAAAATGTAAATCTATATATAATTGTATGCACACATCTGTTAATACAATCAGTGTTTGCTTCTTTGCTCACATCATTTGACCACTGCAGTTTGAGATGATATTACAAAAAGAAAATTCATTTTACAGTAGCCTATGTTGGCCTATAGCCTACTGCACCTAAAACATCCGTTAATACAAGTCCTTCAAAAGTGGAAATATGTGCAGAATATTGTATGAAATATGAGGATGTTTGGTTGTTTTAATTCAATTGGGTCATTTCAATTCAAATGTGACTTGCCATTCTCTTGTTGATATCGTATCCTAGCCTTTATTTAAGATTATTTTCATTTTAAAGAATGCATTTTCTTCCTGTAGAACAACAACCTCACCAACATCTGCCACTTGAATGGCTCATCAAGGCGTGAACTGTGACCAATGTCCATCACTGTAAGCCTAGAGTGGGATTCTAATCCTAAAAACACAGCTTCTACAGTAGTAGAAATATATGATCAATTTCGATTTGTAAAATGGCTCATATCAACGACATTATCCCAGAAACCCTAGACCCACTCCAATTTGCATACCGCCCCAACAGATCCACAGATGATGAAATCTCTATTGCACTCCACACTGCCCTTTCCCACCTGGACAAAGGAACACCTATTTGAGAATGCAATTCATTGACTACAGCTCAGCGTTCAACACCATATTGCCCGCAAAGCTCATCAATAAACTAAGGACCCTGGGACTAAACGCCTCCCTCCGAAACTGGATCCTGGACTTCCTGACGGGCCGCCCCCAGGTGGTAAGGGTAGATAACAACACATCCGCCACGTTGATCCTCAACATAGGGGCCCCTCGGGTGCGTGCTCAGTCCCCCAAATCTATTCCCCCTCAGGAGACTGAAAGGATTTGGCATGGATCCTCAGATCCTCAAAAGGTTCTACAGCTGCACCATCGAGAGCATCCTGGTTGCATCACTGTCTGGTATGGTAACTGCCTAACCTCCGACCGCAAGGTTCTAGAGGGTTGTGTGACCGGCCCAGTACATCACTGGGGCCAAGCTTCCTGCCATCCAGGACCTCTATATCAGGCAGTGTCAGAGGAAGGCCCTAAAAATTGTCAGACTCCAGCCACCCTAGTCATAGACTGTTCTCTCCGCTACCGCACGGCAAGCGGTACCGGAGCGCCAAGTCTAGGTCCAAGAGGCTTCTTACCCCCAAGCCATAATACTCCTGAACATCTAATCAAATGGCTTCCCAGACTATTTGCATTGACCCCCCCCCCCCCCCTTCTTTTGCACCCCTGCATGTACATATTACCTTAGCTAACCGGTGCCCCCGCACATTGACTCTGTACCGGTACCCCCCTGTATATAGTCTCGCTATTGTTATTTTACTGCTGCTCTTTAATTTCTTGTTACATTTATTTCTTATACATTTATTTTTTTTAACGCATTGTTGGTTAGGAGCTCGTAAGTAAGCATTTCACTGTAAGGTCTACTACACCTGTTGTATTTGGTGCATGTGCATGTCATTTTGATTAGGTTATTAGAAGGCTCTTTTAAAGCGATTTTAAGTTGGCGATGTGCCTCATTGCATTGTGAAAATAAAATGTATATAGTAGTTATTAATTCATGGCATGGTTTATTTTATCCAAATGTTGAATATACATGCAGACAAATTGATTCATACAGAGGAATAATAGCCTACTGTCTGGAGTCATAAAAACTATTCGGCTAAATAAATCGCAGTTATTTTGTTGGGTAACTGGTTGGCTTTTGGAACTCCTAAGAGGCGGCGCCTTTCTTCAATATAATCATTCATTCGCAACACGTATCAGATTATTCATAATGAATAGGATTTATTTGTTTAAATTTGTTTACATTCTTCATTGTAACCAAAAAGTCACAAATGATTAAACACACACACACACACACACATGAGCAGATTGGTCAAAAATATTATTTATTTAAGACAATCAGAAAGAATGTGTTGGTACTTATTTATTTTGAACCAAAGACTTGAATGAGTGAGTCACTTAAATGAGTGAGCTTTATGCTGACAAATGTAGCTTTATGCTGTAAAATGTCCTGCTAAATACGCCAAGCCTAAAGGAAATTCCATTTAAAAAATGTAAACGTAATAGAAAAATGTAAATGTAATAAATTAATTAAATGGAGCAGGTCTTGAAAATATGTACAAACTTTTCCCCCTCTGTGTCCAAAATGTGCAATTTTATGGAAATCTATTACAGTAAGGTACTTTAATTGTTACCCAGAAATGCATTTGATATTAAAATAAATAAAGGGTTGCATTGGGCCTTTAACCTGAATGCAATTACAGAAATGTTGCTTTTGATTCAATTATACTACACATTCTTCAAGTGTTCTTGTGCACTGTCTCATATAAAACTTTTTTATCCTCGCCAACCTCTATGTCCCACTTGTGCAGGTTCTGTGTCAGGAGAACTTGCAGCTTCGTAAGACCAGCACCAGTAACCCCATCACCGTGAAGAGCCCGCCCGTCCCCGAACCCCCCAACCCTGTCCCTATCTCAGACCTCTCACGATCTGTGGCCGCCTCGACCCAGGAGCTCCACAGGAGAGGGGGGGATGGCGAGCCCTACTCAGGGGGCCCGGTAGGCATCGGCCTAGCCGACGCAGGCAGGAGCACCTCCAACCTGGCCATCTCTGGCTCTCACAAACACCTGGCCCACTTTGGGTCAACTGTCAGTATCGCCTCGGACATCTCCAACCCGTACGCCACACAGGAGCTCCAGCAGAGGCTGAGCGAGTTGCAGAAGTAAGCATGTATGAACGCAAGCGCACACACAAACACATTGATACATGCACATACATGTCATATACTGTTCTCTCTGCTACCGCATGGCAAGCAGTACCAATGCACCAAGTCTGGAGCCAACAGCACCCTGAACAGCTTCGACCCCCAATCCATAAGACTGCTAAATTGTTAGTCCGGGTAGCTATTTGGTTATCTGCATTGACTCTCTTTTGACACATCATATACAGTACGCTGCTGATACTGTTTATTGTCTAATCTGTCACACCTAGTCACTTTACCCCTACCTATATGTACAGCTGTATTATCTCAATTACCTCATACCCGTGCACATCGACTCGGTGGTGGTACCCCTTGTATATAGTCAAGTTATCAAGTTAGGCCCCTTACTTTTTTTCTATCTTTACTTATTGACATGCCACTGGCTTTGAGTCACTGAAATGACTGCAGCACTTAACAAAGAGCTGCAGTTAGTTTCAGAATGGGTGGCAAGAAATAAGATAGTCCTACATATTTTGAAAACTAATGCATTGTATTTGGGACAAATCACTCAATAAACCCTAAACCTCAATAAAATCTAATGAATAATGTGGAAATTGAGCAAGTTGAGGTGTACTTGGAGTAACCGTGGATTGTGAACTGTTATGGTCAAAACATGTTGATACAACAATAGCTAAGATGGGGAGAAGTCTGTCCATAATAAAGCGCTGCTCTGCCTTAATAACACTATCAACAAGGCAGGTCCTACAGGACCTAGTTTTGTCACACCTGGACTACTGTTCAGTAGTGTGGTCAGGTGCCCAAAGAGAGATTTGTGGCATACACCACAAGACATGCCACCAGAGGTCTCTTCACAATCCACAAGTCCAGAACAGTCTAGAGGTGCACAGTACTACATAGAGCCATGACTACATGGAGCTATATTCCACATCAGGTAACTGAGGCAAGCAGTAGAATCAGATACAAAAATGAATAAAAATGCACCTTATGGGACTGTGAAGAGACACATACACACACAGGTACAGATGCATGCATACGCACACGGGCAATAGCACACGCACTTTACACACACATATTGTTGTATGGTGGTATCATACATTTTGTGTTGTGGATATGTGGTGGTGTGACAGTGTTATATGATGTACTGTTTTATCTTTAGTTGTATGTGTAATGTAAGTGTCTTAGTGTGTTTGGACCCCAGGCAGAGTAGCAGCAGCTAATGGGGATCCCTAATAAAATACAAAATACAAGTACCACATTGTGACACAATACAAAGGAACACAACGACATTGACTAACCTGCAGATTATATTACAGACTTAATGTGAATGATTGTTTTGTTACAGAACAATGTGACTAATGTGTGTGTCTCTGTCTACAGTGGATCAGCTGGTCATTTGCCCCTGGGTGAGGTGCAATTGACTGTCAGACACAGCCCTCAGAGGAACAAGCTCATTGTGGTTTTGCATGCCTGCCGGTAAGAGACATGGCGGGAGACTTAGGTCCCGCGTCCCAAAGGCCATTTAGGATGCATCCATACTGTAGTTTCCACATGTTACTCTATTACACTAACTATTGGAGAATGTATCATATTCTGTTATCAGCTTTATCCACTCATTTTTATTCAATTTACAAGCCTTTTTCTTTGACCACAGACTTGATGCGCAATAATATAATCATTTTGGATAATTTTATTTTAACCGATTACACATTATTAGCCTATATGGACAGAGCTAAATGTAAATGTTTTTTTTTTTTACAGACAATATGAAAAGCGTAACCATGGTAGCAATTGAAAGGGAACAGTTTGGAGATTATGAGAAAATGATGAGACCAAAGTTGAGGACACAACAGTTCACCTGACACAAGACTGAATCCAAACACTACAATGTTGATTTTATGTGCATGTTACATTTGCTGTACTTTTCACCTCATGTGTTGATAATGAAATCTGAATATCTGGCCACACTCCCTAAGCAATTTCAATGCACTTTTATGACTCAAAGAAGAGTCATCAACTATAAGGTGCAATTTTTTTACTTTCCTAGCTTTGCCATTGAGGAACTAGAGCAAGAACACAACCCAGCATCCCCTCCAACTGACAATTACTGTTGTTTATGCAATCCAGAAATTGACCATTATAAATTGCAATATGGTCAGTTGGGCATCATTTGAAAGCTTGTTCTATTGCCAAAATGACTAGCTAAGTAATAAAATATGATCTTACAGTGTTTGGCTTTCAGAAGGCAATTCAGAGAAAAATATTGTAATTATTTGGTGCGCATAGAAAGGAGTCATAAGTGCATTCAGGTGTGCCGTGTTGAATTTTCTTCACAACAGACAAACAGGCTGTAACGGTTCTCTTGTGGTGAAGGAGAGTCGGACCAAAATGCAGCGTGTAGATTGCCATCCATGTTTAATGAACGAACGTAAAACACGAATCAATATTAAACACTACAAAACAAAGAACATAACGAAAACCGAAACAGCCTATACTAGTGTAAACTAACACAGAGACAGGAACAAGGACAATCACCCACCCCACACTCAAAGAATATGGCTGCCTAAATATGGTTCCCAATCAGAGACAACGATAAACACCTGCCTCTGATTGAGAACCACTTCAGACAGCCATAGACCTAACTAGAACACCCCACTAAGCTACAATCCCAATACATACACACCACATACAAAAACCCATGCCACACCCTGGCCTGACCAAATAAATGAAGATAAACACAAAATACATTGACCAGGGCATGACACAGGCTCATTCTGATCAGAACAACCGAGGGTTTCACGCCATACAGTGCTGTGAAGCACAGAGCCTGAGCTCTGATATCATTTATAGTGTGTTACTGTACAGCCACTGCGTTCCAATTTAGGCAAAATCTGTCATTTTCAACCTGTGTACAAGTGTAAAGGGCTACCCCAAATGATGTGATACAGTGTGTTCTTTTTTTATCTATCTCTCTACCTCCACTCTCTGTCTTTCTCTCTCCCACTCTCCACAGAAACCTGATTGCGTTCACAGATCATGGGTCGGATCCGTATGTGCGGCTCTATCTTCTACCTGACAAGCGAAGGTCTGGGAGGAGGAAAACCCACACGCACAAGAAGGACCTGAACCCTGTTTACGATGAGATGTAAGTTTCAACATTCCTCTTTGTTCCTCTTACCATCAAACACCAGTGGATTTACTGCTCGTCTACTGGTAGTCATTGTATAATTGAATTGTTTGTGTGCATGTGTTGTCAGATTTGAGTTCGGCGTGTCGGTCGTGGAGTTGCACAGGAGGACTCTGGATGTGGCGGTAAAGAACGGAGGAAATATATTTTCCAAACACAAAGGGCTGCTGGGGAAGGTGAGACTGGACCTCTCCTCCTACTGCAGAACTGTGTCTATCCATGCATGCCCCTTCTGTTATTCGATAACATACAGTAAATGTGAATACACATTATTACCTGTCCAAAGCTCACTTTTCCTCCTTCATATCGTGTCATCTTGACAGGTGCTGGTGGATTTGACTCACGAGGATATCGTCAAGGGATGGACACAATGGTCAGTGAAATAATTCCTTTGTTTATTTATTTATTTTGTACAATTATTAGTACGATTAAGTCCAGTCGTGTTCACACACATATTTGGGGACTTCTTAGAAGAATTTAATAAGAACTTTCATCATAAGATCTGAATATCAAGGAATCAAGCATAGAATAAGACTGAGTGTTTGTTATTCTAGATTTTTTATTTATTTTTATTTACAATGTGTCTCCTCTCTTTGCTACTAGGTATGAGTTGAGTGAGGATGGTCTGAGAAAAACTCTCCAGCAGCTGTAGACTACACTGTGAGAGGTAGAGGAGGACCTAACCAAGTCTTCACCAACGTGGCATTGCCACTAGGGCCCTACTGTAAGTGTCAAGCAGTGTCTATAGAATAGTGCTGTTTTAGGATAAGTTTTGCTTTTTGGATAACAATGAATACAATTACATAGTTAGGTGTGAAATTATCCTAGATCAGCACTCCTACTCGGAGACACTTGGCATATACGGCCCCTGAGCAAACGTATTTGCCTTTTTCATACAATTGCTTTTAAATCCATGAACAACTTTTTGGGGGGTTTTCCCTTTTTTAAATTATCGTTTATTTACATGACTTGCAATTGTAAAAAAAAATATATACATTTTGATATTCATTTATTCACATCAGTTGCATCGTTATCTCTCCCCACTTAGAAATGATCCAGTGCAATAGTAAGAAAGGGAGTATGTGTTCAAACTAATTCTACATTTTTTAAATCCATTTTAAAATAAAATGATTGAGGACTGTAACAAAATATATATTTTCTTGCTACGGCTGTTACAGCAGGTTTTGCTGCCTTGTTTTATGTCGGGAATGTACAACATATGAATATGTAAATATGTACAATGACAATGAGGACTAAAGAGAAGGTTTATTATAATGTTTGTAGTGGAGGGTTTTGCTTGGTCACAATGACTATTTTATAATTCAACAAACTACATGCAAACTATATCAGAGCTAAGTTGAACTACGACCCGTCTATCCTCTAAGGGAAATAGTATATAAATGTATATGTATATTACTTCACCACCAAAGAGACAATGAAATGAAATACTTGTCTGTGGGGTTTTAACTAAAGCAAATATGTTTGCACACTATTCGTTTATGCATGTTTAAATCTTTCAAAGCATCAGCATAGTGTTACCAGTAATAATAACAGAACTTGGCTGAGTTCACCTCACAGTGATATTCCAGCCTTCTTCAAATCATTGTGGTTTATGATAATTGATTTCCCAACTCTGAAATCACGACAGATGAAATATATTTATCATGGTTGTTGTCAATAAATGCACCAGTCTTCATGTTTTTGTTCTACGAACACATTTCAGCATGCACATCTTATTCAACACTTCTCTTTACTGCAATCGCTTGCAAAAAACAATGTTTTGGTTTACGTTATAGCTGTGAAATGATCCTAGATCAGCACTCCTACTCGGAGACACTTGGCATATACGGCCCCCTCACCTTTATTGATTATGTCACCTGTACCTGGATATCTGTAACACATGTAAACACTCTGTTATGACTTTATTGATCTGGTTACCATAGTAATGATGTATCATAAAGAAAGCATTTTAGATTGTACCATGTTTAAGCTGTAACATAGTGGCTTGTAGCCTAATGTATCAGTTCTGATGTGTTCTCATATTTCTGCAACCTCTGTCCTTTTTTAAAAGTAGTTGTATGCGTACCTACAGGTAACTGCCAAAATAAAGAAACCGCCAACATAGTGTCTTCATAGGGCTTTGGGCCACCACGACCCAGAACAGCTTCAATGCACCTTGGAGGGATGCGACACCATTCTTCCATGGAAAAATTCCATCATTTGGTGTTTTGTTGATGGTGGTGGAGAACACTCAGAATCTCCCATAAGTGTACACTTGGGTTGAGATCTGGTGAGTGAGAGACGCGCGCGCGTGCAAACACACACAGGGGTGGACTGGGAAGTAAATTCAGCCATGGCATTTTAGCCACGCCATCCTACATCCCTGTGTCAGCGCGTCTCTCTCTCTGTTTTTATTTCTCCTAGCTCTATTGTACTTGACTCTGGTGCTGCTAAGGGTAGCATCACTGGGACCAGAAGACCAGGCGGCCACACTGCCTGTGCTGAGCCCAGCAACATCCTAGTTGTGAAATAATAAAAACACATTTGTCAGGCGAAGACAATTGCTGAATAAATGTCTAATAGATGACCATTGACTCACAATTCCTAGGGCCCTCTGTTTTGGCAGAACATGCAACATTACTTGGATTTGAACCTTTATTTGAAGCCTTTTCCAGAAATGAGAATTAAAACATAAATGAAAGCAATTGTCTGAGGATGGTGCTGCACCATCTGAAATAATAATACACAGGGGAAGTTTGATTTAATAAGCTTTAAATAAAGGTTCAAATCCAGGTCATGGCCTCCCAAGTGGTGCAGTTGCAGTGCTAACTGCCACTAGAGATCCTGGTTCGAGTCCAGGCTCTGTCACAGCCAGTCGCGACCGGGAGACCCATGTGGCGGCGCACAATTGGCCCAGCGTCTTCCGGGTTAGGGGAGGGTTTTGCCGGCAGGGATGTTCTTGTCCAATCACGCACTAGTGTCTCCTATGGCGGGCCGGTCGCAATGCACTCTGACACGGTCGCCAGGTGTACGGTGTTTCCTCCGTCACATTGGTGCGGCTGGCTTCCAGGTTAAGCGGGCATTGTGTCAAGAACAGTGTCCGTACGGGAGTTGCAGTGATGGGAAACGACTTTAACTACCAATTGGATACAACGAAAAAGGGTAGAAATTAAAAATCCAGGTCATGTGACATGATGAACCAAAACACAGGGCCCTATCTAACATTAAGAGCACCTTCCTAATATTGAGTTGCACTCCCCCACCCCATTCGCCCTCAGAACAGCCACAATTCGTCGGGGCATGGATTGTTAAGGTGTTAAGCGTTCGGTAGGGATTCTGGCCGACGTTGACTCCAATGCTTCCCACAGTCATGTCAAGTTGGCTTGATGTCCTTTGGGTGGTGGACAATTATTGATACATACAGGAAACTGTTGTGCTTGAAAACCCAGCAGTGCTGCATTTCTTGACACAAACCCGTGCGCCAGGCACCTGCTATCATACCTTGCCAAATACATTTAAACTCAGATTTCACAATTCCTGACATTTAATCCTAGTAGAAAATCCCAGTCTTAGGTCAGCTTGGATCACCACTTTATTTTAAGAATGTGAAATGACAGAATAATAGTAGAGTGATTTATTTCAGCTTTTATTTCTTTCATCACATTCCCAGTGGTTTAGAAGTTTACATTCACTCAATTAGTATTTGGTAGCATTGCTTTTAAAATGTTTAACTTGGGTCAAACGTCTCGGGTAGCCTTCCACAAGCTTCCCACAATAAGTTGGGTGAATTTTGGCCCATTCTTGCTGACAGAGCTGGTGTAACTGAATCAGGTTTGTAGGCCTCCTTGCTTGCTCACACTTTTTCAGTTCTGCCCACAAATGTTCTGTAGGATAGAGGTCAGGGCTTTGTGATGGCCACTCCAATACCTTGACTTTGTTGTCCAAGCCATTTTGCCACAACTTTGGAAGTATGCTTCGTGTCATTGTCCATTTGGAAGACCCATTTGCGACCAAGCTTCAACTTCCTGACTGATGTTGCTTCGATATATCCACATGCTTTTCCTTCCTCATGACGCCATCTATTTTGTGTAGTGCACCAGTCCCTCCTGCAGCAAAGCACCCCCCATAGCATGATGCTGCCACCCCCGTGCTTCACGGTTGGGATGGTGTTCTTCGGCTTGCAAGCTTCCCCCTCTTCCTCAAAACATAACGACGGTCATTATTGCCAAACAGTTCCATTTTTGTTTCATCAGACCAGAGGACATTTCTCCAAAAGTACGATCTTTGTCCCCATGTGCAGTTGCAAACCGTAGTCTGGCTTTTTTATGGCGGTTTTGGAGCAGTGGCTTCTTCCTTGCTGAGCGGCCTTTCAGGTTATGTCGATATAGGACTTTTTTTTACTGGGGATATAGATACTTTTGTACCTGTTTCCTCCAGCATCTTCACAAGGTCCTTTGCTGTTCTGGGATTGATTTGCACTTTTCTCACCAAAGTACGTTCATCTCTAGGAGACAGAACGAATATCCTTCCTGAGTGATATGACGGCTGCGTGGTGCCATGGTGTTTATACTTGCGTGCTATTGTTTGTACAGATGAACATGGTACCTTCAGACGTTTTTCTGAGGTCTTGACTGATTTCTTTTGATTTTCCCATGATGTCAAGCAAAGAGGCACAGAGTTTGAAGGTAGGCCTTGAAATACATCCACAGGTACACCTCCAATTCACTCAAATGATGTCAATTAGCCTATCAGAAGCTTCTAAAGCCATGACATCATTTTCTGGAATTGTCCAAGCTGTTTAAAGGCACAGTCAACTTGTATGTAAACTTCTGACCCACTGGAATTGTGATACAGTGAATTATAAGTGAAATAATCTGTAAACAATTGTTGGAAAATTATTTGTCATTCATAAAGTAGATGTCCTAACCGACTTGCCAAAACTACAATTTGTTAACAAGAAATTTGCGGAGTGGTTGAAAAACAAGTTTTAATGACTTCAACAGAAAATAGTTTGTCTTGCCCAATCACACTCTGAATGGCACACAATCCATGTCTCAATTCTTTCAGGGCTTAAAAATCATTAACCTGTCTCCTCCCCTTCATCTACATTTACATTTTAGTCGTGTAGTAAATGCTCTTATCCTGAGCGACTTACAGTAGTGAGTGCATACATTTGAATACTGGCACTGGGGATCAAAGCTTTCAACTTGGATTCACATGGTCAGTCTGTCATGGAAAGAGTTCATAATGTTTTGTACACTCAGTGTATATACATAATATAGAGCCAAACTATTAAGGAACTGGCAGTACATCTGTTTGTATATAGTTAGGTTTCCATCCGATTGGTGATGGATTTTCATGCAAATTTTTTTTTTTTTAAATGCATAAAAACAATATGAGCATTTTCCCACCAGAGATGTTTTCATCAAATTGACTTACAAAATACATTTTTGCCATTAAATTCCCATGTACCGAAATATTAAATACAAGTGAATTGGGTTTCCATTGCATTTTCAACTCTACTGATGGTTTTCTCACAAAAACAATTGCATTACAGTGCCTTCAAAGTATTCATACCCCTTGATTTACAGTATTCCACATTTTGTTGTTACAGCCTGAATTTAAAATGTATTATTCATTTTTTATCCATCTACACACAATACCCTGTAATGACAAAGTGAAAGCATGCTTAAAAAATGTTTGCACATTTAATAAAAATTAAATCCAAAAATACCACATTCACTTGTGTTCACACCCATCTACACACAATACCCTATAATGACAGTGAAAACATGCTTACTTGTTTGTGTGCAAATGTATTGAAAATGAATGCAGAAATATCTCATTCGAATAAGTATTCACACCCCTGAATCTGTACTTAGCACCTTTGGCAATGATTACAACTGTGAGTATTTCTGTGTAAGTCTATAAGAGCTTTCCACACCTGGATTTTGCAACATTTGCCCATTTATCTTTTCAAAATTCTTCAAGCTCTGTCAAATTGGTTGTTGATCATTGCTAGACAACCATTTTCAGGTCTAGCCATAGATTTTTAAGTAGATTTGTCAAAACTGTAACTCAACCACTCACCTCTAATGTAGATTTAGCCTTGTGTTTTAGGTGATTGTCCTGCTGTTATTTCCTGTGCTTAGCTCCATTTCTTTTTTATCCTGAAAACTCTCCAGTCCTTAATTATTACAAGCATACCCATAACCTGATGCAGCCACCACTATGCTTTAAAATATGGAGAGGGTTTTCAGTAATGTGTTGTATTGGATTTGTCCCAAACAAAACACTTTCTATTGAGGACAAACATATAATTGCTTGCCACATTTTTGCAGTATTACTTTAGTGCCTTGTTGCAAACAGGTTGCATGTTTTGTAATATTGTTATTCTGGAGAGGCTTCCTTTTCACTCTGTCAATTAGGTTAGTATTGTGGAGTAACTATAATGTTGTTGATCCACCCTCAGGAGAAAACTATCACAACCATTAAACTCTGTAACTGTTTAAAGTCACCATTGGCCTCATGGTGAAATCCCTGAGCGATTTCCTTCCTCTCCGGCCACTAAGTTAGGAAGGACACCTGTATCTTTGTAGTGACTGGGTGTATTTATACACCATCCAAAGCGTAATTGACAACTTAACCATGCTCAAAAGGATGATCACTGTCAGATTTTTTTTTTACCCATCTACCAATAAGTGCCCTTCTTTATGAGGCATTGGAAAACCTCCCTGGTCTTTGTGGTTGAATCTGTGTAGAATTCGCTGCTCGACTGAGAGACCATACAAACTGTATGTGTGTGGTACAGAGATGAGGTAGTCATTAAAAATCATGTTAAACACTGTAATTGCACACAGAGTGAGTCCATGTAACTTATGTGATTTAATAAGCCCTTTGTACTCCCAAACTTATTTAAGCTTAAACTTATTGACTAAAGACATTACAGCTTTTATTTTTGTATTAATTAGTAAAAATGACAAAATATAAATTCACGTTATGGGGTATAGTGTGTGCCAGTGACGACAAAAATCTCAATTTAAGCTCATCACCTTGCACTTTCACCACCCTGTGATGTTCATCATCATTTACTTTATCTGGAGCCTAATAAACTGCATGCTTTTCCCAACCAGTCATAATGGGAGGACCACACAACATGTGTGACTCCATGCGTAACTCCATGTTTACTTCCATATGATGGTTATTATATCCATATTTGCTCATAAAAGCATTTCCACAGACATTTCTGGCATAATTAATTTTACCACCACAAAAAGATCCCACCTTGTCTATCGTATTTTGTTTTGTCGACATTTGAAAAGTTGACCTAAATTGTTCTGTTTCGGGCCTCTCCCCCCACTCTCCCTCCCCCCGGATTACCAGCACCATCTGGCAAGTGTCTTCACTGACATTTTCAACCTCTTCCTGACTGAGTCTGTAATACCTACATGTTTCAAACAGACTACTATAGTCCCTGTGCACAAAAAAGCGAAGGTAACCTTCCTAAATGATTACCGCCCAATAGCACTCACGTCAGTAGCCATGAAATGCTTTGAAAGGCTGGTCAAGGCTCACGGAAACCCTAGATCCACTCCAATGTTATTGTTCATTTTTTATAAAAAAAAAAAACTTTATTTAGTAAATATTTTCTTAACTCTTCTTGAACTGCACTGTTGGTTAAGGGCTTGTAAGTAAGCATTTCACGGTAAGGTCTACACTTGTTGTATTTGGTGCATGTGACAAAGTTTGATTTCATTTGAATTCGCATACCGCCCCAACAGATCCACAGATGACGCAATCTCAATCATGCTCCACATTGCCCTCACCAATGTGAGAATGCTGTTCATTGACTACAGCTCAGTGTTCAACACCACAGAACCCACAAAGCTCATCACTAAGCTAAGAACCCTGGGACTTAACACTTCCGTCTGCAACTGGACTTCCTGACGGGCCGCCCCCAGGTGGTAAGGGTAGGCAACAGCCCATCTGCCACGCTGATCCTCAACACAGGGGCCCCAACACAGGGGCCCCTCAGGGGTGCATGCTTAGTCCTCTCCTGTACTCCCTGTTCACCCACGACTGCATGGCCAAGCATGACTCCAACACCATCATTAAGTTTGGTGACAACACAACAGTGGTAGGCCTGATCACCGACAATGATGAGACATCCTATAGGGAGGAGGTCAGAGTGCCAGGACAACAACCTCTCCCTCATTGTGAGCAAGAGGAGCTGATCATGGACTATTGGAAAAGGAGGACCGAACAGGCTCCCATTAACATCGACGGGGCTGAAGTGGAGTGGGTCGAGAGTTTCAAGTTCCTTGGTGTCCACATCACCAACAAACTATCATTTTCCAAACACACAAAGACAGTCATGAAGAGGGCACGACACCATCTTCTCCCCCCTCAGGAGACTGAAAAGATTTGGCACAGGTTTCACCGGACTGATGACACTCTCCTCAAAACGCCTGCGCTGCAGCATACTCCTAGCCAACATCTCTCTCCAATATCCCTCCTCAAACTGTTCCATCGACTCCCAGACGGTCTCTGGCTCTCTCCTCGGCTCGGCCCCCCCCCCCCCCCCAAAAAAACCGTGGGGTTGCCCTTGGTCTGTTTGTGGCAGCGGACCCCGGCGTCGTCGCTGTCCTCCTTTACTCCTCGGAGACTTCCGCCATGGAAGGGTCTCGCATCCACCTAGTATCTCTGCCCATGACCAACTCTCCTTCACCTCCTGGGCACGCTGCTTGGTCCTGACTAGGGGGGATATTCTGTCACGACCGTCGTATGAATAATTGGACCAAGGTGCAGCGTGAGTAGAGTTCCACATTTTATTGATAGTGACATTCCAAAACAACAAAGATATATAATGATTGTGAAATACGTAGCGCACATAGGCACTCATACAAAACAATATGCCACATAGCTGGTAGGAAAATTGCACTAAGTATGATCCCCAATTAGAGGTAACGATTATCAGCTGCCTCCAATTGGGAACCATAGACACACACCAACATAGAAATATAATACCTAGAAACCCCCCTAGTATATAGGCGTGACAGACCTATATACTAGGTGGTGTCAGAGGAAGGCCCCCAATTTTTTAAAAGACTACACCTGTTGTATTTGGTGCATGTGACAAATAAAATTTGATTTGTCAATACCTAAGCCTAGCATCACTGAGACCAGGAGACCACACTGTCTGTGCTGAGCCCAGCAACATCCTAGTTGTGAATGAATAAACACATATTAGACAAAGAGAAAAATCACTGAATAAATGCCTTATATATTAGCATTGGCTTATAATACCTTAAAACAGCCTAACTACAAATTAGTGCCTGTCAAGTGTGTGTATAGGTAGCTATTGACTTATGTGTACTAAAAGCCAATCTAAGGACTTTTTAGGCTATGGCAAGTTAGTACCTGTCACATTTGTTCCTCGAATCCCCCCTTCCCTGATTAAGTGGTAATAGCCCGCTATTTCATACGATATAGAGCAAAAATATTAACTCTTAACAAAAAAAGCGAGTTTAATTGACTCGAACCTTGAAACTTTCGACTTCAACTGTTTCTATAATTTCGACCAGCCCACCCTTTGAGGCCTCCTTTGAGGCCCCTCTTTTAATGTCACTGAGGTCTCTTCTTCTTCTTCTTGGGAGATAAACTAATGGGCAACTTGGCATTGTTATACGTAACCCTAAGTATAATGGGATGTTAATCGTGTAATTAACTCAAGAACCACACCCGTGTGGAAACACCTGCTTTTCAATATACTTTGTACCCCTCAAGTGGTTCCTTGATTTTGTCAGTTGTGTGTAAGACATCAAATGAAAACTGTCTCTGGAGTGAGGCTCCTATCCTCCTCTTGTTCCGAATTGGTTTGCCATCTCTATGTACTTGTTTATCTTATGCCTTATGTCCACAAATATTCAGATATTTAAAAGTACAATCTTTTTACAATTACCATGTTTGAGAATGTCTCCTTATGTCTTTTAAATGATAAAGAGTGTTTGCTGTATACACAGCAACAAGCTGTATATTACTTTGGCTCCTTGGACTTTATTCTAATGTCCCACTGTTATCAAACTTTTATTGGTAGAACTTGCTCTGAATTTGAACTAATGCTTATTTTTTAATTTGTGTGTCATATTGTTTTCATTCATTTGAATGTCTTACTGTTTTCATTTACTTGAGCTATATCACTGCAAATGAGTCACATGAGATGCCATTTGAGGGATGGTTTTGTAAATGGTGTATGTGTCAGTGTGATCACGATGATTGACTCACCTGATCTGAGATTGTTTTACCATTTGTATTACCTTGGTTGAGTTTTATTTATCTGGTCATTAGTTTCAGAGAGAGGGAGGGATGTCAGTCAACTCAAACCACCTTAATGTTCTCAATTCCCACCTTTCTCAGCTGTTTCTTCAAAGTCTGTACATTAGGTCTTCTACATATTAAAGGTTCTCTATCTGAAGATCACACCAAAGCAGGATGCTGCAATAACAGATGTGATTATGTATTATTGCATGAGAGAGAGAACCTGTGCCACAGAATGATGTGGAGAGACTGAGAGAGCGAGAGCGATGGAATGAGAGAGAGAGCGATGGAATGAGAGAGAGAGCGATGGAATGAGAGAGAGAGCGATGGAATGAGAGAGAGAGCGATGGAATGAGAGAGAGAGCGATGGAATGAGAGAGAGAGCGATGGAATGAGAGAGAGAGCGATGGAATGAGAGAGAGAGCGATGGAATGAGAGAGAGAGCGATGGAATGAGAGAGAGAGCGATGGAATGAGAGAGGGAGCGATGGAATGAGAGAGAGAGCGATGGAATGAGAGAGAGAGCGATGGAATGAGAGAGAGAGCGATAGAACGAGAGAGAGAGCGATGGAATGAGAGAGAGCGATGGAATGAGAGAGAGGGAAAGATGGAATGAGAGAGTGATTCATGCTAGAAAGGTAGATCTAATGTTTGGGATTTCCTGGAACAAATGCTGTCAGTTGGAATTTTCTGTAAATGTCCTCATAGTATACATGCAGTAGGCCTACTGTTATTACTTCCTAAATTATAACAGAAGGCATATATTGGGATTTCATTTGGCACATTCATTCTGCTGTTCATTGCTTTTCAAGGCTTAAAAATCCTCCTTTATCCTATCTCCTCCCCTTCATTTACACTGATTGAAGTGGATTTAACAAGTGACATCAATAAGGGATCATAGCTTTCACCTGGATTTACCAAGTCAGTGCATTTGGAAAGTATTCAGACCCCTTGACTTTTTCCACATTTTGTTAGGTTAAAGCCATTATTACAGCCTTATTCTAAAATGTATTAAATAGTTTTCCCCCCTCATCAATCTATACACAAATCCCATAATGACAAAGCAAAAACTGGATTTAGAAGTTTTAGCAAATGTATATATAAAAAAAACTGACATCACATTTACATAAGTATTCAAATCCTTTATCAGTACTTTGTTGAAGCACCTTTGGCAGCGATTACAGCCTTGATTCTTCTTGGGTATGACATTACACATCCCAACAGCATGAGGCTGCCACCACCGTACCAGGTTTCCTCCAGGCATTCAGGCCAAAGTTCAATCGTGGTTTCATCAGATGCAAGAATCTTGTTTCCCATGGTCTGAGAGTCCTTTAGGTGCCTTTAAGCAAACTCCGATCAGACTGTCATGTGCCTTTCACTGAGGAGGGGTTTCTGTCTGGCCACTCTACCATAAAGGCCTGATTTGTTGAGTGCTGCGGAGATGGTTGTCCTTCTGGAAGGTTCTCCCATCTCCACAGAGGAACTCCGGAGCTCTGCCAGAGTGACCATCGGGTCCTTGGTAATCTCTCTGACCAAGACCCTTCTCCCAATTGCTCAGTTTCCCGGGTGGCCAGCTCTAGGAAGCGTCTTTGTGGTTCCAAACTTCT
Organism: Oncorhynchus kisutch; assembly: GCF_002021735.2. NCBI lineage: Eukaryota > Metazoa > Chordata > Actinopteri > Salmoniformes > Salmonidae > Oncorhynchus > Oncorhynchus kisutch. The sequence continues at coordinate 17,909,285 of NC_034203.2, forward strand.
TCCACAGGTGGACCCCAATCAAGTTGAAGAAATATCTCAAGGATGATCAATGGAAACAGGATGCACCTGAGCTCAATGTTGAGTCTCATAGCAAAGGGCCTGAATACTTATGTAAATACATTTGCAAAACATCTAAAAACCTGTTTTTGCTTCTTCATTATGGGGTATTGTGTGTAGATTGATGTGGAAACAAATTAATTTAATACATTTTAGAATAAGGCTGTAACGTAACAAAATGTAGGAAAAGTCAAGAGGTCTGAATACTTTGCGAATGCACTGTATGTCATGGAAAGAGCAGTGGTTCTTAATGTTTTGTATACTCAGTGGGTATTGTTGTGTGCGCTCAATGATGTGCTGGCTGCGCACTCTGCACGTGCGCTTCTCCTTGACGTCAGCTAGGAGGGGCCAAAGCGGTTTCTGTTGTGTCCTTAGTGCTGATCATCGTAGTGAGGCTGACTGCAGGAGCTGAGACCCAAGGAGCTACTGCCTGAAACGCCCTGCATCCTCCCCTACCTTCCATCTCCATCTCTCTCTCTATCCTGCATGTGAAGCATGGATTCGAGTTACATTTTTCTCGTCCTACTTGTTTCCCAAACCTATTTTCTAGCCTCTGCAGACAGGAAATTCGGTGAGTAGCCTACATCTATTAATCTGTGATTATGAAGGATCATAATGTTCCCACAGCTGCGAGGAGACGCACATATGGTTATTTTGGGTCTCTGTCAATATTTTATTAGGCAGTCTGGAAAGGCACTGAAGAGCCTACGACTGCAGCTCTTGTTTGTTGGAAGATATAACGGCTATATCTATAATGGGGGCAATTCGGTGTAATAAAGCCTAATGACAAGAAAAATGTGCAAGGAATATAGGCCTATATTATTGTTTACACCTGTTGTTTACATATACGTTTTTAACATGTGCAGGCCAGCACACCTAAAGTGTTACTACTTATTACTATTGTAATAGCCAATGGGTAGCCTAACAGTTTTCTTACTGGAATAAATGGCATTATTTAGGATACAGTATAACCCTTTTTTTGCAGGGAGAAATCGCAGAGAATCACTGTAGGCCATCAGGATGTTTGATGTCTTTCTCTCACTAAAATGGTGAGGGTCAGGGAAAAGTATTTTTCAATGTTGGGTGCGGGACAAATTCGCTTTATATTTTATATAATGTGGATATTCGGTTTTCTCTTGTCAATAGCTATTGAACCAAGCATTCCATCACTTTGAAGATGCTATATTCTGAATCAGGGGTGGATGGAGAGCAATCCACACTTTATTATTTATTTGTAAAAGATTTTGGATTACAATCGTCAACAGCTTTTACACAAAGTGCGCATGACTATGAAAATGATATCATCTGAATCAAGGGAGAATGGAGAATAACCATAGGTTTTTTGTTCATTGAAATTTCAATATACATTTTTTTTCTTCCGGCTTTCAAACTTCAATAGCTCTTACACGAAGTGTGCTGTGACTATGAAAATGCCATATTCTGAATCAGGGGAGGACGGAGAAAAATACACGTTTTTGTTGAAGTAAAAAAATACAATTTAAAAGCCATGTGTTTTTCTCCGAATATATCATTTTCAATGTCATGTCACGCTTTGTGTAAGAGTTATTGAATATTTAAATATTTTATTAGGTGTGGATTGTTCTCCATCCACCCATGATTCAGAATATACCATCTTCATGTTCATGCATGCTTGGTTCAATAGCTATTGACAAGAGAGAACCCTAGTTCCAGTACGAAACAAATTATACCTCTAAGAGAGCGGGCCACTTTATTATGTAACCTTGATAAGTGGCGGCAGCGCTGCTATGGTGACCAGGAAAATGGTAGCTATGCTGCTCATTGGGAGGAAAAGCAAAACATTATTACTGTCTAAACCTTCCAAAACCTATTTGTTTGTAGCCATATCTATTATTATAAAGATAAGCATTTTAAGAAGAGAGATGAAAATGAATCACATTGTAGAACACTTCCTCCTTTTAGTATTATATATGGGTATAGACTAATTGTTATCTATATTAAAGGCTATGTAATACAATACTCATCCCATGGAAACCATGTTTTTCATATCAAACAGTATCTAATGATTATTCCGTGAGCATATTTGATAGTGATGTGGAAAAGTTCATCTAAGGCCTCTGTGTGGTGATGAGTTCCATTTACTTCAGTTTTCAGTCGTTTGCTGTTCAATGTGATGTTGTAGCCTCATAACGTTTTCTAATTGCATTTGCGATAACTCCATCATTCAGGTGAAGGTCAATTAGCTGCCATTAATGCCGTGTGTGTTTTCCCATCGACTTCACTGACTTACCCTTGTTTGACGCACACCAGAATTGAGGGAACTGTTCTGCATGCTAAAAGTACAGCAATAGCATACGGTGCACAGTGTCCGAACAGGTGTCAAGACATGTACACAATGCCATGGACTAATGTGTAACACGTACCATGACGCTGCTTTTACCCCTGTGCAGTACCTCTCTTATTACTCTAGTAATGTTGTATAAACATGTTGTCGCCATGGAGCATAGTAATTACTGTATTACTACACAGGGATAAGAGCAAGTTACATGAAGTGTCACCAGCTCACTCTGACTGTTCTACCTCCTCAATAGCATTTTCTCTATATTATGTACTATATTGTACAATACGCTGCCTTGCCTGTCTCACTCAGCTTTGACCTTATTGATATTGGATGTACTGTAGGGCCGGTATCCCAGACACAGATTAGGTCTAGTCCTGGACTAAAAATCCCTTTCAATGGACAATCTCTATTGAAGTGTGCCTTTTTAGTCTGGGACTAGGCTTAATCTGTGTCTGGGGAAACCCTCCTGTAATGTTCAGGACAAGCAGAATGTTATTCTTGGTTGCAGTTAGTGGAGTGTTTTGATGGTCTACCACCACATTCAGAAGTGATGCTGTCAAGGTTTAACGTTTCATTTTCCTCTGTTGTGTCTTGGCACAGCATACAGGCTTGTGTAAATTGTAGATTTGTAGATTATTGGTAAGGTGAGGGACAATATTACCCTTTCTAATGAGGCGACTAAGATGTCTAGATCTTTCCTGACCCATATGAGGATGTAGATAGGGCATTAGCTTTGATTCCCCTGTAGCTACTAGCTAGTATCATTTGACAACAGTAAAATCTGTTACGCTCTTGTTTTTGCTGCAACTGAGCCTTACTATGACTATATACTCGTGCCCACGTTGCCTGTGTCAGATTTTGTATCATGTGGTTGAGTGACTGCTGTCACTAACAGCTGGTGAAGCTTCATTCACTGACTGCAACCCCAATCACCTGTGTGCCATCTTTAAGTTCACATGAACTTCAGTGTAGGCTTCAGATAGTATCCCTCTGTTTTCTTCAGTTTCATGCCAAATGAACACGACCTTGCTGTAAGAACACAGTCACCTTGTTCTTGTTGTGCTGCTACACACAATGTTATCTCACTGTGTTGTGTTCACTTCCTCTGAAGCCAGACAGACGACTCAATTTGAAGGCAGCTAGCTATGGGCTCAGAGAGGAAAGAACAACGCGTTATTTACAAGCTCGTGGGTTTATTTTTGGATGCCTGGCCTCGACTGTCTGAGTCACTTTTACTTCCTGTGTCAGTTGATCAAAAGCATTTCTACATTGGCTGTAGTGTCACTTGGGTGCGGCTGCTGATTTACAATCAGATGAAGAGGCCTAGTGGCGAACTAAAGAGCCACATTGCACTTAAGTTGTTGTGTTGCTTTTTTAAGTCATTTGTTTCTTCCTGGGTTGGTTGCTCAAGTTGAAAGCATACTTGGATCCATTCCCCAACGACAGCAGGGAGAAAGAAGAGCCAGCGTTATCATCCCCACTGTGTCCATAGTGACTGGGAACAAACAGCCTATAGAGATTGAACTTGTCTGATAATTTACAGGATTAAACTGTGAGGTGAAAAACAATCAAGTTGACAGTGTGTAACTTTCAAAGTGTCAATTTAGAGGAGGGCACAGATAGTGGTTTGGAATTGCAGTCCCAATATTTGCTTCATTGTTTGTGGACCTTGCCAGAACTACCCTGGAAATAACAGTTTCAATCAGGTGTGCTCACACACAGCTCCTTAAATTGATAGTAATCTCTCTGTTTGTGCTGCCTGACTAACTGCCCCCTGTTACTCTCATCCCCTCCTCTCACTTCCTGAGACTGACTGCCTGACTCAAAGCTCCAGCATTGATTCACGAGACTGAAGCATGGACACGATACGCAACGCTTCACTCAATCCTCTGAAGTCTCAGCCAAAGCCTGTATTCAATGTTCACTGCTCTTGCTATACACCACTACTCTAGCAGGTCTATTGCAATAGGTAAGGACATTTTCACATTGCTCAGATTGTTCTGCAGCTTCAGTATTTCATGAGGAGAGGCTGTTGACATGTTGTGACGGGGTCATGTCAGGCTATGTCCTCCTGTCCATGTAGTTTCCCTGTATACACTGCATCCAGGTGATGTCAGCCTCGATAGTCATCAGTCATGCCCCAATGCAACTGAACAATCAGCATGAATTAAAGATGTTAATACCTGTTGCTATGGAAACCGGCGCACAGGCATGTGTGAGATGACCTTTTCCGAGTGCCAGGCGGGCTAGTGATTGCAATATTTGATTTCGTTTTCCTGTTTAGTAAGTGTTTCTAGTCAGGCCGCTGGCTTACAGAGCAGAGAGATACTGACCCTCAACCAAACTATAAACCTACTGGGAGATGACTAACTGCTGGCTTTTTGTGGCTTGTTGAAGTCTAAAAGTTATTTGGGGTGACTGACTCAATTTCCTTAAAGTTAAGAACTAAAGAATGTCTAACAGTTACTGAGAGGAATGTGTTGTGTGACCAAGTTGAATGTAGGCTACTGTCATTCAAAAAGCATGGCTGCAGCCATCATTGGAATGTTTCCAACAGGCATGACACTAAGGTATGACTTTTCATAAAGTAACCTCTGAACATGTCTCGTTTTTAGTTTTCCGTTGCAAAACGTTTTGCTACGGTGTACCGGTGCCGTAATGAATACATCCCTGAGCTCTGTCCTTCAGTAACAGCTATCTGGTCGGAACATGCAGATTGTAGCGTGGAAAATGGCATGTGTCCCAAATGGCACCCTATTCCCTATGATATAGTGCACTACTTTTGACCAAAGTAGTGCACTTTAAAGGGAGTAGGGTGCCATTTGGGAAGTGGACTTGGACTCTTGTTTGTTAGAGAGATAACAGATTAAAATTGTTATGCTGCTTGGCAGCACTAAATCCAGGGTAACGACAGTGCTCTTTGCACACAGGGTGGAGTTGATTTGAAAAATCCATTCCCATGTCCAGTTCTTATTTGTCTCATGTGCCACCCACCACCTATTTAAGACTGCATTCATAATGGCCATGAAACCCACAGAGTAAGGCTTAGAGGTACACAAATGACAAATCAGGTTCAAAATCCCATTCAGAAGATGAAAACCCATTCAGCTGTTGATTTCAAAATGACTCAAAAATAGGATGAAACATGACTGTCTCTGAAATATTGTACAGTAACATCTTACTGTACGTCTTCAGAGCCAAAATAGGGCCATGTTGAATACAAGAGAAAATGTTAGAGGAACATGGTTTGTAAACAAGGGCACACCTCAGGGAAAAGGATGGCCACTATTATTCATTCACTTTACAATAAGGGGTGGACAAGAATGACTCAAACTAAATGTCTAGTGACAAATATGGAGAAGGGTAGGGTGTTGTTCAGTGGTGTAATTTTGCAATTAATGGATCCCCATTAGCTAACGCCGTAACGCTAGCCAATCTTCCTGGGGTCCAACACCAATTAACAAGACATTACAAACAACCACAATCAAGACTTCAAACATTCAACAAGTAGAAAGTACAGATAATTAAAATACCTGACAGGAAACACATTTAACATTCAGTTGATGCTTTCTATTTCCTGTCCAGTCATATGGTCTATCACATTAGATGTTCTTTCTATTTCCTGTCCAGTCATATGGTCTATCACATTAATGTTCTTTCTATTTATTGTCCAGTCATATGGTCTATCACATTAGATGTTCTTTCTATTTCCTGTCCAGTCATATGGTCTATCACATTAGATGTTCTTTCTATTTGTTGTCCAGTCATATGGTCTATCACATTAGATGTACTTTCTATTTCCTGTCCAGTCATATGGTCTATCACATTAGATGTTCTTTCTATTTGTTGTCCAGTCATATGGTCTATCACATTAGATGTTCTTTCTATTTATTGTCCAGTCATATGGTCTATCACATTAGATGTTCTTTCTATTTCCTGTCCAGTCATATGGTCTATCACATTAGATGTTCTTTCTATTTGTTGTCCAGTCATATGGTCTATCACATTAGATGTTCTTTAAAAAAATTATTGAAGGTGGATTTACTTTTTGCCTGAAAAATATGGATTGGTAAAAAGTTCCATTCAGCTATAGCTCTATATAATACTGTAGATTTAAGTCGATTTGTCCTTGGATTGAGTTGTTTTAGCTGCCCTGAATTTGCCTGTCTGGTTTGGTGGTTATGCGTGTTGCAAAGTATGTACTAGTTGGACTGAAAAATACCGTTTTTTAATTTTATTTTTTAAATATAACATTCCTAAAGAGAACCAGAAGACTGGATAGTCATTTGTTTTTAACGTGAAGCCATGAGAGATTCTGATGCATTTGATTAATATCCATTCAGTTAGTGTAGTGGATGGAATACTCAGGTATATGTCAGATACCCACTTATTTTTCAGAGGGCATTGCCTATTCTCACTTCTTAATCCCCACGATGAGTGTCAAAGTAGTGTAGTGGAGATATACACTGTATCAATTAATAAGGCTGATGGAACAGATCTTCCCAATTTAGGCGCAGGTAGGACCTACGGCAATATTTGGAAGTCTTTAGAAAATAATTGCCTCCACATTTCTATAGTGAGATTTTGGCTATAAGCAACTTTGAAGCAAGGTAAGACATGCCTCATAATAAGAATGAAAAAGACCAGGGTTCAAACAATTAAAGAACAGGACATATAGAGTGATTCTAATGAAAGGTCTAACTGTTGTATTCTGGTAGATGGAAAGGCTCTCAAAAATTCTCTATTAAATGTTAACTAGCTACATCTAATGATGTACGGTGAGAGTCGAGAAGCCAGTTCAGGGAGTGAATACCTTTTAATAAATAAACGAACACAACAAGAAACGCGAACAGCTCACCAACATGACACAGAAACAGGGAAAATGATGACTGGGGAAGAAACCAAAGGGAGTGACATATAAAGGGCAGGTAATCAAGGAGGTGATGGAGTTCAGGTGAGTGTCATTATGTGCAGATGCGCGTAATGCTGGCGACAGGTGTGCGCCATAACGAGCAGCCTGGTGACCTAGAGGCCGGAGAGGGAGCACACGTGACAGTATCCCCTCCCCAACGCGCGGCTCCAGCCGCAGGACGACGACCAAGATGATGATCCCAAGGATCAGGAGCGGACTGGTCACCTCTGCTAAGGTGAGGGAACCTGTTGATCTGGCTGAGGCGCTGGAGCATGACGACCTAGAGCGCTGGAGAGAGAGCATACGTGACAGTACCCCCTCCCCAGCACGTTCGGCTCCGGCCACAGGATGCCCACCACAGGGACGATCCCAGGGACCCGGAGCGGACCGGTCGCCTCCGCTGAGGCGCAGAAACCTGACAACCGGCTGAGCAGTGAGAGCCCGATGAGCTGGCTGAGACCTCCCTGGTTGCCTCGGTTGAGGTATGGGAGCCTATCAAACCCGCTGAGGCATGGGAGCCTATCAAACCCGCTGAGGCATGGGAGCCTATCAAACCCGCTGAGGCATGGTGAGCCTATCAAACCCGCTGAGGCATGGTGAGCCTATCAAACCCGCTGAGGCATGGTGAGCCTATCAAACCCGCTGAGGCATGGTGAGCCTATCAAACCCGCTGAGGCATGGTGAGCCTATCAAACCCGCTGAGGCATGGTGAGCCTATCAAACCCGCTGAGGCATGGTGAGCCTATCAAACCCGCTGAGGCATGGTGAGCCTATCAAATCAAATTTATTTATATAGCCCTTCGTACATCAGCTGATATCTCAAAGTGCTGTACAGAAACCCAGCCTAAAACCCCAAACAGCAAGCAATGCAGGTGTAGAAGCACGGTGGCTAGGAAAAACTCCCTAGAAAGGCCAAAACCTAGGAAGAAACCTAGAGAGGAACCAGGCTATGTGGGGTGGCCAGTCCTCTTCTGGCTGTGCCGGGTGGAGATTATAACAGAACATGGCCAAGATGTTCAAATGTTCATAAATGACACTGTGGCCCCATCCGATGACACCCCCGGACAGGGCCAAACAGGAAGGATATAACCCCCACCCACTTTGCCAAAGCACAGCCCCCACACCACTAGAGGGATATCTTCAACCAGCAACTTACCATCCTGAGACAAGGCCGAGTATAGCCCACAAAGATCTCCGCCACGGCACAACCCAAGGGGGGCTACACCCTCCCGCTGAGGCATGGGAGCCTACAAACTCGCTGAGGCATGAGAACCTACAAACCCGTTGAGGCCTCCCAGGTAGCTCCGACTCCAACACCCGGACCCAACATCACCTCCAACACAAAAATGAAAAAAAAAAAACACTCCCTGATGCTTCCCTTTGTTGAGTCGTCCTTCTATAACGATGTACTCTGAGAGTCAGGAAGCAAGTTCAGGGAGTGAATACGTTTAATAAATAAACGCACACAACAAGAAACACTAACAGCGCACCAACATGACACAGGAACAATGACGACTGGAGAAGAAACCAAAGGGAGTGACATATAAAGGGCAGGTAATCAAGGAGGTGATGGAGTTCAGGTGAGTATCATTATGCGCAGATGTGTGTAACGCTGGTGACAGGCGTGCGCCATATCGAGCAGCCTGGTGACCTAGAGGCCGGAGAGGGAGCACACGTGCCACTACAAAGTAGCCTATGCCTACCTGGCAGAACGATATGATGATTATTTTCATCAATCCACTGGCTACAGGAACACTGCTAACCAAACAACAGTGCTAGGTGCCTGTGCACTGGAATTAAAGGGTAACTGCACACATAAAGGCACATTTCTTAGATTTTTCCCAGACCTCAAATGTAGTCTCCTGATGTGGTTTAATTAAGCTTTGTTATGGTTGCTGGTGTCGTCGTTACCAAGTTATCACCATGGTTAAGGCTTCCCACAGTTCCCCAGCTTTTACCCCCCCCGACACACACACACACACACTCTCTCTCTCTCTGTGTGTCTGTGTGTCTCTGTCTCTCTCTCATATATGTCGGTTGATAGTCAGTGAGTGTAGCCTACATATTGTAATCGAGGTAAGTTTTTATCAGTTACCGCATGACTGTAATGTGCATAATATGACATGCTTTTTAAAATGTAGCCAACATCTTTGATCTCTTGATCAGTCTTTGTATATTCCATAGGTGTAGCCAGGCTCTCTGTCTTCAACGATTATTTAAACAAACGTTATGTCAGTCACGGGACACAGACTTTATAGACAATGGACACAGTAGAGATGGGGGTTTGAGCTGAAGTTTGTCTGAAAATATCTAGTTTGCCTGACTAGTGCTACCCAGAGTTAGTTGCTCTTTGACACTTTTCCTCAAAGTTAATGGGAATAAAAGGATGAATTTCAGGAGGCAGTACTTTGATCAATAGCGGTCAGTTAGCTGGGATGAGCTCTTCAGTGCGCCTTGATGATACCAATAAACAAGAGATGTTTAACTGTCTAATACACAGAGATCTCATTTTCCAGATGGTCAAACTTGATTAATTTGCCAGTAAAGACCAAATCACAGACAGCTCGTGTGGAAAAACACCCACAGTGTTGTTATTGATTCATTTGTCAGAATGACTTATTTTTTTATATTACCGTGGTTTTAGAAGTTATATCCTTCAATGTGGTGTGGCTGTATAAAACACATATTGGTTACACTTTACTTAGTGGTGATATGTAGCATTAAAAAAAACGTCTGAAATACTTTATATGCACGTCATAGAGGCATAACGCTCTACATATCAGCACTAAAGTGTTCAGGTTATAACTTAGCCTCACATTCAACTCCAGGTCTCCCTTAGGTTCCCCCCAAGGTTGCTTCTGTGCTCATCAGGTTGATCGGTATGCCAGCTCTCCTTCTCGTGTTAGTTTAGGTGCTGTCTTCTTCTTCAGCAGCCCACTCACAGACACAGGAAGGAGCGGAGTAGAGCTGACTCCTTCGTCAGTAGCAGGCCCAAAATAAAAAGGAGTGTGAGTCTCTCTGTCTTGTGTGCATGTAGCAATACTGACGAAGAGAGTACAGTATGTGTAGCTCTTCTTAGTCATACAAGTACACCCGAAATCTCCATTCACACGCCACTTCAAAAGAGCACTATTATTCAATACTTAAAAACATTTCCGTACTTAAAAAAAATATATATTTCAAACACACATACTCTTATCTTACTGTATGTATGATGCACATCACATATCGTGTCTTCACTCTCCATAATGTCAGAGAGCCATACCTCCCTGTCTGTGGTGTCTTATGTGCACTATGGAGTGTGTTACCAGTGGTGGTGGGGTGCTGCTGCAGTATGACAGCAATGAGACACATTAACTGCATCCCAAATGGCACCCTAATCCCACAGGGCTCTGGTCAAGAGTAGTGCACTACATAGGGAATAGGGTGCTATTTGGGACATAGACTTAGAATGCCAGCAGCTCCACACCACACTAAACAAACAAAAATATGTGAAAATATGTGTTCAGGAAGCACTTGGGGGAAAAAGCAGTCATAAAAACCTAGAGATAACAAACAAACTATTTATATCAACTCAAGAAACTGCAACATTGAGGAAAGTGGACCCATGCAGCCGCCCACATCCCATTCCCATGTCATACAGTTACTGGGCCCAGCCTGAGAGCGATGTAATACTACAGTTCAAATTGGATTTATGTATAGGGTTATACATGGTATCCTCGGGAAGGTAAGGGGGGTGTCAAGTTGGTTCTTGGAGAAAGAACAATTGTGCCTGTTAGGCCTGCTGCAGCGCTGTCACCTGCTTTCTCCTATCACCTTCTCCCCTCCTTTCTCCTTTCCCCCTCTTCCCTCATACCTTCTCCCCTCCTCTCCCCCTCTTACCTCCTCTCCTTTCCCCCTCTCCCCTCCCCCCTCCCCATCCTCTCCTCTCCCCTTTCCCCCTCTCCCCTCCTCTCCCCCTCTCTCCCCTCCTCTCCTTTCCCCCTCTCTCCCCTCCTCCTCTCTCCCCTCCTCCTCTCCTCTCCTTTCCCCCTCTCTCCCCTCCTCTCCTTTCCCCCTCTCTCCCCTCCTCTCCTTTCCCCCTCTCCCCTCCTCTCCTTTCCCCCTCTCTCCCCTCCTCTCCTTTCCCCCTCTCTCCCCTCCTCCTCTCTCCCCCTCTCTCCCCTCCTCCTCTCTCCCCTCCTCCTCTCTCCCCTCCTCTCCTTTCCCCCTCTCTCCCCTCCTCTCCTTTCCCCCTCTCTCCCCTCCTCTCCTTTCCCCCTCTTCTCTCCTCTCCTTTCCCCCTCTTCTCTCCTCTCCTTTCCCTCTCCCCCTCCTCCTTCACTCCACCCCTCCTTTAGATCTATGACAGGTGTAAAGATTTGTCTGAAACAGCCTGAAGTCAATGTGTATTGCCAGATTTCTGCTAAGCAGACATTTAAAATACTCCTCCGCTGGAGTGCTGTACTAAACTATCCTACGCCTTGACCTCCTTCTCCCCTCTCTCTCCAGATTAAATTCTATGACTAGTGAGGTCCAGCCACCCGACAACCTGCCCGCTCGACGCCATCCTCTCCTCCCTTCTGGAGACCTTCTCCCATTTCTCACTTAACTCATCTATGACCACTGGCTGCGACCCTCTGACTTCAAAAAGGCCGGAGTCGCTCCCCTTCTTAAGAAACTAACACTTGACTCCTCTGATGTCAAAAACTACAGACCGGTATCTCTTCTTTCTATCCTTTCTATAACACTTGAGTGTGCTGTCTCTGACCAACTCTCTTGCCATCTCTCTAAGAACAATCATCTTGACCCTAACCAGTCAGGCTTCAAGACTGCTCTCCTCTGTGTCACGGAAGCTCTCTGCACTGCCAAAGCTGACTCTCTCCTCTGTTCTCATCTTCCTAGATCTATCCACTCCCTTCAACACCGTGAACCATCAGATCCTTCTCTCCACTCTCTCAGGGCGTCTCAGGTTCTGCACTCTTGGATTACATCCTACCTGGCAGGCCGTTCCTTCCAGGTGACATGGAGAGTATCTGTGTCTGCACCACGTACTCTCACTACCGGCCCACCACATCAAACTCAACCTCGACAAGACAGAGCTTGTCCAGGAAAGGCCTGCCAGCTCCAAGACCTCTCCATCATTTTTGACAACCCCACGGTCCCCCTCCCAGAGTGCAAATAACCTTGGTGTGACCCTGGACTACACCCTGTTGTTCTCTGCAAACATCAAAGTAGTGACTCGCTCCTCCAGGTTGATGCTCTACAATACGACTCCTGTATCCAGGAGGCTCTGAGGTACAGGAACACATTGAGAGAAAAAAGTGTCAAATACAACGTAGCAGCGCAGCAGACAGAGTGAACAGCCAAGTAGCCTACGGTCTATGGTGGTGAAACGGACAGCACTCTCCAAGGTGCTGATTAATTCAAAGCATTTTAGACGTCACTGCAGTAAGCCCACATACTTGAGTATAGCTGCGGGGCTAAACACAAGTCTGAATTTCTTATAGCCTCATTTTCTAGACATCAATGTACAGCAACATTTTTAGACGACACTGCAGAACACCATCCATATGCATATGCACACATACTCCGCTGTGGGGCTTACAACGCCTCAATTTCACATCATTTTCAAGACGTCAATGTAGCAGTAGAACAAATATCACAATATCGGAATATAACTTCAAATAAAATAAATCAATGTAGACCAGAGCAGAACACATATGAGAATATGTAGGCCTCCTGCCTTTGTGATAATATGAAGCACATATTCAGAATACCTTCACAGTACAGAAGAAATTTGTAAAGAAAAGAAAATGTCCTACCTTCGTTTTCAAAACATCCCACAATGACTCTCCTCATGTCAAATCCATTTAACAACCGATAGTCAATTTCCATGAGCGGGCCTGTGGCTGTGACGTTTAGCCTCCTTCTAAAGCTGTTCTGAAGACTCTGGCTGTAGTGTCTATTTTTTTTTCTTCATTTTGAGTGTTAACTATAACCTGGGTGTCTTCATTAGCCTTGTCTACAAGGCTTGCTGCCAACAAATGCGCCTTGTTTAAATAAAACGTTATTTTGTATTTATTTTTTACGTCTGATGCATAGGATGATAACTTACTGTACATTCCACCCACTCTTTTGCTAGTTTAATCCCTTCAGTCATTTCTAGACCCAAGCCCCATACCTTTTTTTGCATGTTCTACAGCTCATTTTAGAATTCTGCATGACAAACCAGGGGTTATATGTTTGCTTGTTCTTGAACTGTAAATTGCTCCTGCTCCGAGCGGGTGGTGATGCTGAACTGGCTGGATTAGTAGCGCCGCTAATTCTCGCCGCTAATTCTCTCCTCCGGCACGGACAGTTCTCTGGCTCGTTCTGGGTTCGATCCACCATCTTTCACTGGACTTTTGGACTTGAGAAATATTACCAAACTCTATTGTCTTTTCTTATCCATTTTTATTTGGCTTTCCCACGGTTCAAATTCAGTAGGGAGATGACTAGCCTAGGCTATGTCATGTGATTACGTAGGGACCTCTTCACTAGCTGACCACCACTACCAAGACCTGTGTCAAGATTAGTTACTTACCCCATCGGCCCTGCCCATAACCTCCATGTACAAATAAGAGAGCAGGTCTGGAAACCGTGTGGCAGGATAGGATGATTACACAAAAGGATCACCGCGCCTTTACACTATGGTCTTTCTAGGGGGCGGAAGAAATAACGAGGAGGCAACTTGATTTAATGATGATTGCTTTCATTTAAATGCCTACAGTGTGAACTGTGAAACAATTAATTAATCATGCCCCGAGAGGTACCGGATGTATGCAAATAGGTGCCGAAACAAAGCAAGTAAAATCTGAGAGGTACCGGATTCTATTCCGGCAGGATCCAGTTTAAATTAAGCAGTGCGTGGTACCCCAGGTAGTGAGGTGCGTACTGGCGACAGAGTAGTCAGGCGCAGGAGAGCAAAAACTGATTTACAACGGTGTCGTTTAATAACACATAAACCACCGTCAATAGAATACATAAAATGGGTCAAACAAAACCCGGTAATCACCAGAATACCGTGCACAAACACTACATGAAAACAATTACGGAGAAGGGCAGAACAGAACATAGGGTTAAATTCACAACATGTAATTGATGGAATTGGAACCAGGTGTGATGGGAGACAAGACAAAACCAATGGAAAATGAAAAGTGGATCAGCGATGGCTGGAAGGTCGGTGACTTCGACCGCCGAACACGGAGGGGGATCAACTTCGGCGGAAGTCGTGACACCCCAACGTTGGAACCAGCATCCCCCTAAAGCTAGGACAGCAGATTCCTTGCCCATCTTCCCGAAATAGTCTGAAACCCTACCTCCTCAAAAGGTATCTGGATAAGAGCTTCTGCTAAATGACTTAAATGTAAATACAGAAACAGCAGCCCCCAGCAGCCTGCTCCTCTGTGTTGATGGATCACCCTGGAACACTGTGTGTCCAAAATGGCACCCAATTCTCTATTTAGTGTATCACTTGTGCACTATGTAGGGAATAGGGTGCCATTTGGGCCATTTGTGTTTTCCGACTGGCCTAAATGTTGACCCCACGGCTGTGCTGTTTATCTGTAGCTGTGAAACACAGTGCTGCATGACGCTGTAATCCATGACACCCAGTCGTCCACCCATGCAGGAAGGTGACTCACCACTGGGATATTGTACATCTCAGCTCTTTTTCTAGACTTAGCTATCTATAGAAAGCTGAGATATACAGTACAAATGTAGGCAACTGTTGATGGGTCTTACGATATCATGACATTATGAAGATATATGATGGTACCTTTTACCTGATTATGGAATCAAATCAAATCGTATTTGTCACTTGCGCCGAATACAACAGGTGTAAGTAGACCTTACCGTGAAATGCTTACTTACAAGCCTTTAACCAACAATGCAGTTCAAGAAATAGAGTGAAGAAAATATTTACTAAATAAACTAAAGATTTGTTTTTTTTTATATAAATAAAGAAACACAAGAAAATGACATAACAACGAGGCTATAGACAGGGGTACCTGTATCGAGTCAATGTGTGGGGGTACAGGTTGGTCCAGGTCATTTGTGAAGTGACTATGCATAGATAATAGACAGCAAGTAGCAGCAGTGTAAAAACAAAGGGGGGTTCAATGTAAATAGTCCTGGTGGCCGTTTGATTTATTGTTCAGCAGTCTTATGGCTTGGGGGTAGAAGCTGTTAAGGAGTCTTTTGGTCCCAGACTTGGCGCTCCGGTACCGCTTGCCGTGCGATAGCAGTTTAGTCCCAGGGTCCTTAGCTTAGTGATGTGCTTTGTGGGTACTATGGTGTTGAATGCTGAGCTGTAGTCAATAAACAGCATTCTCACATAGGTGTTATTTTTGTCCAGGTGGGAAAGGGCAGTGTGGAGTGCGATTGAGATTGCGTCATCTGTGGATCTGTTGGGGCGGTATGCAAATTGGAGTGTGTCTTGGGTTTCCTTCATGATGGTGCCTTTGAAATCACTTCATGGCTCCCGACGTGAGTGCTACGGGACGGTAATCATTTAAGCAGGTTACCATCGCTTTCTTGGGCACAAGGACTATGGTGGTCTGTTAGAAACATGTTGGTGTTACAGACTTGGTCAAGGAGAGGTTGAAAATGTCAGTGAAGACACTTGCCAGTTGGTCCACGCATGCTTTGAGTACACGTCCTGGTAATCCGTCTGGCTCCGCGGCTTTGTGAATGTTGACCTGTTTGAAGGTCTTGCTCTATGCTTAATGGTTGAATAAATTTTTATTTCATATTGCGCTTTTAATGTACTTATATTATTTTCTCCTCTTTTCCAACAGGCTGTCTGTTTGAGAACGAGTTGTGCACTCCATACGAGATCTGTGTCAACGGTAAGCTATTTTCATTTCTTTCAGAAAGAAACCATGCAACTCTAAAATAGAGGTCACAAATCAAAGCTCAAATATATTTAATCTGAAAGGAGTTTGGACATTCATGGCACAATATCAGAGAATGTGTTGATGATCAATTTCTCCTCACTTCTCCTAATGAATGGTTGGTTCAGAACACAGGCTATAAATAGATAATATTTCTATGGTATAGAATGCACAGGTGGTCAGTTCTGAATACACAGGTCAGCCACAGGAAATAATAGTGAAGAAAACAATACACAGCTTGTGAGATGGTGTCCACCTCTCTTCCTGTGTGCTCTCTTTGGCCCTCTACTCCCTCAGAAAGAATTTGTTTAGGCTTTGTCCCAAATGACACTTTCTTCCCATTATAAAGCACAACCTTTGACCAGAGCCTTTTCAGCCCTGGTCAAAATATGGCACCCAGCCATTCTAATTTCCTGTCTGTGTGGTGGCCTTTTTCTCATTTCAAATGTGGCCTCGTCTCTAATCTCATTCTGATAGGAATATAATAATGCCTTGTGCTATGGGGCGAAATCATATTCATAGATAAACTATTTTTTGGCCCAGCTCAGCTAAGCTCTCAGTCTGTGTTTTGTCTGTGCTGGTTGCCTCCTGAGTATGGCCTGATTTAACAGGCCATATGTCGTAGGAACACTCTCCTAAGACAGGGTTTCAAGTGCAAACTGTATGATGGGCTTTATGGATAGACATTATGTCCAGGAGCTCCATCTGTCCAGTTTGGCTGCTCCAGTCTAGAGCATATGGGAGCATCCCAACCTTGAGGTGAACACACCTTCATGAATGTTGTTCTTCCCATAGATTCACTAGAGTGGACAAAGCCCCTCAGACAATCATTTGATGGTTCTACCTCTCTTGACCTGATTACACGTGTTTTTGAGGGATTATTATAAACCGTTCATGTTTTTTCCTCATGGATATTTGATTCATTTGATCTAACTGATGACATAGTAGGCATGCGAGGGACATGAGAGAGGTATGTTGTATTATAGGGGTTGCTGTTCACACCCCTCACAACTCACTCAGTCACACTTACCAACCAATGAGTGACCAATAGCACACAAGTGGTTCTACACACCACAGAAACACATTGTCCATATTTAAGTTTTTTTTTTTCACCAGTAACCAATCTATAATGTATTGGTGTTGTGAGATAAATTTAACTTTATTTTATGTGAAAGAAATTGCATATATTAGGCCTGATTTATGTATTTTTTACGGCAATCCTAATGGCTAAATACTGCTATACTTCAGACAAAGAAAACGATCAATGTAGATTGACGTGCTGCCTAGCAACAGACTGAAAGTTCTACTTTGCCAGCCAGTCTGACGCTTTCTCTCTTTGACTACCTGTTTGAAACTGTTACTACAAGTGCCAGCTGAGCTGAGGTCTGAGTGAGCACCACCACTTTCTCTCTGTGGTGTGCCAGGCAGTGTTAATGACAGTGTTGTCAAATTACCCCGCTATACTGTCACTTACCAGGTAGAAAAATGAGACACAATGAGGGGGCTAATAGGTGATGGGGGAACAGCATCAACAGCCCCTCCCTCTCCTGCTGTTTTTTTACTGTTACTTTGCCTGCCTACAACTCTCTGTTTGTGCCCGAATACAAAAAGCACTGTCAACATGTGAACACTGTGTTGATAGAGTGACATGGTTACTACACAGGTATACAAGCAAAATGGGACAGTTGAAAGTGTTACTGTAAAATGTCACCTAATTTGGTTATTATGTGAAACAATAGTGAGGGGAAACAAGCTACTGTAATTCAAAGTAGTTTGGCACTGAACTAAAGTAGCCGCAAGGCATCTCATCGATCAAAGACACATTAATCAGAGACACTGACAGCTCCATGCTTTCTTCTCTCTCTCTCTCTCTCTCTCTCTCTCTCTCTCTCTCTCTCTCTCTCTCTCTCTCTCTCTCTCTCTGTGTCTGTGTCTCTGTCTCTGTCTCTGTCTCTGTCTCTCTGTCTCTGTCTCTGTGCAAAATTAATCATTTTTCACTCAGAACATCAGCTTCTGATGTAGCTTCCTGGATCCTGCGATAGAGATACATATTCGTGTTCACTGGAGGAGGGTACCTGGCTTTTAATATTCTAGAACATATCTCACCCCCTGCAGGGATGCATCTCAAATGGCACCCTATTCCCAGCCTTATATGGCCCTGGTCAAAAGTAGTGCACTATAAATGGAATAGAGTACCATTTGGGACACGGCTCAGGTCTGATCTGGAGCACAAAGGAAAGGGCAGTCTGAATGATCGTCGGCGGTGGAGAGGCTCAGTTTGATCTGTCTGAGGATGAGCAGTCCTGAATTTAGACCAGGATGACCAAGTGCTCTGTGACATTATAGGCACATCTCATGATTCTGAATGACCTGGCGTCAGTAGCACGGAGCCCAGTAGCCTGCACATAAAGATATGGTCTGAATCCCAAATAGCCCTATAGGTCCTGGTCAAAATGAATACAATAGTGCAATATATGGAATAGGGTGTCATTTGGAATGTATAGAGTGGTAGGGAAGGGTCTGCAGTCAATTGTTCTACATACTGTCCCCTTGTGGTCACTCCCATGTATTGCACATCATACCCAAGATGATAGAGCTGAGGGTACTGCAGCTTTTCAGTAGACTGTATTACCAATGTTGTCGGTCTGGGTATTGGAGCGAGGTCAGGTCAGGTCAGGGGGAAATAGGCTGTGGAAAATCAACATAGGCAGTGGAAAGTGTGCACAATGCATGCCCTTTTTGCTTAACCCAGTTTCACTTTGATCCAGTAGGTGTGATGTTGCTATCAGATAACATATCTGAAGTGAATATTAATGATGATAGATCATTTTTAAGTGAGGGTGTATCCAAGTGATGTCACATGATAGAAATCTGTCTGTAATGAATGTAACTTTAAAAGTATATTTATGACAGAGTATTCCTATTACAGTGTATTTGACTAGTTGACAACATATTTTGTTAGATATTGTGTAAATGTAATCCACCATTATTTAGACTTTTCAGGGCTTCTTTTGGACGGTATGCTTCTTTTGTTAATTCGGCGTGCTGTTAAACTTTGACTATTGTCAAAAACACTGTAGCCTATAGAGAACCATTTCTTCTAGTGCAAGTTTAACAGCTTCCTGAATGTTTTCTGTTGATCTGTGAGGCTTGAAATGGATTAATCACATCCGTCCCCAGTGGCGTGGTTACCCATGGAGGTGATGGATAGTATTTGTATTTGTGTTGCCAGTTTGCTAAAGAGTTGTGCATGAGCAAACCCCAGGTCTAATGCTTTCAGAAGGGAGACTAGCAATTTGTGGAAGCCAATTAATCTTGCTTTGAGCTTTTGGTTTGTTTGCAAGACTCGCTGGGTCCTGCTGTTTTATTTGCTCAATATTTCTTTGCTTGACTAGGATTCTCAGAAACGTGCACACTGACACACACTCATGGTTTATATTTCATGTTTGTCTCACTTGCAATATTTCATTGGTGCTTGGAAAAGGGATATGTGAAACAAGATACAATATATGAATACGGTGATCTGTGCTATTTGAATGGAAAATGGATATTAATATTTATAAAATGACTGAAATCTACTCATCAGCAAGTCATGTCAAACAAGTAATTTGCCGCAATGGAAAATCCAGGGTACTCTCTAGGCCAGTGGTTCCAAAACTGTGGAGTCGGGAGGGAGGGGAGCGGGGTATCTCAGTCCAGCTTTCAATTTACTCTTGAATGTTGTAATAGTAGAATGCACAAGGTGCAATTTCTAAATTGGGTAGCGCATCACCAGTTTTGCTCTTGTCATGTCAGTCATTGCATACCTTAGAGAGCTGTTTGTAACTTTTCAGAAATTTCCAGATCAACTAGCCATTGTCATCTAAATAGTTTTAGCTGGGTGTGGGATGTTCCCCAATGCTGGAAGGGGAGCCTGAGTTTAAAAAAGTTTGCAAACGCCTGCTCTAGGACACCAGCAGGCCCTTGAATGGTCAGTCAGTCGCCACCTTGTGGTGCAATTACAGTACTGTTTCATACATTTTCCGCCCAAAAAAGTCAAGAATGACAGACATGCTTTACTGATTCTGAATGATTGCTACATGAACAGTTGATGTATACATGTATACAATGATATTGAAAATGTGCTGGATATGTCTAGAGTATTCTCCTCTGTTAGATCAGTTTCCTAGTCTGTATTGTGTAATGTGTGATTTATAATTAAATACCGGTAGTACAGAATGCTCCCTCAGCCTGTCTTTGTTCCACAAGGAACACCCTCTGTGTGCTCAACAGTGAAATTGAAACATTCCTTCCCTGATACAGGAACACCTGTAGTCAATAAGTATGCACTTCCTTATACTTTTCTTTTGGACATTTCAGAAGTGTACTTGGTGCTTTGTTACATTGTTTATGGAGTAATTTTGTAAAACTCCAGTGCAGAATAGATTCTGATTAAATCAATTAAGATGTTGCTGTAATTAATACGGTTTACTTTTTGTACAAAGCGGAGAAAGCCTTGGTAAATTCATGCTGCAAGATTAAGGAGCTGATCGTGGACTACAGGAGAAGGCGGGCCGAACATGCACCCATTAACATTGACGCGACTGTAGTGGAGCGGGTCGAGAGTTTTAAGTTCCTTGGTGTCCACATCACCAACAAACTATCATGGTCCAAACACACCAAGACAGTCGTGAAGAGGGCACAACAAAACCTTTTCCCCCTCAGGAGACTGAAAATATTTGGCATGGGTCCCCAGATCCTCAAAAAGTTCTACAGCTGCACCATCGAGAGCATCCTGACCAACCTCCCGGGTGGCGCAGTGGTTAAGGGCACTGTACTGCAGCACCAGCTGTGCCACCAGAGACTCTGGGTTCGCGCCCAGGCCCTGTCGTAACCGGTCGCGACCGGGAGGTTCCGAGGGGCGATGCCCAATTGGCCTAATGTCGTCTGGGTTAGGGAGGGTTTGGCCGTTAGGGATATCCTTGTCTCATCGCGCACCAGCGACTCCTGTGGCGGACCGCAGTGCGCGCTAACCAAGGTTGCAAGGTGCACGGTGTTTCCTCCGACACATTGGTGCGGCTGGCTTCCGGGTTGGATGTGCACTGTGTTAAGAAGCAGTGTGGCAGTGTGGCTTGGGTTGTGTATCGGAGGACGCATGACTTTCAACCTTCGTCTCTCCCGAGCCCAAAAGGGAGTTGTAGCGATGAGACAAGCTACTAACAATACCACGAAATTGGGGAGAAAAATGTTTTTTATTTATTTATTAATTTTATTTTTTCTCCCCAATTTCGTGGCCAGTTGCATCACCTCCTGGTATGGCGCTACAGAGGGTAGTGCGTACGGCCCAGTACCCTCCTGCCATCCAGGACCTATATAATAGGCGTGTCAGAGGAAAGCCTATAAAATTGTCAGACTCCAGTCACCCAAGTCATAGACTACTACCGCACGGCAAGCGGTGCAGGAGCCCCAAGTCTAGGACCAAAAGGCTCCTTAACAGCTTCTACCCCCTTCTACCCCCAGCCTAGACTGCTGTACAATTAATCAATGGCCACCGGACTATTTACATTGATGCCCCCCCCCCCCCCCCCCCCCCACACACACTTGTTTTGTACACTGCAGCTACTCGCTGGTTATTATCTATACATAATCACTTCACCCCTACCTACATGTACAAATGACCTCTAACCTGTACGCCCACACACTAACCCGGTGCCCCTATATAGCCTCGTTATTGTTATGTTATTGTTACTTTTTACTTGTACATTTCTTTTACTTTAGTTTATTTGGTAAATATTTTCCAAAACTCTTCTTGAACTGTACTGTTGGTTAAGGGCTTGTAAGTAAGCATTTCACGGTAAGGTCTACACTTGTTGTATTCGGCACGTGACAACGTTTGATTTGAGTATTAACAACAGTTGAGGTCTTGTGTCGTATAATACAGTATATTCACACCGTAGTTATTTAATTTGGACCTATACATTTATTTATGCTTGGCTCACTTTAGAAGCAAAGGTACATTTACATAAAATGTTCAATACATCAAGTGGGGTTGCACGTACACACGCACATACACACGCACAGACACACGCACGCACACACACACGCACGTACGTACACACGCACATACGCACGCACACACACACGCACTGTATTCTATCTTGCCAATAGAAAACCGTGGAGAACAGATGTTCCACAATTTAGCACCAATGTATGATCATTTCCAATATAAAACCATTAAGATTCTGCTAGTAGAAGCACATACTGCGATTTCCTCCAAAGTGCCTGATGTTGGCTAGGTGAATCTAACCCTTTCTCATTAAGACAACAGACACCAGGTGCTTTTTGAGACGAGCAGGCGGAGAGGCATCAGATACTTGTTGGAGCACCACACAAACAAAAGAGGATGCTCTAATCTGTTCCAGCTCCTACTCTGATTAGCAAAAGGGGACTTGTAAACAAACACTCAACTGGCATCACCATGGCAACAGGTGTAACAGGGGAATGGAAATAAATTGGCCCATTACCCAGCTGTGTCCTAACAGGTCTTCATCCAACATGTCACGGACAGATTCAGATTGCTGTGTGACTCCTCCCAGCTAGTAGGTTTTGGTCTCTGATAACAAGACAGCCTGTTTGTTTGTCTCAAGCAACTCAAAATGTAGCAACTCTTACTGATTCAATAAATAAATAGCCGTTTATTTATAAGCTATATTGAGAAAATAACAATCATGTTTGATTCTGGCCCTCCTGCTTCCTGAAATGGTGAAGTGTCATGGACAGCTCTGTGGTAAACGTGGTTGTGGTTGCGGATGCTCCGCTTATTAAAGGGGAAATTGTAATGGACCACAGATGTGATGCTTTATACTGTATGTGGCACGGAAAGCTTTCCATCAACTGAAATCATCATCATCATCATCTGTTTAGCTTAAGTCTAAAACATTTGTTTAATGAGATCTAGCATATCTCTATACTATATCTACCATATCTCTATACTATATCTACCATATCTCTATACTATATCTACCATATCTCTATACTATATCTACCATATTTCTACACTATATCTACCATATTTCTACACTATATCTACCATATTTCTACACTATATCTACCATATTTCTACACTATATCTACCATATCTCTACACTATATCTACCATATTTCTACACGATATCTACTATATCTACCATATTTCTACACGATATCTACCATATCTCTACACGATATCTACCATATTTCTACACGATATCTACCATATTTCTACACTATATCTACCATATTTCTACACTATATCTACCATATCTCTACACTATATATACCATATCTCTACACTGTATCTACCATATCTGTACACTGTATCTACCGTATCTGTACACTGTCTACCGTATCTGTACACTATATCTACCATATCTATACTATATCTACCATATCTGTACACTATACCTACCATATCTATACACTATATCAACCATATCTCGTCCAGCCATGTCTGAATCCTGGCTTAGGAAGACCACCAAAAACTCTGAAATCTCCATCCCTAACTACAACATTTTCAGATGAGATAGAACGGCCAAAGGGGGCGGTGTTGCCATCTACTGCAGAGATAGCCTGCGGAGTTCTGTCCTACTATCCAGGTCTGTACCCAAACAATTTGAACTTCTACTTTTAAAAATCGAACTCTCTAAAAACAAGTCTCTCACCGTTGCCGCCTGCTATAGACCACCCTCTGCCCCCAGCTGTGCACTGGACACTATGTGAACTGATTGCCCCCATCTATCTAACACCCCAGCCATCCTACAATCTAAGCTTGATGCCCTCAATCTCACACAAATTATCAATGAACCTACCAGGTACCACCCCAAAGCCGTAAACACGGGCATCCTCATAGATATCATCCTAACCAACTTGTCCTCTAAATACACCTCTGCTGTTTTCAACCAAGATCTCAGCGATCACTGCCTCATTGCCTGCATCTGTAATGGGTCAGCGGTCAAGCGACCTCCACTCGTCACTGTCAAACGCTCCCTGAAACACTTCAGCGAGCAGGACTTTCTAATCGACCTGGCCCGGGTATCCTGGAAGGATATTGACCTCATCCCGTCAGTAGAGGATGCCTGGTTATTTTTTTTAAATGCCTTCCTCACCATCTTAAATAAGCATGCCCCATTCAAGAAATCTAGAACCAGGAACAGATATAGCCCTTGGTTCTCTCCAGACCTGACTGCCCTTAACCAACACAAAAACATCCTTTGGCGTTCTGCATTAGCATCGAACAGCCCCCGTGATATGCAACTTTTCAGGGAAGTTAGAAACCAATATACACAGGCAGTTAGAAAAGCTAAGGCTAGCTTTTTCAAGCAGAAATTTGCTTCCTGCAACACAAACTCAAAAGAGTTCTGGGACACTGTAAAGCCCATGTATTCATTGACCTGGCCATGGCTTTCGACTCTGTCAATCACCACATCCTCATCGGCAGACTCAACAGCCTTGGTTTCTCAAATGATTGCCTCGCCTGGTTCACCAACTACTTCTCTGATAGAGTTCAATGTGTAAAATCGGAGGGTCTGTTGTCCGGTACTCTGGCAGTCTCTATGGGGTTGCTACAGGGTTCAATTCTTGGGCCGACTCTCTTCTCTGTATACATCAATGATGTCGCTCTTGCTGCATGTGAGTCTCTGATCCACGTCTATGCAGACGACACCATTCTGTATACTTCTGGCCCTTCTTTGGACACTGTGTTAACAACCCTCCAGGCGAGCTTCAATGCCATACAATTCTCCTTCCGTGGCCTCCAATTGCTGTTAAATACAAGTAAAACTAAATGCATCCGATCGCTGCCTGCACCTGCCCACCTGTCCAACATCACTACTCTGGACGGCTCTGACTTAGAATATGTGAACAGCTACAAATACCTAGGTGTCTGGTTAGACTGGAAACTCTCCTTCCAGGCTCACATCAAACATCTCCAATCCAAAGTTAAATCTAGAATTGGCTTCCTATTTCGCCACAAAGCATCCTTCACTCATGCTGCCAAACATACCCTTGTAAAACTGACCATCCTACCGATCCTCGACTTCGGCGATGTCATTTACAAAATAGCCTCCAATACCATACTCAATAAATTGGATGCAGTCTATCACAGTGCCATCCGTTTTGTCACCAAAGCCCCGTATACTACCTACCACTGCGACCTGTACGCTCTCATTGGTTGGCCCTCGCTTCATACTCGTCGCCAAACCCACTGGCTCCAGGGCATCTACAAGACCCTGCTAGGTAAAGTCCCCACTTATCTCAGCTTGCTGGTCACCATAGCAGCACCCACCTGTAGCACGCGCTCCAGCAGGTATATCTCTCTGGTCACCCCCAAAACCAATTATTCCTTTGGCCGCCTCTCCTTCCAGTTCTCTGCTGCCAATGACTGGAACGAACTACAAAAATCTCTGAGACTGGAAACACTTATCTCCCTCACTAGCTTTAAGCACCAGCTGTCAGAGCAGCTCACAGATTACTGCACCTGTACATAGCCCATCTATAATTTAGCCTGAACAACTACCTCTTCACCTACTGTATTTATTTATTTTGCTCCTTTGCACCCCATTATTTTTATTTCTACTTTGCGCATTCTTCCACTGCAAATCTACCATTCCAGTGTTTTACTTGCTATATTGTATTTACTTCGCCACCATGGCCTTTTTTTGTTGCCTTTACCTCCCTTACCTCACCTCATTTGCTCACATTTTATATAGACTTATTTTTCTATTGTATTATTGACTGTATGTTTGTTTTACTCCATGTGTAACTCTGTGTTGTTGTATGTGTCGAACTGCTTTGCTTTATCTTGGCCTGGTCGCAATTGTAAATGAGAACTTGGTCTCAAATAGCCTTCCTGGCCAAGGTGAAATCAATACAATCAATAACTAAATATAACTACCATATCTCTATACTATATCTACCATATCTCTATGCTATATCTACCATATCTCTATGCTATATCTACCATATCTCTATGCTATATCTACCATATCTCTATGCTATATCTACCATATCTCTATACTATATCTACCATATCTCTATGCTATATCTACCATATCTCTATGCTATATCTACCATATCTCTATGCTATATCTACCATATCTCTATGCTATATCTACCATATCTCTATACTATATCTACCATATCTCTATACTATATCTCTATACTATATCTCTATACTATATCTCTATACTATATCTACCATATCTCTATACTATATCTACCATATCTCTATACTATATCTCTATACTATATCTCTATACTATATCTCTATACTATATCTACCATATCTCTATACTATATCTACCATATCTCTATACTATATCTCTATACTATATCTACTATATCTCTATACTATATCTCTATACTATATCTACTATATCTCTATACTATATCTCTATACTATATCTACCATATCTCTATACTATATCTACTATATCTCTATACTATATCTACCATATCTCTATACTATATCTACCATATCTCTATACTATATCTACCATATCTCTATACTACAGTGCCTTGCGAAAGTATTCGGCCCCCTTGAACTTTGCGACCTTTTGCCACATTTCAGGCTTCAAAGAATCAACAACAAGTGGGACACAATCATGAAGTGGAACGACATTTATTGGATATTTCAAACTTTTTTAACAAATCAAAAACTGAAAAATTGAGCGTGCAAAATTATTCAGCCCCTTTACTTTCAGTGCAGCAAACTCTCTCCAGAAGTTCAGTGAGGATCTCTGAATGATCCAATGTTGACCTAAATGACTCATGATGATAAATACAATCCACCTGTGTGTAATCAAGTCTCCGTATAAATGCACCTGCACTGTGATAGTCTCAGAGGTCCGTTAAAAGCGCAGAGAGCATCATGAAGAACAAGGAACACACCAGGCAGGTCCGAGATACTGTTGTGAAGAAGTTTAAAGCCGTATCAGACCACTGCAAATCTACCAAGACCTGGCCGTCCCTCTAAACTTTCAGCTCATACAAGGAGAAGACTGATCAGAGATGCAGCCAAGAGGCCCATGATCACTCTGGATGAACTGCAGAGATCTACAGCTGAGGTGGGAGACTCTGTCCATAGGACAACAATCAGTCTTATATTGCACAAATCTGGCCTTTATGGAAGAGTGGCAAGAAGAAAGCCATTTCTTAAAGATATCCATAAAAAGTGTTGTTAAAGTTTGCCACAAGCCACCTGGGAGACACACCAAACATGTGGAAGAAGGTGCTCTGGTCAGATGAAACCAAAATTGAACTTTTTGGCAACAATGCAAAACGTTATGTTTGGCGTAAAAGCAACACAGCTCATCACCCAGAACACACCATACCCACTGTCAAACATTGTGGTGACAGCATCATGGTTTGGGCCTGCTTTTCTTCAGCAGGGACAGGGAAGATGGTTAAAATTGATGGGAAGATGGATAAAATTGATGGGAAGATGGATGGAGCCAAATACAGGACCATTCTGGAAGAAAACCTGATGGAGTCTGCAAAAGACCTGAGACTGGGACGGAGATTTGTCTTCCAACAAGACAATGATCCAAAACATAAAGCAAAATCTACAATGGAATGGTTCAAAAATAAACATATCCAGGTGTTAGAATGGCCAAGTCAAAGTCCAGACCTGAATCCAATCGAGAATCTGTGGAAAGAACTGAAAACTGCTGTTCACAAATGCTCTCCATCCAACCTCACTGAGCTCGAGCTGATTTGCAAGGAGGAATGGGAAAAAATTTCCGTCTCTCGATGTGCAAAACTGATAGAGACATACCCCAAGCGACTTACAGCTGTAATCGCAGCAAAAGGTGGCGCTACAAAGTATTAACTTAAGGGGGCTGAATAATTTTGCACGGCCAATTTTTCAGTTTTTGATTTGTTAAAAAAGTTTGAAATATCCAATAAATGTCGTTCCACTTCATGATTGTGTCCCACTTGTTGTTGATTCTTCACAAAAAAATACAGTTTTATATCTTTATGTTTGAAGCCTGAAATGTGGCAAAAGGTCGCAAAGTTCAAGGGGGCCGAATACTTTCGCAAGGCACTGTATATCTACCTTATCTCTATACTATATATACTATATCTCTATACTATATCTACTATATCTCTATACTATATCTACTATATCTTTATACTATATCTACCATATCTCTATACTATATCTCTATACTATATCTACTATATCTCTATACCATATCTCTATACTATATCTACCATATCTCTATACTATATCTCTATACCATATCTCTATACTATATCTACTATATCTCTATACTATATCTACCATATCTCTATACTATATCTACCATATCTCTATACTATATCTACCATATCTCTCCCATATAACTACCATTCAGCCTAATGGACTGGACCCCTCCTGGGGGCTTGGCCAGAACCCCACAGACACCAAGATCAATTACTCTGGCATCCCACGGCACAATCGGACACTTGCGGCATCCCAAATGACACCCTATCCCCTATATAGTGTACCTCGTTTGTCCAGAGCCTGTTCGCTTATAGGGAATAGAGTGCCATTTGGGTTACAATCTGGATAGGCAATACACATCATCCTGCCCTGGCAGGCAGCAGCTAGCAGCAGCATGGCCCAGTGACTCATAGCCTCCCCCTCAGAGAACCTTTTATTAGCTTTAGCATCACTCACAGCTGATTAGCTGCATCCACTGATGCTGTGCATTGGCTGTGATCTGACTGTCACACACTGGAGAAAGAGCTGAGGTGTAGTGCAATGCAGAGGAAATATTTTACAGGATAAATGTTATATTTAGGCTTGAAGTATCTTCTTGTTTTTTTGTATGAGACAATCAGAATTCAGAAATCTATGCACTTACCCTATTCATTTATAGGTTTACCCTGATTCATAATTTTGGTGATATCGTATAAAGATGGATTGTGGAAGTTGCTTCCTGTTGTTTTGATTGAATATGGGAGTTGTTTAGAGTTACTCCAGCTGTACAGACCAGTGTAGCACAGCAGAACATGACCACCTGGTCACTTCCAAGCAGGGATAATACATCAGTCAGAATCCAACAAGTCATTTCTAAACTCCAGCGAGCATCTCCTCAATCATAATGCAAACCACTCCCATGAAAATGGCCTTTAAATTCTCCTTTGCTGTAATCCACGCCGTAAATCAAGTTGAAGGAAGGGGGCTCTGGCTTTGATTAACACCCCCATGTACAGGGGCCAAGATAGATGAGAAAGAAGGTGTTTCGGACTTAAATCTGCATTGCTATAATTACGAGTAATAATTCAAATGTTGCCTTGAACTTCACAGTACAGCAAGAGGACAATATGAAAAGAAAGAATCCAAAGACACAAGCCTGATACAACTGATGCTTTACGGAATGGCATTTGATAGGATATGGTATATTATACTATACCTCCATGTTGTGTGAATATAGATTAGATTGATTTATGGTTATCAACATAACAATCATCTTCCTGGTCATACATAAGCAAAAACATACATTACACAATATTGGCAATAGGTACAATACCAAAACATGTGTCATTGCAAAAGTCAAAGTGGTAAATGCATAGGTTACTGTCTCTTATCGCTCATGTTTCCCATTATAGAAACAGAGATGGTGACAGAGAGTGAATGGTTGTTACAGGCAGTAGAGAGACCGATTGGACACCATACAGCTCGGTGCTAGGCCACTCCTCTGTTTCCTCATAAATGTTACAATGGGGGGTGTTCTAAAACAAAAAGGTTGGGCTGTTTCCATAGCCCAACATGGACCATTGCCAACATGTTTGCATTGAATTGGATCTCACTCAACGATGGGAGTGATTTGTGAACCAAAACAAATGAGCATGATGAATTCATACATTTTGCAATGCAATGTTACCCTACTGTCTTTCACATTATGCTGTTGTGCAGTAATTGGCAAAGGTTGCTTCCCAAAATCGCAGCCATAGGGCTTGTGTCAAAAGTAATGCACAAGGGAATAGCGTGCCATTTGGGACGTATCCACACTTTTATAAGTGCTGGCTTTCTATTCTTGTTTAGATAGTGGGTAGATTAAATATGAATCCTGCTGTATGTGCACCTCCGAGTGCGTCACCCCAGAGCCCATTGGACACAGCGTAGAGCTCAGGGCCGCTGATATGTAGATAAGATGAGCCTTCATTGATAACGTCTCTCTATTGATGAGCCAGTGCTTTTCACCATGCTGATAGCATCATGTCTAAAGTGAGAAGCATTAGCTCCCATTGAAGAATATCTAAATCTGAAAAAAGCTGTGCTCACTGGGTTGGTACTGAAGGGAGAGTGTTGTGCTTCTTGGTGAGTCATAAAAATAGCTGTTTTTTAAAACTCATAATAATGAATTGTATCAAAGTCCTTCTGTTGGTTTCTGTTATTAATGTTTGAAGTCCCTGGAATGGGGAATATGTATGGCAGAGTTTAGTACCATACAGTATGTTCCTGACTCTCTGTGTCCTCCTTTCCCCAGATGGAATGTTCGGGAGGTGTCACTCCAAACCAGTTCCGGTGACAGAGGTGTACACCTATGATGTATCTCTGTCTGTGGTTCAGCACTTCAGGACACTGCTGCAGAAACTCTCCCACAGAGGTACGTAACATAGTGTACACCAACGCTATCACTACTGCTTCTGCTGCGGGGTATGCCAAGGTGACGCACCGTTTGGACGGTTCGAAGAGTGGAACAAGTCTAGACAGAGCTCATAAAACACAACTTAATTCCAAAATGCAACACATTTGTAGGAATTTTTTGACACTTGTTGTCAGGCATACTGATCAAGGATCATCAACTCCAATTTTCACTTTTACACCTGCGATACCACTTACTATTGCTGCCATCACGGTCTGCCACAGCCCCCCTGAGTCATCCTCAGAGACCCAGCCACCCAACTGGTGAGGAAATGTCAGCAACGCATAATTAATATGATTGCTTCAGTCACTTCTAATACTACACTAGGCTTACATTTGTTCAATAACAATTTTCACTTCTAAACTTCTTTCACTATCATAAAAATATTTTTAAGATCGATGAACAAATACATACATTTTCAAATGCTACGACAAGAACACTTGTACTATTCCACATACATTTGAAGTCAGAAGTTTACATACACTTAGGTTGGAGTCATTTAAACTCGTTTTTCAACCACTCCACACATTTCTTGTTAACAAACTATAGTTTTGGCAAGTCGGTTAGGACATCTACTTTGTGCATGACACAAGTAGTTTTTCCAGAATTGTTTACAGACAGATTATTTCATTTATAATTCACTGTATCACAATTCCAGTGGGTCAGAAGTTTACATATACTAAGTTGACTGTGCTTTTAAACAACTTGGAAAATTCAAGAAAAGGATGTCATGGCTTTAGAAGCTTCTGATAGGCTAATTGACATAATTTGAGTCAATTGGAGGTGTACCTGTGGATGTATTTCAAGGCCTACCTTCAAACTCATTGCCTCTTTGCTTGTCATCATGGGAAAATCAAAAGAAATTAGCCAAGACCTCAGAAAAAAAATTGTAGACCTCCACAAGTCTGGTTCATCCATTGGGAGTAATTTCCAAACACCTGAACGTACCACATTCATCTGTTAAAACAATAGTATGACAATAGAATAAACACCATGGGACCACACAGTCGTCATACCGCTCAGAAAGGAGATGCGTTCTGTCTCCTAGAGACGGCAGGGTAGCCTAGTGGTTAGAGCGTTGGACTAGTAACCGGAAGGTTGTGAGTTCAAACCCCCGAGCTGACAAGGTACAAATCTGTCGTTCTGCCCCTGAACAGGCAGTTAACCCACTGTTCCCAGGCCGTCATTGAAAATAAGAATGTGTTCTTAACTGACTTGCCTGGTTAAATAAAGGTAAAATAAAATAAAATTAAAAAAAATTAACGTACTTTGTTGCTAAATGTGCAAATCAATCCCAGAACAAAGGACCTTGTGAAGATGCTGGAGGAAACGGGTACAAAAGTATCTATATCCACAGTAAACGAGTCCTATATCGACATAACCTGAAAGGCTGCTCCGCAAGTAAGAAGCCACTGCTCCAAAACCTCCATAAAAAAAGCCAGACTACGGTTTGTAACTGAACATGGGGACAAAGATGGTACTTTTTGGAGAAATGTACTCTGGTCTGATGAAACAAAAATATAACTGTTTGGCCATAATGACCATTGTTATGTTTGGAGGAAAAAGGGGGATGCTTGCAAGCCGAAGAACACCATCCCAACCGTGAAGCACGGGGGTGGCAGCGTCATGTTGTGGGGGTGCTTTGCTGCAGGAGGGACTGGTGCACTACACAAAATAGATGGTATCATGAGGTAGGAAAAGTATGTGGATATATTGAAGCAACATCTCAAGACATCAGTCAGGAAGTTAAAGCTTGGTCGCAAACGGGTCTTCCAAATGGGTCTTCCATATGAACATATCAACAAGCATACTTCCAGAGTTGTGGCAAAATGGCTTAAGGACAACAAAGTCAAGGTATTGGAGTGGCCATCACGAAGCCCTGACCTCAATCCTATAGAACATTTGTGGGCAGAACTGAAAAAGTGTTTGCAAGCATTGAGACCTACAAACCTGACTCAGTTACACCAGCTCTGTCAGGAGACATGGGCCAAAATTCACCCAATTTATTGTGGGAAGCTTGTAGAAGGCTACCCGAAACGTTTGACCCAAGTTAAACAATTTAAAAGGCAATGCTACCAAATACTAATTGAGTGTATCTAAACTTCTGACCCACTGGGAATGTTAAGAAAGAAATACAAGCTGAAATTAATCATTATCTCTACTATTATTCTGACATTTCACATTCTTAAAATAAAGTGGTGATCCTAACTGACCTAAGACAGGGAATTGTTACTAGGATTAAATGTCAGGAATTGTGTGAAACTGAGTTTAAATGTATTTGGCTGAGGTGTATGTAAACTTCCGACTTCAACTGTATGTTCAGATAACACAGCTCTGTATGTATGAAGACAGTGTTTGTATGTATAAAGACATGGTGCCATTGGCTGTTAATAACAGATATTAATTTAGTAATTGCCGTGTGTCTTTCTCTAAATTTCTTCTGGTCTCCAGTCTCTGTGGAATGACAGCTTGTTTGCTGAGGTTTTTTTTTGTCATT
Organism: Oncorhynchus kisutch; assembly: GCF_002021735.2. Taxonomy (NCBI): domain Eukaryota; kingdom Metazoa; phylum Chordata; class Actinopteri; order Salmoniformes; family Salmonidae; genus Oncorhynchus; species Oncorhynchus kisutch. The sequence goes on from NC_034203.2 coordinate 17,942,640, forward strand.
TTAGCATACTTATCCAGAGCCACTGACAGGAGCACAGGGTTATGTTCCTTGCTCAAGGGCACATCGACGGACTTTTCACCTCGTCGGCTCAGGGATTTGAACCAGCAAACTTTCGGTTACTGGCCCAACATTCTTAACTGCTACCTGCTGCCCCAATACAGAGAGAATGCGACCCAAAATGCACCCTATTCCCTATTTAGTACTGTACTTCTGACTCATTGTTAGTGTGACTCTCTTCAGCACAGAGGTCCGTACAGTACGCCAACGCTACAGCTGCTGTCGTCACTGTCTGTCTTAGTCATCCTCAGCACCCCAGCCTACTGCTACTGGGGAAATGTCAGCTACGCATAATTAGAATGGTATATTCCTATATTCCTGTTGAATCTGATTGTTTAGTTCCCCTTCCCTCACATAGACCTACTGTTTGTGGGGTTTTCCCTCACATAGACCTACTGTTTGTGGGGTTTTCCCTCACATAGACCTACTGTTTGTGGGGTTTTCCCTCACATAGACCTACTGTTTGTGGGGTTTTCCCTCACATAGACCTACTGTTTGTGGGGTTTTCCCTCACATAGACCTACTGTTTGTGGGGTTTTCCCTCACATAGACCTACTGTTTGTGGGGTTTTCCCTCACATAGACCTACTGTTTGTGGGGTTTTCCCTCACATAGACCTACTGTTTGCGGGGTTTTCCCTCACATAGACCTACTGTTTGCGGGGTTTTACCTCACATAGACCTACTGTTTGCGGGGTTTTACCTCACATAAACCTACTGTTTGTGGGGTTTTGTGTGGATCTTATCAGGTACATTTGTAGATCTTTCAGCATAACCTAAAAATCCATTCAGTGACCGTTATGCCAAAGATAATGTATAAAGTTCCACTTGCAATAGATGTCAATGTTTTTCAGTGCTGTATGTGCTAAAATCAGTGGTGTAAAGTACTTAAGAAAATATAGTGGGATTATCTGTACTTTACTATTTATAATGTTGGACTACTTTTACTTTTACTTCACTACATTCCTATTGAAAATAATGTACATTTGACATTTTCCCTGACCCCCAAAAAGTACTTGTTACATTTTGAATGTTTAGCAGGACAGGAAAATTGTCTAATTCACACACTTATCAAGAGAACATCGCTGGTCATCCCTACTGTACTGCCTCTGATCTGGCTGACTCACCAAACACATGCTTTTGCTTGGAGCATGCCACTGGCTGTCCGTAAATACAACAAATATTTAAAATGGTACCGCCTGGTTTGCTTCATATAAGGAATTTGAAAAGATGTATACTTTTACTTTTGATGCTTAAGTTCATTTTTGCAATTACATTTACTTTTGATATTTTAGTATATTTAAAACCAAATACTTTTACTCAAGTAGCATTTCCTTGGGTGTCTTTTACTTTTACTTGAGTCATTTTCTATTAAGGTATCTTTACTTGTACTGAAGTATGACAATTGGGTACTTTTTCCACCAATGGCCAAAATGCCATGAATGTAATGGCCCATACAGTGCATGGCATATAGAGCTGTACTGACCATAAATAAACACCAGAGGGCGACCAATGCCTGTGTATAGTCCATCCTCCAACAACAACCTGTTGTTGATTTATAAAGAGTAGAAATGGGAGAAATGTTGGAAGGAGAGAAAAATTCCAGAAATGGTCAAAGACATTACTTTTGAAGTTAAATCCTATATTACACAATCATTAAGTCATCATGTTTCAAATACTGAGCTATTGAACAATAATGATTGTTGTTTTATGGCTCAAATACCTTATCCTCTAGCTAGCACCCTAACTGTGCAACAACTGGTTGAATCAATGTGCGTAGTGGCATACAGTTGAGCAGACAAATGTTTAGAATTTCCACACATGGGGATTTTTTGTTGTTGCAGGGACATTTTTGGGGGCCTTTTTATAAATGCATTTCATGCTATTCTAAGTCATTTACATGATAGAAGACATAAGCAGAATATTTGTTAATGCCACACGAATGCCCAAATGCATGCTACTGTGCAACTCACTTTTCAGGTAGGATGCAATTTTGGAACTTTATAAAAAATGTTCTATTTATAATAATTTGTTTATACCATTATTATTATTTTATATCACTGTTATTATTGTAGGCTTATTTGATCATCTAAACCAGTTCTTTAAATATGCTAAATGTGTTTTGTTTCATTCTGTTTAGACATTTTTGTTGGTTAAATTAAGTTTAATATGTCTTTCTAATGGTGTACTCCTTATTTAGTTTAATATACGCTAGAAGTCAAATAAAAATCATTAACCTATTGCTGTCATTTATTGGGTTTAAACCAGTTCGCAAGTGTTTAGTTTCATTCTGTTGAGACATTTTCTTTGTCCAAATGAAGTTTCAACTGTAATGTTGAACACAAGTTGGCCGTGATGTAATATCCTGCTCGTATTTTCCCCATAAACAATGGCTTGAATTACTTATTACCCTGACAATGTTTGGAAACTTTTGTGAAGGTTTGGTGGTGTGCGGCTATTAGCATATTATACTGCAGGCCTGTGATATGAAGGCAATGCACAGCGGCGCTCCAACTGACTCCGACATTTGAACTTGAGATGAGGAAGAATGATTTAGGCCAACCAGAGTTACTCCTATAATCTAACAATATAATTCTTATCCTTATAAAAAAAAAAAAAAAACGGATAAAAAAAATTGGCCTACGTACTTATGTATGGCTAAAGTCCAATCTGTAGACCTATAGTTGACATTGTATCTGACAAGTATAAAGAAATGAATGTTGGTGTCGTAGCATGCTGCTGGCATATCTCTCTCTCTCTAGGCCCTAAGCTTTCTTCCTTTTATATTTCGTTTTTAAATGTTAATATCACACAGTGAACACCTAAGCCTAACAGGCCCATGCATGCAATGTCCTGATGCATTTGGTGCTCAAATCTCTGACAGCTGAACCATGAGATGGACAAATTACAAAAACACTATTCCCCGTGTTTTGATGTGTAGCATATGCAAAACGTTATAAACCTATTGTTTTATTGATTTTTTATTTCCTAAAACAATAATTAGGAAATAAAAAATCAATAAAACAATAGGTTTATAACGTTTTGCATATGCTACACATCAAAACACGGGGAATAGTGTTTTTGTAATTTGTTATAGGCTGTTTTTAAGGACATGTAAATGTGCTTCATTTGGCCGATATCGCTTGTCTATTGATGGCGCTGGCTGCGCGGATGGACACCCTGATGGATTACGCATATTGAACCGGTAGGCCTATATTTCTTAAAATTCTGATACATTAAAATCTTCCCTGTCACTTTTCCGGGGCCAACCTCTGGATTGTTGACCTCTGCCTACCCTGAGCCTGACCCTGACCCTGAGCCTGCCTGCCGTCCAGTACCGTTGCCCCACCTCTGGTTTACTGACCCCTGCCTGCCTTGACCTGTCTATTGCCTGCCCCTGTTGGAATATTAAACCATTGTCAATTCGACGTGTCTGCATCTGGGTCTTACCTTGATTCCTGATACAAGGTAGGGGGGGTATACAGAAGATAACCCTATTTGGTAAAATGCCAAGTCCATATTATGGCAAGAACAGCTCAAATAAGCAAAGAGAACCGACAGTCCATCATTACTTTAAGACATAAAGGCAGTCAAAACGTCTCTTCAAAGTGCAGTCACAAAAACCATCAGGCGCTATGATGAAACTGGCTCTCATGAGGAACGCCACAGGAAAGGAGACCCAGAGATACCTCTGCTGCAGAGGGTAACTTAATTCAAGTCACCAGCCTCAGAAATTGCAGCCAAAATAAATGCTTCACAGCGTTCAAGTAACAGACACATCTCAACATCAACTGTTCAGAGGAGGCTGCGTGAATCAGGCCTTCATGGTCGAATTTCTGCAAAGAAACCACTACTTAAGGACATCAATAAGAAGAAGAGACTTGCTTGGGCCAAGAAATACAAGCAATAGACATGAGACCAGTGGAAATCTGTCCTTTGGTCTGATGAGTCCATATTTGCGAATATTTCTTTTCAACCAGTGTCTTTGTGAGACGCAGATTAGGTGAATGGATGTTCTCCGCATGTGTGGTTCCCACCGTGAAGCATGGAGGAGGAGGTGTGATGGTGTGGGGGTACTTTGCTGGAGACACTGTCTGTAATTTATTTAGAATTCAAGGCACACTTAACCAGCATGGCTACCACAGCATTCTGCAGCAATACACCATCCCATCTGGTTTGCGCTCAGTCCCACTATCATTTGTTTTTCAACAGGACAATGACCCAACACACCTCCAGTCTGTGTAAGGGCTATTAGACCAAGAAGGATAGGGATGGAGTGCTGCATCAGATGACCTGGCCTCCACAATCACCTGACCTCAACCAAATTGAGATGGTTTGGGATGAGTTGGACCGCAGAGCGAAGGAAAAGCAGCCAACAAGTGCTCCGCATATGTGGGAACTCCTTCAAGACTGGAAAAGCAATCCAGGTGAAGCTGGTTGAGAGAATGCCAAGAGTGTGCAAAGCTGTCATCGAGGCAAAGGGTGGCTACTGTCAAGAATCTAAAATATTAAATATATTGTGATTTGTTTAACACTTTTTTTTTTGGTAACTACATGATTCCATATGTGTGATTTCATAGTTGTGATGTCTTCAATGTTATTCTACAATGTAGAAAATAGTACAAATAAAGAAAAACCCTTGAATGAGCAGGTGTGTCCAAACATTTGATTGGTATTGTATATGAAAAATAAAACTTTACTTAGATAGGTATTCAGAATCTTTGATATACCACTAGAAATTGAGCTCAGGTTAATCCTGTTTCCATTGATCATCCTTGAAATGTTTCTACAACTTGATTGCAGTCCACCTGTGGTAAATTCAATGGATTGGACATGATTTGGTGAAGCACACACCTGTCTATATAAGGTCGCACAGTTGACAGTGCATGTCAGAGCAAAATCCAAGCCATGAGGTCGAAGGAATTGTCCGTAGAGCTCCGAGACATGATAGTGTCGAGGCACAGATCTGAGGGAAGGGTACCAAAACATTTATGCAGCATTGAAGGTCCCCAAGAACACAGTGGTCTCCATCATTCTTAAATGGAAGAAGTTTGGCACCACCAAGACTCTTTCTAGAGCTAGCTGCCTGGCCGAACTGAGCAATCGGGGGAGAAGGGCCTTGGTCAGGGAGGTGACCAAGAACCCTATGGTCACTCTGACAGAGCTCCAGAGTTTCTCTTTGGAGATGGGAGAACCTTCCAGAAGGACAGCCATCTCTGCAGCAGTCCAACAATCAGGTCTTTATGGGAGAGTGGCCAGACGAAAGTGACTCCTCAGTAAAAGGCACATGACAGCCTGCTTGGAGTTTTCTAAAAGGCACCTGAAGGACTCTCAGACCATGAGAAACAAGATTCTTTGGTCTGATGAAACCAAGATTGAACTCTTTGGCCTGAATGCCAAGCGTGAACGGAGCAAAGTACAGAGAGATCCTTGATGAACACCTACTCCAGAGTGCTCAGGACCTCAGACAGTGGCGAAGGTTCACCTTCCAACAGGACAACGACCCTAAGCATACAGCCAAGACAACACAGGAGTGTCTGAATGGCCTTGAGTGGCCCAGCCAGAGCCCAGACTTTAACCTGATTGAACATCTGTGAAGAGATTTGAAAATAGCTGTGCAGCGACACTCCCCATCTAACCTGACAGAGCTTGAGAGAATCTGCAGAGAAGAATGGGAGAAACTCCCAAAATACAGGTGTGCCAAGCTTGTAGCATACCCAAGAAGACTTGAGGCTGTAATCGCCGCAAATGTTACTTCGACAAAGTACTGAGTAAAGGGTGTGAATATTTATGTAAATTTGATATTTTCGTTTTTTTTATACATTTGCAAATATTTCTAAAAAACAGTTTTTGCTTTGCCATGATGGGGTATTGTGTGTAGATAAGGGGAAAAGCTATTGAATCAATTTTAGAATAAGGCTGTAGCGTAACAAAATGTGGAAAATGTTAAGGGGTATGAAAACTTTCAGAATGTACTATATATAGTATAGGTTACAGTAGGCTACAAAAAAACTCTTTCCAGTGACACACCCAATGATGAAGATGAAGCATAGGCTACTCACCGGTGATGGCCGATGCTCTCGTGATAATATCTCAAGATAAGGTACTTCGAAAAACAGTGCTGTTGGCTCAGAATCGCTCAAAAATTCAACAGGAATAACACTCAGAATGTAAGACTAGAAAAAATGGTGGCACATGTATTATCAATTGCATTATGTGACAATTCACAAAAGGAAACACAGAGAACTGTTTTTTATCCCTGGTGGATTAGGTCAAAGGTCACTGGATCTGTCTCAAATGGCACCCTATTACCCATAGAGCTCTGGTCAAAAGTAGTGCACTATAAAGGGAATATGGTGCCATTTGGGACACATGCTAAGTTATTCTCATTCTGTAATATGTTCTCTCAGCATGTTAGTATATTTATAAGACGAAAAGGCTACATGATGAAGAGAATTGTTAGTTTCTATAGACAGATCAGTCTTCTCTTTTCAGCAGTAGGCATTAGCTTTCCAAACGGTTGGCCTACATTTTTCTCACGATTTGTATTTGAACATTTGTCAAAGGTAAACTGACAGCCGCAACCAACAATAGAAATATTATCCATACATGGCAGTTCCCATTCAAGTCAGGACTGGCAGCCATTGCAAGTGTCAAAGTGCCAGTGTTAGCGGTTCCAAAATCCTTCTATGGAGAACGAGCTGTTCTATATTCGGCACATGTGCTGTGATAAAACTTATTCCACAGCTATTTTTTAGAAGCTATTGATCCTCTGTGGTAAAATTATGCTCTCACGTGTAGTATTTTGAAGTATTTTACTGCTGTCTGTTCAGACAGGAGTAATATCATTTTTTGGGGAAATGATTTCAGTTTATCAGGGGGTTCTGCGGCGATAATGACAGGGTGCCATCTTTGGTTGATTTCACATTGAATTGACATTAGTTGAAAACTCAACCAAAATGTAAATCAAAGCTAGACGTTGAACTGACGTCTGTGCCTAGTGGGACCTGAGAATCACATACATTTCTAGAAAGCCGCTCTAGATGGGCGAGTGATATTCTAGTGCACAGCGCTGATGAATTTTGGCGGTTTTATCAACCTCTCCAGCAGAAATGAAATATGCTATTGAGTTATTTACCCTGGCTGTCTGAAAAAGCATTAGGGGAACAAAACTCCAAAGAGCATCTGCATTTCAAACCCAGAACAGAGTGTGGTAGAGCAGCATGATGAGCCGAGCAGCACAAACCTAGGCGGAGTCCCAAATGACACACTATTCCCTACGTAGTGCACTACATTTGACCAGAGCCCTATGGGTTTAAAAGTAGTGCAATGTAGGGAATACGGTGCCATTTGGGACGCGGGCCTAATGGCCTCAGATTATTCAACATAACAGCCACCGCTGCCTCTGCTCTGACCCTCTGAGTGCTGGTCGGGTGAAACACAGAAACACCTCCACAGATTCAAAGCTACCAACCTGCCTCTTGTTTCTCCTCATCACAAAAACAAACCCTGCTGATGTAGCACAGAGCTATGGGCCTCAAACTAAACACTAAGGTCCAGAAATCCCAGTTGGAAGGCCACTGGATGTCCTGCTTATTCCCCCATGAAAAACATGGGAATTTGTGGAAAGTTACTAGAATTTTGCAATGCTATTTCTGTTAAATTAGTCCCGTCGTTTGTAATACCCAAACCCTGACCCCCTCCCTCTCACTGCTCTCTGTTAACCTCAGCTGCCCAACCAAGCGGACCTCTCCTTTATATCCCATTGCTATGGAACCGTTTCGCCTGCGTGGTTGTGAAAACCTAAGCTGTGTGTGAATGACTTGGTGGGGGTTACAGTTAATCAAGCTGCGGTGCCACATAGCGTTGGTTCCTGTGAAAACCCTGCCTTAGCTCTCCTCTCACACAGACAGCCATCAAGACCCCCGTTAAAGCAATCATTGAGCACAGCTATTTTATGTGTGTTTGATGGTGAAAGCTGGCTCTCAGTCTTCCCTGTGTTACTGAGCCCGGCCCTGCTCAGTTGAGTGATGTGTGGCAGGCAGGCCAGGCTGTAGCAGCAGACAGCAGTATGGTGGGTTCCGTGTGTTCCGTGTCTTCTGTTGTGTTCCGCTGCTCCTCCCTCATCAGGCTGTGGTGGATCTAGAAGGCTGGCTGGGTTCCAGAACCCTGGCCTCTACCTTCTGTGCTCCGCTCAATAGCATCATGGGAAGCACCCACCACCGGGAGATCTACATTGTTTGACTCTCTCATCTGGTAGCCATGAATGCACATTTGCATACCTATGTATTTAAAAAAGAGGACATAGATGTATTATCAGACCAATGTGCCCATATCTACATATTTTCTAAATCCATCCTCTCGTTTATTATGTTGGTTGGTTTTACTGATTATACAACTTTTTTAAAGATTGATAACCCATAACAACGCATGCCTTCTCATGGAAATGTGATTTATAGAAGTCATCCCAACCCGATCTAGCCAAATGCTCACTAACAGTAAGGTGCACTGTGCAAAGTGACATGTGTACTGTGCTCTTCCTTCTATTACCAAGATAAGGATGTCATTGCAGATGCTGTTTGCTGTGCAGTCTAGTGATGCTTGTATCTCTCATGGACGCTGCCTCTCATCTGTGGAATGTCTCTGTTGAATTGTTCAAGTGTGCGTGGCCATATTCTGAGTTACATTTGGTTCCGCTACCCCATCTGGTATTGGCACCAGTCCTCAGTTGTGTTGCCAAAACGTGCTGTAGTTATGTACTGTGTATTAGTATTAAGAAGCAGAGGGGAATACATATGGAGCTCATCATGTAGCCTTTCGTCTTATAAACCTACTTACATGCTGAGAGAAGATATTACAGAATGAGAATGACCTAGGATGTGTCCCAAATGGCACCATATTCCCTTTATAGTGCACTACTTTTGACCAGAGCCCTATGGATAATAGGGTGCCATTTGAGACATCCATAGTGACCTTTGACCTAATCCACCAGGGATTAAAAACAGTTATTTTGTGATTTGTCACATAATGCAATTGATAGTGTGAGGTCCAACGCAGGAGATGAGAATCGGGTACAGGGAGTGAACCATTTAATACAGACGGACATGTAACGGAACAAGGACAGCGTCTGGACATAAACACGACACGACAAAATGCTACTACAGGGAACAACACAGAGGAGCAGACATATACACAGGGGCAATCAACAAAGTGAGGGAGTCCAGGTGTGTCCAATGAGCACAGCTGCTCGTAATGATGGTAACAGGTGCGTATGATGACGGGTAGCCTGGCGCCCTCGAGCGCCAGGGAGGGGGGAGCGGGAGCAGGCTTGACAGATAGTATATGTGCAACCATTTTTTTCTAGTCTGACATTCTGAGTGTTATTCTTGTTGATGTGTTGCAGGGTTGATCTGGGAGGATGAGGCCACCCAGCAGATCCTGTCCAAGGAGTTGTCTAAGCTGAGGAAGATCCCCTACAGACAACTACAGGACTCCAGCCCCCATGTCTATAGCAGCAGCAAATCCAGGTCACTGTTCTAGCAGGCAGCACCATCCATTACACCTGTGCAAACACACACAGACACATGCAGACAGACAGGCAGGCAGACTCTAGGAGTGCACATGTTAGAATATGATGACTGATGAGCTGGTTTATGTCTGAACGGATCTAGTTTCTAGCTCTGCATAGTCCAGGTTATCTGTCTGTCTGTTCATGTGTTTTTTGTTGTTGTTTATTTAACCAGGCAAGTCAGTTAAGAACAAATTCTTATTTTCAATGACTGCCTAGGAACAGTGGGTTAACTGCCTGTTCAGGGGCAGAACGTCAGATTTGTACCTTGTCAGCTCGGGGATATGAACTTGCAACCTTTCGGTTACTAGTCCAACGCTCTAACCACTAGGCTACCCTGTCTCTCTCCTTCTCTCCTTTTTTTATCTCTCTTTTTGTCTTTTTCCATCTCTCTCTTTCTCTATATATTTATTGCTGTCTCTCGCACACTTACTCACACCTCTCACTCTCCATGTCTGGTCCAGACCCTCTACCCAGGCTATGGACCCAGGAGACCAAAAGATCAAGCCTGTGGAGGTGGAGCTCAGTAGAAACCTTCAGAACGTCCTACAGCATCTGGGCCTCCTTTCCCAGGCCTCGTCCCCCACTGGCCCCAAGAGTCCCAGCAAGGTAAAGCCCCCCCCCCCCTGGCCACCATCAGAACCCTGCCCTCCAGACCCCCAGGCCCTTGCTTTAGCCTGGGATGAGCAGCTGGATCCTTTTTTACTTCTCCATGGATGCACGTCTCTATAAACACACACTCATGTGTACACACACACACACACATCACACACACACACACACACACACATCACACATCACACATACACACACACAAACTGACGCTGTGGGAGCTGTATCATTATCTATCCCTTTCTGAAAGGTTGGTGAATGGCTGTTGGTTGACCATTCACAGGGATAGTTTCCTGACAGATTATTATGAGGGAGATAATGCCCACCGAGGGTTCAGGAGTTCACTTCCTTAATTAGTAACACCCACATGATGGGCTCTATGTCATTTCTGTTGAGGGGGGTGACCAACATGGCCTAGCTGAATGAGAGGGCCAAACCCCTGCTGAGGTCCAGGCATTGAGGGGTTGGGGAGGGTACCCCTTTATTTATCGAGAATGGGGAGAGTAGCCCTTTATTTATTAAGGATGGGGTTGGTGGAAAACATTGGGGGGGGGGCTTTCGTTTGAGATGAGCATGTGGGAGATGGATGGATCTTAGAGTGTTGTTGACCCGTCCGTATAGTGTACTGCTTAGGAAGATATTACATACTCTCTTCTTACTGTTAACATATTAGCAATTAACATTTCATTTGATGGTGGTGTATTAGCTGGGGATTTAAGTGAAGCACTAAGTAAAGAAGAACACTTTGATCTATTTGATAACACTTTCTATGAAGTAAATGTATAATGCTACATAATTACCTTTATATAATGCCTTATAATACACCAATAATGTGTTTTATTATCTTGCAGAGTGACCTTTACCAATCTGGCGTCTTCTCTGACTACTACCGGCCCAAGTCCCAGGGAGAGGGACATTTTTCCCCACTGTCCTTATTCCAGCCTCTCTACCAGGACAGACACTCTGCAGGGGATGGAGACCTCCTTGTGGCTGCCCTTAGGCACTACCTGTCTGCGCAGGGACCGCCCCAGACCGGGGGGGCCCCCAAAGTCCCAACCTTGCCCTCCACGCTACGCCCCTCCTACAGCAACAGTATAGACAGTGCTGGGCCTAAAGAGAACTCTCAATCCCAAACACCCAACCTGGATAGACTTTTACTCCTCCAGACAGCTGGAGCCAGTCAACCCTCTAGTCCAAAAGACCCCTTCAGTCCAATGGATGGTATGTGCTGCTTTTTACTGTACAAGTTCGTCCTTATTATTCCTACGTGAACAAATTAGCGCTATCAATAGTTATGGATCCGCTGAAAATAACGGTATAGCATGTTATTAGTTGTTAATTAAGGCATTGACATCTACCATAGTTGGAACTCTTCTCCCTCTCATCCTCTCTTCTCTTCCCTTCTCCCCTCTCCTTCTCTTCTCTCCTCATCTTCTCTTTTCTCCTCTCCTCCTCTTCTCTCCCATCCTCCTCTCATCCCCTCTCCTCTTTCCTCCTCCACAGAGGTGTTCATCCAGAAGGTTCTGAAGAACGTGGGCAGACACAATGTGGACGTGGACGACATGAGTCCAAAAGACCTGGACCAGCTGTCTACACTGATCGCTAACGCCCTACAGGTAGAATAAACAACAACGTCTTTGTACTTGTCTTTCTTGCACAAACCCTCACACCTTTCTTACTAGCACTGATTTTGCTGATAGCTGCGTTTTTTTAGGAAGATTTTATTTGGAATGAATGTGATGTTTTGTTGTCTTACCTAGACACCGTAGTTGAATGCACTGTCTGTAGTTTCTCTGGATAAGAGTGTCTGATAAATGACCAAGATGTAAATGTGAATGCAGGTAGTGGATAAAAAACAGCCCCAGGCCAGACCAGGACCAAGAGACCTGGGGGAGGAAGAGGAGCAGGAGGATGAGGAAGGGAATGAGGGGCCTGGAGAACAGGGGCCTGGGGAACAGGAGGAGGAGAAGGAGGACAGTGACCCTCCATCCGCCACAGAGAAAACGGCTCCGGAGAGCACTCCCCTAGAGGAGTCTGTGGTTCAAGGTACACAAACCTGACAGACCTGGTTACTTGGAGAAGACCTCCATCTGTAGTATTAACTCACCAACACCTTTGTATACTCATTGTCTTTCCATGCCAACTTCAGGGTGACTAGTTCATATTGGCTGCTCTGTTGATTTGAAATGCAGTCAGACTTTGGCAAAAAAATATCAGCAAAAAATATTGACAAAACCATAAGTTTCCCTTCGTCTTCTAAAAGAGTGAAGGGAAGAGTATATCTGCGTGGCTGTTATTTGAGATATGCAGAGTCGGTTTGCTTTTCTGCTTAATATTATTCTTGTTGTCAGTAAACACTCAGTCTCTGTTATTTCCTGACAGAGCGACAAATGGAGGGAGACAGAGAGCCAGCAGGCTCCAATGACAAGGTACCCCCCATTTTGATTCTTAAAGTGATAAAGGGTTTGAAAGAAAGTGGAAATGTCAAACGGAATACTGACATTATAAACGGTGATATTATACCGTGTGTAGGGTATGAATCATCCAGAAGAGCTGATTTTCAAAAGGATTTTGATGATAAATCTGCAATGTACTGTAGACAGTAAAACAGTTAGTATACACAACATAGAGAAGAAGTATGTTTTGAAAAATGGATTGAAAGTGTTGTAATGTTGTCAGTTTGCATACCTATCTTTCAAACATTTGTTATTGTCTTCTGTCCTATTGCTTCCTGCTTTCCTAGAATTTGATGAGAGAAGCAAATTGCCTCCTCTCCCCTATCAAAACAGTTCCTCAATTCAGTACACATGGATTGTAACAAAACTTGTCTCATAATCAAGATGAAAAAAAAAGCCATAATGTAGTTATGATTGATTCGTATTTGTTATTTCTGTGCTTCCTGAGATCTCCGTGACTGTGTTGTTTGTGCTGTAGCTAAATCACTGTGACATTGTTCTGTATTATTTCAGCCCCAGGATGCTGTCGGCTTATTTGGAAAGCTTCTGGCGTACCTGGATAAGAGTGAGTCCCCAGCCCAGAGACTCTGGGGAGATTCCCCCGGCCAGGCTGGTGTGGGTGCAGGGCTGGGCAAGGGCAGGGATGTCGGTCTGGAGAATGTCCGCAGTAAGACCACTCAGGCCGAGGTGAAGACCATATTACCCATACAGTTGCAAGAGAAAGTATGTGAACCCTTTAGAAATACCTGGATTTCTGCATGAATTGATCATACAATTTGATCTGATCTTCATCTAAGTCACAACAATAGACAAACACAGTCTGCTTAAACTAATAACACACAAACAAGTATTTGTTTTCACATCTTTATTGAACACACCATGTAAACATTCACAGTGCAGGGTGGAAAAAGTATGTGAACGCTTGGATTTAATAACTGGTTGACCCTCCTTTGGCAGCATTAACCTCAACCAAACGTTTTCTGTAGTTGCGGATCAGACCTGCATAACGGTTAGGAGGAATTTTAGACCATTCCTCTTTACAAAACTGTTTCAGTTCAGCAATATTCTTGGGATGTCTGGTGTGAACCGCTCTCGAGGTCATGCCACAGCATCTCAATCGGGTTGAGGTCAGGACTCTGACTGGGCTTCTTCAGAAAGTCTATTTTCTTCTGTTGAAGCCATTCTGTTGATTTACTTCTGTGTTTTGGGTCGTTGTCATGTTGCATCACTCAACTTCTGTTGAGCTTCAATTGGCAGATAGCCTTACATTCTCCTGCAAAATGTCTTGATAAACTTGGGATCTTATTTTTTACGTCGATGATAGTCTGACGCAGCAAAGCTGCCCCAAACCATGATGCTCCCACCACCGTATTTTACAGTTGGGATGAGGTGTTGATGTTGGTGAGCTGGGCCTTTTTTTTTCTCCACACAGTGTTGTGTGTTCCTTCCAAACAACTCAGCTGTAGTTTCGTCTCTCCACAGAATATTTTGGCAGTAGCGCTGTGGAACATCCAGGTGCTCTTTTTGAATACTCCAGACGTGCAGCAATGCTTTTTTTGGACAGCAGTGGCTTCTTCCGTGGTGTCCTCCCATGAACACCATTCTTGTTCAGTGTTTTACGTATCGTAGACTTGTCAACAGAGATGTTAGCGATTTCCAGAGGTTTCTGTAGGTCTTTGGGTGACACTCTAGGATTCTTCTTAACCTCATTGAGCATTCTGCGCTGTGCTCTTGCAGTCATCTTTGCAGGACAGCTTACCATGGACTGATGAACATCAAGGTTTTTAGAGATACTTTTGTAACCCTTTCCAACTTTATGCAAGTCTACAATGATTTAATCCTAGGTCTTCTTAGATCTCATTTGTTTGAGGCATTGTTCACATCAGGCAGTGCTTCTTGTGAATAGCAAACTCAAAATGTTGTGAGTGTTTTTTATAGGGCAGGGCAGCTCTAACCAACATCTCCAATCTCATCTCATTGATTGGACTCCAGGTTAGCTTTTGGAGAAGTCATTAGCTTAGGGGTTCACATACTTTTTCCAACCTACACTGTGAATGTTTAAATGATGTATTCAATATAGACAAGAAAGATACAATAGTTTGTGTGTTATTAGTTTAAGCAGACTGTTTGTCTCTTGTGGTGACTTAGATGAAGATCAGATCAAATGTTATGACCAATTTATGCAGAAATCCAGGTATTTCCAAAGAGTTCACATACTTTTTCTTGCCACTGTAAGTAGAACCACAATGACTCTGTTGCTACAACATTTTGGTGTTATCCTCAATGATTTGAAATGCACTGTGTCCACATGTGGCGTTGAATCTTGGTTTAAATGGTCACGTAATCAAGGTGGCAGTGCAAAAGAAGTCGACCCACTCAATGGACGTGGAGGAGGTGGCTGCGGTGGAGGGCTGGATCCAGGCAGTGGAGCCTCCTGCTGCCAAGATGGTCTACCAGGAGCCCCTTAAGAAGAAAGTGAACGTCCAGGAGCTGCAGCTAGATGTCAAAGCTGCTGTGGCCTCGAAGAAAACAACTGATGATGACTACGGCTATGTCATCACTGACACAGAGTGAGTAGTACCTTTCATAAGTAATGAATGAGGCAACCGCAGCTAATCATTCAAGGTTCGATGTTTGTGCGGAATTGCATTTAGTATAGTGCAAAGGAGTCTTTTTTTTAGGCCAGGGCTAACTATGGTGAATTGACAGGTGTTGTGTTGGGTACGCTAGATCAGTAGCAACCATTTGGATCCATTGGTACAGTTCTGTTTGTACCATGACTTTTGTTTTTATTTTTGTTTCCTGTCTTGAATAGGCATAGCTGGAGTTGCCTTGAAACAAACCATCACAAATGGAAACAGAAATGTGCTTTAGATGCTAGACACCCAAAGGCCTACTGTGTCCCTGTCAGAGTAATTTCTCATTCCACATTTTAACTCACTGTTGGGAAAGTAATTTACCATGACTTAAAAAAAAAAAAAGTTTTCGCTCACTGAATATATTACCCTAGATTATTTTCAATGTTTCAGTACTGGACTCATATTCATGCATGAACGTAAATAAATCATACATTTATGTAGCATTGACAATTGACAAACAATTGTATTTACATGAATCAAAACCATACCCCAGTGTGGTATATCATATACATGTGCAATAAACATCCCACGTGCGTATCATTCAGTAGATGATGATTTGAAGGTGTTCAGGTCAAGTCCCTCTCCAGGGCACAGAACCCACAGCCCATCAGACCACCAGGAACTGGAGCCCACATCCCTTCACTATTCCATCATAATCAGGTCTGGTGGGCCTCCACTCTCCATAGGGGGCTGGGCTGGGGCTGGGCTGGGGCTGTGGAAAAGCAATTACTTTTCTCAATGTCTGTATTAGACTGTTTCTCCTTTTAAACTCCATACTCCCACTACATTATGTGATTAACTAGGACTGAGGTTTGCACTGAAATGTATATCTTCCCGAGTCCCTGGTCATCAGAGACTCTGACTGTGTTTTAGAGGTGGGGTACATCATTAGCTGTGGCCAGCGCTGAACTGAGCCACCGTGGTGCCGATGCACCATTTCATTTGCACTTCTCTGTCTGGCCTGAAGTCTAGGGAGTGGCTATGTCTCAAATTGCACCCTTGCACCCTTTTGCCTATACTGCACTACTTTTGACCAGGGCTCTGGTCAAAAGTAGTGTACTATATAGGGAATATGGTGCCATTTGGGACACAAGCAGAGCACACAGGTGATTCATCATGCCAGAGGAAACACCTGCTCCCCCAGTTCTCATACCGCACCCTCCCTCCGTGTCTCCCTGCCTCCCTCATCTCCCTATTTGTCCCTCCCTCCTTTTATACGCCCTTACCCTCTCACCTCCCTGTCTTTGGGCTTCACTCCCTTCCCCGCTCCCCCATCTCCTCCCCCTCCTACCCTCCATCCCCCTGACCTCCGTGCCTCTCGTGTCCCCTCTCCTCTCTGAATGTGACAGGAATGTAATGTGTCGGAGCTCTCACCCACACTTAACAGGCTAAGGTGACAACTCTGTTGATGAACTCTGTATTTTTCTCTCCCCAGCGCGCTACAGACTGATGAGGGACTCCACTTGATGGAGATTCTGGCACGGCGGGCCAAGCTGCAGATGACTGACTTCCTGGAGCTCTCGTATGTATTTTATTCACGATTAACATTTTTATAGATTTTTCACACACTCAACAAAACGGAACAGAAACAACAAACACGGACTACACCACTTGTATGTATTTAACCTTTATATGTGACTATTCATTTTGACTGCATGCTTAAAACAGACGTGACTAGATTTGATTCTACTCTGGAATCTTATACGGGTAGAATCTAAAATGGGTTGTAGAGTAATTGCTTGTAGCTTGTAGATAGGTATACATCCACTGATTTAATGCAGACTGAAATGCAGGGTAGTGTGTGGAGGGTGTTTATACTATATAAAAACAGCTCCATGGATAAAGTTATGCTTTAGGTGTCATGAGCACCATGTCAAGTCAAACGTTAACTGAGGGGCTTAAACAAAAATAAAATAAAACGTTTGAATTATTAAACTGACAAACAGGTTGAAAGCCGAAGAAAAGCACATTTACTCAGATACAAGATATCCCACTGTCTTATTCTTATTCTGTAAATATTCGAGCTGGAGGTTGAAAATATTTGACACGTACACATTATTGACATGAGGTGCCAGATACATTGCAGGTAACTGCCAAAATAAAGGAAACACCAACATGGTGCCTTAATAAGGCGCTAAGCCACCACAAGCCGCCAGAACAGCTTCAATGCACATGGCATAGATTCTACATGTGACTGGAACTCTATTGGAGGGATGCAACACCATTCTACAAGGAATCCCATCATTTGGTGTTTTGTTGATGGTGTTGGAAAACACTGTCTCAGGCGACGGTCCAGAATCTCCCATAAGTGTTCAATTGGGTTGAGATCCGGTGACTGAGACAGCCATGGAATAAGGTTTACATCGTTTACATGCTCATCAAACCATTCGGTTACCACTCAAACCTTGTGGATGGGGGCATTGTCGTGTTATAGGGCATAACCATGGTAGCTAAAATATTTGCCAAATTAATAGCCTGCCCAGCATTTTCATACTGGACCCTAATCATGGGGTGTTAATTGCTTAATTATCTCAGCAACCACACCTGTGTGGAAGCACTTATTTTCAATATACTTTGTATCCATTGATTTTCTTAAGTGTTTCCATTATTTTTGGAAGTTACCTGGCTGCAATCATTATGAACAGGACTGAACTCTCCATGAACCTCCCTCTCTTTCTCCAAAATCGTTATGTTTCTCCCTGCAGGTATCTGACTTTAAACACACGCACTCACAAACGCACGCATACACACACACACTTAGAATGCAATGAGGCTTTTAAAGCCATCCTCAACGAAATGAGAGTATATAGTGACACACTGTGCTGGTCTGCGTAATCAGTGGCATCTCCTTCACATAGTCTAACCAAAAATGACCATACAGACATTTTGCACACAAATGCACAGCTAGATATTGCACTGAAGCACATTATTTAAAGACTTTCAAAATAATATTAAAGAGGAAATGTTATCGGCATTCTGTAAAGACATGGTGTCATAACCTGTCACAAGTTCATTTCCTGAACCGTCATGCCCTGTAACCCACAGGTAAGCACTGCTTTATGATGGCCCTCTTTCCTACCTTATGTTCAAGTCTGACATTGTGGTCATTGTAATGCAGTCATTCATCAAGTGAACATACACACTGCTACGGTTATTGAGTATAGCAGTGTATGCGAGAACAATTTACCGCCATAAATACAATGCAACGTGCTGATGACAGGCATAAGAAAGGGAGTATTGTATGGGCTGATAGGCCCCCTTTGTGTCTTTCTAACTACTAAGCTTGATTGTTGGCGGTACAGGTAGGGATTGGCCGATTCCGTATCATGTGACACTGTGAATAAGGTTCTGAATGGCCCTTGTTTCTGAAGCACCTCACGGCGCTAGGGAAGGTATACACTGCTCTGTATTCAGCCCTTCAGCCCATGGGTGGCCTTACAGGGCTGGGCTAATGTACCTTTTGTCTTTGTCCCTTTCTGAAACTGAAAGGGCCTTGGTATGGGAGAGTGATGGATTGGGTGGGAGAGAGCTGTGGCCCTTTGTTAGAGCTCCGAGTCGGCCCAGCAGGGGGAGCAGCCTGGACAATTTGTCCAAGCCGCCACGCTTATTTGGGCCGTCCCACTCCTTGCAGCTAACCGCTGCTGATCCTAGACCACCACCCCACCTAGGAGCCTGGGAGAATGGCCCTCCACATAATCAAATACTGGGCCCACAATTCAGCCCAGCCAGCATGGCTCCTCTCACCTTTCATGTTGACTCATTTGTGCAAGCATGACTTGGTTCTGTAGGACCTTGAAATGAGTGTCTATCATGTTTACCATAATGAAGGGAAATATAGGTACATGCATACAGGGTAATTCAATGTTACCGTTATATGTAGTAACACAGTATGTTAGACACTGTGGCTAAATGTTATACATACTTGAATCATTCATCTATCTTTGTGTTACTTTGTATGATCGAACGGACGATATAGAATAGGAGAACACAGACGCCGCTGTCAGAGACGTCTTGAATTGATCATGTCAGGCCGGACATGGCGGTTGAAAGCAGAGACGTTGGTTTTGATGTGTCAATGTGAGTGGTTTGCTTCAGAATCGTGTAGCATTAGTTCACTCTGAATAATAGTTGTTGCGCAACACTTACCGACTGTAGTCAGACTCCAATTTGATGGGGGTGACGTAATGTCTGACTTCATATGCTGCTCATTTCAAAGTATAACCACTAGGTGGGGAGATGCACCTTCGCTGGTTGCTTGTAATGCAGCCTATGTGTTACTGAATACTGAAGACGCATTAGACAAGATTCATTTATTTTCACTGTAGAATCACAAAACAAAAGATTGATGGACAATGACAGTTCAACATTCTATATATATATTGGTTCTAACATACTTCAAGCGAGAGCTTTTACATGGGAGTAATAGTCTGCTGAAGAAAGCGCATGCGCTTCAGCTTGAAAATCACAAGTACATTATTTACTTTTGCTGTAGTATTGAATTTTGAAAAACCTTCATTGGGAGGCGGTTGGCATAGTTCAGAGACGTCATGCCCATATGGGACACAAGGGCACATGCCCCCTCACATTTGTCCTGTTTTTTTTTTTTTTTTTTTTCAGATGTTCAATTAATCCCCTCCATCCTCACGTACTTTGTGCCCCCTCTAAAATAAAATGGCCGCATGGCGCCCCTGGCGTAGGTCAGGAAACATATCAATGTGTTATGAAGTCACAGTGAGTGATGTTCCTTTTCAACCGCTAATAGATCTAACTCTTAATAGATGTGAAAAATCTATACATCTAGAGTGTTACGGGGGTGAATATCAGAGAGTGGTTGAAAGGCTGGCTGCTGGTTGAGGTTATCCTCCACACATTGCTCGATACCTTAACCTCCTGGCTGGATACATTCTTTGACTTCAACATACTGTACAGAAAAACAGTTTCTGTTCAATAGGTTGCCAAAAATAAAAATGTACCGCGTTTTATGTTCAATAGGTTGTCATAACCTGGTTTTATTCTGGGTGGTTCGCCCTCCTTCATCACCTTTAGCACTTTTCAGCTCAAGATATATTTTTACAGAATGAATAGTATTTGCCCAGTGTCCACCCTAGATTTGCTCTTTGGAAATACGTTGTGAGGGGAAAAATAATATCTGTACATTTCATTTGCACAGCGTTTTTCATTACACACAAAATGTACAAAGCTCTGTACATAAGCAATTGTCCCTATGACTGTCGGTGAAGGGACACACATAAAGTATGTGTACCTAATCCGAGACCAAAACCCTCCTTGTCATTTGTTGTTTGTAAAACACTCAGAGGCACATTGAGATTCAAGAGGTATCCTACGGAAACGGCTCCTTTGGCTACAGGGATTCTAACAGCTTATGGGGTAGCCAGAGGTAAAATACTACTCAATCACTGTGTGTGTACGGCTCTGATTTAACACTATCAGTCCTGAGACCCCAGGAAAAATGGGCTTTTCATTTATCTGACGTTCATTTATCTGCATGTCCAGCCCTTCCATTTAGCCTCACACTGGAGTGTTTAACCATTTGATTTCCAGGACAATCAGGGCTACACGTACAGCACAAAACTACTTGACATAAACAGCTGCATTCACGAGTTTAATTGACAAATGTCAATACAAAAAAACAAGGTCTGCCAAAGCAAAAACCTGATAAAAATACATTTATATGAATGCTGTAAGTACAGAAATGTTTTAATTCGTGGGAAATGAATATCCAACTAGTCAGTGACAGCTGTTTGGAGTTTGGAGTTTGTGATAGCAACTATGTGAGCTTATACCAGTATTATAGACACTATGTCCTGGGATTTCCTATGATCTTCTATGTAGAAGTACCTCTTCTAATGACTCTTGTGTACCTTGTAAGCGTCATTGTGTTGCTTGTGAGCATCATAGTTCATGTTTGTAGGAGTCTCTGCTTTTCATAGTTTGTAGCTCAAACCATTTTGCCTCTATGGTAATTTTTTTGTAAGAAGACATGGCCCTGGGCCCCTTCGGGATCTGCCCTTGTCTCACAAACAACGCTCTAGCTCAGCCCCCGTTAATTACACAGAAGTCTGTAGCTCAAACACACACACAGTTTAAAAGGGGTTAGAAGACTCATTGGGTTAATGACCTGGTCTGTTCTTTGTAAGGCAAGAGGGCAGAAAAACAATGCTTTACCACCATGTAAAAAATGTATTTCTCATTGATCATGTCTGGAGTGTCTCATCTCACTGTGTGTGTTTTTTTTTTTTTTTTTTTACAGAGTGGTGGGCCCAGCTGTGACCTTCAGAGTACGACCTAATACCCAGAATGTCAGCACTGCAGATGTGGCCAACGTAGCAGGTTGGTCTGAGCTGCTCTGATAGCTAAATGTTATATATATATAAAAAGCAATCTCTTGTGCTTTAGTGGAGCATGTTGGAACTGAAATGGACATTTTAGCTTTTTCAAATATCCAAGATTTTGTTGTTTACTCTCAGAGAACTGGTCCACAGTTTTTTATAGCTCCATACTGAAAATTCTCTGTATAGACCCCTGATAATGGAGATGTGCTGTTGGGAGAAAGAGTCAAATCTAAGTGACATCCGTAAGCGTTATTAGGAAGCCTCCCTTGCACCAATCACAACTCTTCTCTGGTGAATGAAATACAGGTATGCATTGTCAAGGAACCCCCAATGAAAGGAGAGAATAGCTGTATTTGTATATAGTTATCATTACTGACAAACATACAAGGCTGCATCAACAGTTATGAGAAAATATTTATATAAGAAGATAATGTTTTTCCCCACGAATTGGAATTTGTTACATATCATACCAATGGCAAAATTGTGGTGTAGATATTGGGCGGGGGGCGAACAGTAGGGGGGGGTCCTCCACCCCCGACATTTTAAAACGCATTTCCAGCAATTCTACACCGTTTGATTTATTATGCCTCTCTTGAGGGGTATTTTGAGGGGAAAACAATCAACGTGGAAGGGCCCCCAGCCCCCCCAAAATAAAACATGATTCGTTTTTTGGGAAAACTGATTTTTTGGGGGAAAATAGCTGACTTCCTGCACATTTTGCAATGGGGCAGAGAGAAAAATGTGTGGTTTTATAATGCTATTCTACAATTTTAGTCAGCTAATTAAAGCTAATTCTGCATATGTTTTTTTTCATGGGGCAGAGAGAAACATTTTCTGTTTTATAGCTAATCTCATACTCATGGGGCGGCAGGGTAACCTAGTGGTTAGAGCATTGGACTAGTAACCGGAAGGTTGCAAGTTCAAACCCCTGAGCTGACAAGGTACAAAATTCTGCCCCTGAACAGTCATTGAAAATAAGAATTTGTTCTTAACTCACTTGCCTAGTTAAATAAAGGTAAAATTAAAAAATTAAAAAAATACTATTCTTCACATTTTGCCATGAGGATGAGATAAATGTTTGCAGTTTTAAAGCTAATTTCCAGCAACTCTACGCATTGTGCCATGACGCTGACAGAACATGTTGCAGTTCTAATGTAACTGTTCAGTGAAAACGTAATAGTCTGTGAACTCATACCCAGATAATGTTGTTGACTCATCCTATACTGGTATTTGTGGACAAAGCATAAATTGGAGAAAAATGACCACCTAAACAAACAAACAGACCATTTAAAAAATGCTTGCTATTTTCTCATAGGGGATCATGTCTGGCCAATCAGTGGTCTACTCGCATTAATATTTTTGTGACCTTATACACCCACACCATTCTGCTTTTGGGGTACGCCCACACCATTTCAACACAGCTGCTTTTTAACATACTTAATTACTATTTTTGGGAAGGAAAACTACTTCACTCATATTGTAATTAGTTGAACTTAGTTTGAACTATAGTTCAAATATCATAGAAATCTAGAAACACTGGACAGTTACTTTAAAGGTCGACTTTGGGGGGGGGGGGGGAATGCTAAAATAACAGCTTTAAACTGTATAACTGATCAATGCACCATCATACTCGGTCATTTAATGCTTAAAATATTTGTTGGCTATTTAGCTTTAGAAGTGCCATTTCTTTCCAATCTCCAAGCTTCCCTCCAAAAACAAATCCTGTGAAATGACATCAATACATACTGGAGGAGTTACTGGCTAGCTACAAGTGGCTATCTTAGCATGAACCACCAAAGGCACACCCCATTTCTGTTTGAAAATTGAGGAGTTAGACACATTTTGCCATTGCCTATGACGTGTTAATGTGATATCGGGAGGTCGGGGGCATGCATTTACATTGTTTTTAATACATTATTAGGGAGACGAATCGACCTGTTCTGAAGATTAGGGGGATCCCCCGTGGCAATTTCACCTATGTATCATACGAATTGCAGGGGACAGACACACACACACACACAGGGAAATTGCTCTGTCAAAGTAAGTTTAGCTTGAATAGATAAATATAGTTTTTTTCCCTTCGTCTAGTGATGACAGTTTTGATAATTGAACTCCACACTCTTGATCAAGTGATTGTGTAATGGCTACCCCCGTCCTGTTTCACAAGTGCTATTGTTCGTGTTCGTGTCCTCGTTTCTCATTTCCAGCCCCGGACTAACTTGTTTTGAGAGGTCATGGATGAGCCTTTATTCGTATTAATGCAGTTGACAGAACCGCACTTGAAATGAAATACGGCTGCCTCTTAACTTAAGTGCAGTAGTGTGGGTGTGCTGCTGTCTCTAAAGCATAATTTGTCATATTCAACAAGAGTATCGGCAAAGATTATTTCAATAGCCCCAGTTGATGTGGTTTTTCTGAGACGTTAAGCATTACAAGGCTATTGTAATGGCATCATTTTATCATCATTTTACAGTTTCTTCCAGACCCATTGGAGAAATCTGTGTGCCCATGTTCCAAGCAGTTGGAGACAAAACTTAAATGATTCAATTTTAATCTTCGCATTATTTAATTTAAATGGTACTGTAAAAGATTTCAATATGACATCATAGCTACCATAAATAAGGTGTGCTATAATACCATTATTATAAGATACATATAAAAAATGTTGGGCTGTGTCCCAAATGGCACCCTATTCCCTATACACTGCACTATTTTTGACCAGGGCCTCGGGAAGCCTTGGACTGGCTGGACACTGGACAAAGGAGTCAGTGTTACCTCATAGAACATTAGCATTCTTCTGCTCCATGTGAACAATACTGGATCGATAGAGAGCCAGCCTCCTGGGCGTCCCGGGCTAGAGTGGAGGAGGGTAGAGGACTGTGCTGGTTGTCTGGGGTGCAGCAGCACGGCCCTAGCTGTGTCACAAATGGCACCCTGATCCCTAAATATCTAGTGGACTACTTTTGGCCAGGGCCCGTATGGCTCTGGTCAGAAGTAGTGCACTATATAGGGAATATGGTGCAATTTGGGACTCAGCCCCTGGCCTGCACCGTATTGCCCTGGCCTGCCTCGTATTGCCCTGTATTGCCCTGGCCTGCCCTGTATTGCCCTGGCCTGCCCTGTATTGCCCTGGCCTGCCGAGTAAAGAACCCTGGAGTGGAGCTTGTGGAGCTCCTGTCACGCATACCCGGCCATTGTTAGGAACCCAGGGCCAGGCAAAGGCTATTGTCAGGGGGGTGTCAAGATGGTGAGCAGTGGGGTGATGACCCTCATTGTCAGGCCTATTCATGCACACTGTGGAGCCATGGAGTGGCAGGCCCAAAAACCACTTCCAGTGGTGCGTCTCGGCCGTGAGAACCAGGCTCCTCAATTGGATGGAGGTCAGGGTCAGGCCAGCCAGCCGCGCAATTAGCACATTAAGCAAGGTCCCCAATGAAGTCCACAATAGAATGCAGAAATAAGTTTTCTGCAAACTGTATCCACTTAAAATGTTATTTAGTCAAAGATATTTTTAATGGCCTAACTGGTTTGACTGAATGTGTATTACTGACCGTTAAACTGACCCCCCCTGTGTTTTCTATGAAGAGGAGAACTTACATTGTCTTCCCTGACAATAGCTAGTTACTCATTCACTGGCTGAGTGTAATATCTGAGGTTTGATTTGTGTCTTGACATGGAAATAATTCTTTGTCACAGAGGTCACAAACAGTTCAATAAGTTATTATGGTGGGTTTCCCTCGCAAATTGGTATCGGTGAATGGCTGAGTTTCTATGTTTGACACACTTTTTAAAAAGCAAGGAAATGGTGATCATTCTGATCAAGTTCACATACATCTATCGAACCAGTTTTTCTTCTGTCAGTTCCTCACTTTTGCAGACAGCTCTGTAGAGCGGTGTTGTTTTGGGCAGTTGTATTCAACCAGAGTGAACACTAAACAGTAGATTCAGCACTTTCAGTTGGGCAGTGTTTACTTTAAAACACATTCCTATTCACTCTCATTCCCTCCCTGTATCTGGTAGTCCTAACCTTGATGGCCTTGAATATACTATGAACCATGAGTCATTTCTGATCACCGGAGTTGAAATGAGACCCCAATTCCTCTGATCATTACAAAGACCGTTGGTTGTATTTTTTTCTCTCTCTTTTCACGGTTGAGTGGTTTAGCATAGATCTCATAATGCTGACAGCTCTGACCTTCACTTCAGATTTAACACTTGTTAAAATGTCAAATCTTATTAGCTGGCTCTTTAGGAAAAAGCAAT
Organism: Oncorhynchus kisutch; assembly: GCF_002021735.2. Taxonomy (NCBI): domain Eukaryota; kingdom Metazoa; phylum Chordata; class Actinopteri; order Salmoniformes; family Salmonidae; genus Oncorhynchus; species Oncorhynchus kisutch. Next base: position 17,968,586 of record NC_034203.2, read on the forward strand.
GTGGTTTATCTATCTAACTTCTCTTCTCCTGTGATGTGAAGAAAGCTTTCAACCTCTGGTTAGCTCAGTCTTAGGGCGTAGCTTTTAGGGCACTCACTTACCCTAAGTATGTGTGTTCTACTGCGGAGAGAAATTGAATAAATACTATGTATACCTGTTTAACGGGATTTATTGTCTTCCATGTGACTGTATATGCACATGATGCTGATGTGCAACGTGAGATTTGTGACATTGTATTACAAATCTTGTGGTAATGATGCTTCTCTGGTTTTCATTATCATCAGCTTGGTCTTTCGGCATTAACTGAGAGAAGTCACGTGCTTACTCCTACCTGGAAAAGTTCAAAATAACATAGCATTTTGTCATCTTCCTAGATCTCTGTATGCTTGTCTGTTTTAACCATACAATATACAGAAGCTTAACACATTAGTGTATAAAACATACTACCCCCCCCCCTCCCCCAAGCCAGCTGATCCTTGGTGCCCTTTCACATAATCATCATCAGTAGCCGCTCAGTCCCAAATCAAATCCAAATCAAATCCAAATCAAATTTGATTTGGACCAGCAGTGACATGCTCACTTGCGGACCTTTCCCAACAATGCAGAGAGAAACATCTACAAAACATATAGAAGCATAATAACACGAGGAATGAGTAACGATAACTTGGCTATATGCGCGAGATACCAGTACTGAGTCGATGTGCAGGGGTATGAGGTAATTGAGGTAGATATGTACATATAGGTAGGGGGTAAAGTGGCTAGGCTACAGGATAATAACCAGTAGCAGCAGTGTATGTGATCAAATGAGTCAGTGCAAAAGGGGGTCAAAAGTAGTGCACTGTATGGGGAGTTGCCTGCCATTTTGGACAAACCCTGACTTTGTCATCAGCACTTTCTGTTTGGATTCACTCCTTTAATTGTCTCCATTGATTTCCTGTGTGATTTCATTGGAAGCAAGTCTCCCCAATGGGACTATGGGTCCACTTAAGCCCTACAGGAGCCACCAGATCCATTGAAGTTAACTTCATTTAGTTTGCCTGTTGATCAATTCTCATCTCATGCTGAAGGATAATCAATTCTGGATTTTCTCTAGCTAGTAGCTAATAGCAACCTGTTGGCCAAAATGTGCTCAAAATCAAATTGGGGGAAAATGAAATGACAAAAACAGTTGTTTATTGATGTCATTTGTTGTGACACGGGTTGGTGCGTTATCTCTATTGTCTATCGGCGTATGCGTGGTGGTTGTGTTTTGTGATTTCTGAGAAATCCCTACAAGTGAGAACTCAATCTTTTGTGTCCCCTGCAGTTCAGAGGTGCTTGTGGTTATTTTGGTCTGACTTCAGAGAGAGCTGGGGTGGGGGGTGGAATCCTCTAGAGCTTTGGGAGCATCTGTGAGTCCTGCTGTGAAGAGGGTGGATCATCACAGGTGTTATGTGGAAGCTGAGTTTGTTTAGCAGCGGTGGCAGCGTGGGCATCATGGTCCTCAGCCAGCCCTCTCTGGGCAGACCTCTCAGGGTCCCTCTCTCACAGCTGGCAGCTCTACGTTGGTTGCATCCCAAATGGCACCCTATTCCCTATACAGTGCACTACTTTTGACCAGGGCCCATAGGGCTATGGTTAAAAGAAGTGCACTATGTAGGGAATAGGGGGCCATTTGGGATGCAGCCTCTGTGTTGGCCCTGCTCCTGGAACTCCAGCTTCAGCTCAGGCTTCATGCCTCCTACAGATGGCACCCTATTTATGAATGAAGTGCACCACTTTTGACCAGGGCTTTGGTCAAAAGTAGTGCACTATATTAGGGAATAGAGTCCCATTTGTGCTGCAGATGGCTTGACTGACTGGAGCTCTCTCTGCTGGCTCTGCTGCCTGACTCCACACTTGCAGCACTCTTGCATCATTCCAGGGCAAGCAATGGACTGGCTGGCTTGGAGAGGGAAAAATCTGTGTCGCTGCGGTCTGTTTCTCTGTGCGAGAAATGCAGTATGTGTGGGATGTGTAAATAAATACTCTAAGCTTGGATGTAGGCCTAGTTCATGTAAGGAAGATGATGACATAACACAACATGTAGGGCAGAAATGCCTTCTTGAACATGTGCCTTCATTACAAACTTGTATGGGATCCGTAAATATGAATTAAAATGTTAAATTACGAGCCTAGTTAGACGTGATTGGCTGAAATAATGGAGGTGATGACCATGCTGACTGTTGGCCATGTGTTTACATGTGAATTCTTAAAGAGATGGGTGTAAAAAAAGATGACCTCTCTAGCACTCAACAAATCGTTCAAGGGCATTTTCTCCTACTGGTATCCTAAGTGGGATAACACGTTTAGCAACTTTTAAAGCAGCATAACCATGCTTCCTCCAATCACAAGCTCTGAATCTGAACTAAAAAATGATTTTTAAAAGGATTTCAGATTTTTCTACATAACCCCCCTTTGGGACTTAACATTCCATCACGATTTTCTTACTGTAGAATGGATAAAACCCCCATATGATTGAGGCCCTCTTCATGTCAGACATGACGGAGTCTTCTCTCTGGGTCTGTAATAAAGCCACGTTCCTCCAAACTTCCTAGTCTGGCTTCTCTATCTCTCTCACTCTAGTGAAGAATGTTATTAAAGGCTAATAAAATGCTCCTGTTGTTCGCTCACCTTTGGTGGCCTGAGTACAAATATAGGATCTTAATTTGATCACTATTTTGATGCTGAGAATTGCAAACTTGCGGTGTAATTGTGTAATTTTCAACAAAATAATATATCAACCTGTTCAAAAAATGTCCAATAATTATAATCCACATAATATTTAATATTTCCTGTTGCTGCATGATTATTTTCCTGCTGTAGCAAACTGGCTGAAATGAAGATGCTACATCTGTAGGCAGTATCCAGCTTCTCTTAGTGGGCTCTGAGATCCCTGATGAGAACAGAAGCAGACAGCTGAATTGATTGGCCCACTTCAGCGTATGGACCTTGATTACAGCCACATTCAAGTGCTGTTCTGTTCTCTACATCACCTTATCCACTCCTGAGAGGAGAGGAGAGGAGAGGAGAGGAGAGGAGAGGAGAGGAGAGGAGAGGAGAGGAGAGGAGAGGAGAGGAGAGGAGAGGAGAGGAGAGGAGAGGAGAGGAGAGGAGAGGAGAGGAGAGGAGAGGAGAGGAGAGGAGAGGAGAGGAGAGGAGAGGAGAGGAGAGTGACTCACTAGGATTAGGCTGTCTGCCTCCCTGCTGCATATAGCCAGCTAGCTGTGTTCGCCTTGAAAAGCCTTCATATAGTCAAGACAGACAGACTAATGCGGTGCCCTGTATTATACAGTATGTTGTAAATGAAGTTGCATAGATACAGTAGGCTACTACAAAGATGGAATGTACATTATCCGTATGTACTATTCTGTTCTCAGAATAAGACATATTTCTTGTAATTTCCTCATTTAGTAAAATATTAATGTTGTCCTTGAATGAGTAACACATAATGATTGATGGCTTCAACATTATGTTATCAGTTTTATAACTATACAGATCACAGTAGGTTGGTGGCACCTTAATTGGGGGGAACGGGCTCATGTTAACGGCTAGATCGGAATAGGTGGAAGGGTATCAAATACATCCAACACATGGTTTCCAGGTGTTTGATGCCATTCCATTTGCACCATTCCGGCCATTATTATGAGCGGTTTTTCCCTCAGCAGCCTGTGATACAGATGTAGGATCTTAATTTGAGCCAGTTTGCTACATCAGGAAAATAATCTAGGGGTTGACACAGTTTTCGTAAGGGAAAATCAAGTCTGACATTTCAAAGTGGAAATTACTAAAGAACTTTTTTTTACCTCAAATACACTAGAATTTTTACATTTCCTGCATTACAGGACATGTCACCTGCAACAGGGTGATCAAATTAAGATGCTACATCTGTACACAATATGTTCTACAGTGTGATTCACAAATGTCACTGTGTTCTGAGTGAGTGATAAAATCTTATTGGCACATACAGTGCAATGGCTGCTTGGTATAGAAAGTTAGAGGTATCTCCATAAGGTTACGGCACGAGGCGAGCAGGAGAGGGTTCAACTCTCGTTTGATGGTTGGAGCCAACATGAAATGTCCCTTGAAAGCCGGGTGCTGGGGCTTCTCTCTTTCTGTTTTAGAGTGTTTTATGTATTCCAACAGAGAGACAAAGTCAGCCCAGAAACTTCAAAGCTGCTGGGTGACATTTAGGTCTACATCTTCAAAGGACCCCTCCCTGCTTTTGTACTTCTGCTTTTTGTCTATAATTAATGTACTCCTTCCAGATTCTGAGTGGGATTAGAGAGCCAGACAGAATGTGTGTGTGTGTGTGTGTGTGTGTGTGTGTGTGTGGTGTGTGTGTGTGTGTGTGTGTGTGTAGCCAAGGGAAGTAGGGGTGCTGAGGGTGATGCAGCACCCCATGAAAAATCGGATTTAAAAAATAATTTTGTTATTGAACAAATACTTAGTTTCCACCATAATTTGCAAATAAATTAATTCAAAATCCTACAATGTGATTTTCTGGATTGTTTTTTTCTCATTTTGTCTGTCATAGTTGAAGTGTACCTATGATGAAAATTACAGGCCTCTCTCATCTTTTTAAGTGGGAGAACTTGCACAATTGGTGGCTGACTAAATACTTTTTTGCCCCACTGTATATATATATATAAATAAAAATCACAAAGTAGAAGACTGATATAGACGTCTGTAGCGCAGGCATTTAATTTTTTTGACATATGGTTTGTAACAATATGCTCCTCAAACAGATCACATTTACAGAGTGGGCTCTCTGGTACTTTTAATGATTTGACCCATTTTATACATAGAAATTGACATTTATAGGTCATTAACCAATCACAGCCCTCCTTTAGGATTGCACATTCAGCATGTCACCAGCAGAGGGAGTTCCCTTTGAATCTATTTTCCCATTCACTGTGTTGGTGGTGCTCATACAATACCTTCAGAATTAGCAGAGAGCCCACTCTGGAAATGTGATGTATTTAAAAAAAAAACTTTATTTGACTAAGCATTCAGTTAATAACACATTCTTATTTACACTGACTGCCTACCGGGGAACAGTGGGTTAACTGCCTTGTTCAGGGGTCAGCTCGGGGATTCGATCCAGCAACCTTTCGGTTTCTGGCCCAAAGCTCTAAATTGTTCAAAATAATGTCTTAACATGAATCAAATCAAAAAGGGTAGTTTTGAGATATTCATATGAATGTTTTATGTTGAAAAAATGAATGTGACATTTTCTTATTTCAGAATCAAGAGGGAAGACATATACTTGATATTTTAGAGCACAATAATAATAATGACGCAAAGATATTGTCTGTATCATGTATGGTTCACAGATTTTAGGGTCTTACAAGAGGCATGTATAGGTCTAAAAAGGGGCTAAAATGGCCACTTCCATCATGGTTTTCTCAAAAATGGTTTGTGATCCTTCCTGCAATGGAGTTTCTGTGTGAGAATTGCCACAACAATCTGAGATACCAAACATATTTTACGCTCCCATAGGTGTGAAAGCGCCCTATTGGACTATGGAAGCATCCATATTGATCATATCAAGCATGCATGTACACATGTATTTGACCTGTATTTCTCTCGTATGAGGTTGTACTGACTCCATGTGTTTTCCTACCTGAACTATATGGACATTGCTCTACTCATTCTGCGTTAATGGATCAAGTATTTTCCACTGGATGCATTAACAAAGGGCAAGTACAGATCTGTCTGGGAAAATAAAAGGGTTTATTTTTCTTCCCATCACGAAAGAAAGAAAAGAAGGGATGAATTATGTATGGGTTATGAGAGACGAGTCTTCAGTTCATTCTCAACCCCTGATTGAGTCTCAAATTGATCGGTGCTGGTGATGCCATAGTTGTTATAGGTCAGTATGGACTCATGCCAAATGACACCCTATTAATTATGTAGTGCACTGCTTTCAAGCAGGGCTGTAAAAATGTGTGCACTTTAGAGGGAGCTGTGAGAGGCGTCGGAGGAGATGGCTGCCGTTTTACGTCCTCCTAACCAATATGTGCTATTGTGTGTGTTTTTTGCACGTTATTTGTAACTTATTTTGTACATGTAATATCTTATGTTTCACGAAATCTAATATTAAGGAAGTCTCAAGGTTTTGCTCGCCTCAGGTAGGGTACCTCATGATAAGCTGTAGACCACACTATTTACCAAGAGAGTTTTCATTTATATTTTTCATAGCTGTCTAAGATGCTGGCAGTAAGACAGCACTCACGAGTTGTATAAGACCATAAGCAAACAAGAAAATGCTCATCCAGAGGTGTGCTCTTAGTGGACAGGGACTTAAATCCGTTTTACCTCATTTCTATCAGCATGGTACATGTGCAACCCAAGGAAAAAAAACTCTAGACCACCCTTACACCACATACAGAGACACGTACAAAGCTCTCCCTCACCCTCCATTTGGCAAATCTGACCATAATTCTATCCTCCTGATTCCTGCTGACAAGCAAAAACTAAAGCAAGAAGTACCAGTGACTTGCTCAATACGGAAGTGGTCAGATGATGCAGATGCTAAGCTACAGCACTGTTTTGCTAGCACAGACTGGAATATGTTCCAGGATTCTTCCGATGGCATTGAGGAATACACCACATCAAATCAAAGATTATTGGTATCGCGCACAAAAACAACAGGTGGAGAACTTACAGTGAAATGCTTACTTACAGGCTCTAACCAATAGTGCAAAAAAAGATATTAGGTGAACAATAGGTAAGTAAAGAAATAAAACAACAGTGAAAAATAACAGTAGCGAGGCTATACACAGTAGCGAGGCTTTAAAAGTAGCGAGGCTACATACAGACACCGGGGTTAGTCAGACTGATTGAAGTAGTATGTAGATATGGTTAAAGTGACTATGCATATATGATGAACAGAGAGTAGCAGTAGTGTAAAAGAGGGTTTGGCAGGTGGCGGGACACAATGCAGATAGCCCGGTTAGCCAATGTGCGGGAGCACTGATTGGTCGGCCCAATTGAGGTAGTATGTACATGAATGTATAGTTAAAGTGACTATGTGTCACGCCCTGGTCAAAGTATTTTGTGTTTATCTTCATGTATTGGGTCAGGCCAGGGTGTGGCATGGGGTTTTTGTAATTGTGGTGTGTTTGTCTTGGGGTTTTGGTGGTGGTATTGGGATTGTAGCTTAATGGGTTATCTAGCAAAGTCTATGGCTGTCTGGAGTGGTTCTCAATCAGAGGCAGGTGTTTATCGTTGTCTCTGATTGGGAACCATATTTAGGCAGCCATATTCTTTGAGTTTGTCGTGGGTGATTGTCCTTAGTGTCCTATGTGTACTCTTTGTTAGTTTGCACCAGATAGGCTGTTTCGGTTTTCGTTACGTTTATTGTTTTTGTAGTGTTTAGTGTTTATTCATTGTTTACGTTTGTTTGAATAAATATGGATCGCAATCGACACGCTGCAGTTTGGTCCGACTCTCCTTCACCACACCTAGAAAGCCGTAACACTATGCATATATGATAAACAGAGAGTAGCAGCAGAGTAAAAAGAGGGGTTGGGGGGAGGCACACAATGCAAATAGTCTGGGTAGCCATTTGATTACCTGTTCAGGAGTCTTATGTCTTGGTTGGTAACAACTGTTGAGAAGCTTTTTGTCCTAGACTTGGCACTCCGGTACCGCTTGCCATGCTGTAGTAGAGCGAACAGTCTATGACTGGGGTGGCTGGGGTCTTAGACAATTTTTAGAGCAAGTCACTGGCTTCATCAATAACTGCATCAATGACGTCATCCTCACAGTGAACGTGGATTACAGGCAACATCTGCATTGAGCTAAAGGGTAGAGCTGCTGCTTTCAAGGAGTAGGACTCTAACCAGGACGCTTATAAGAAATCCCGCTATTCCCTCCGACAAACCATCAAACAGGCAAAGTGTCAATACAGGACTAAGATTGAATCGTACTACACTGGCTCCGACGCTCGTCGCTTGTGGCAGGGCTTCCAAACTATTACAGACTACAAAGGGAAGCACAGCCACGAGCTGCCCAGTGACATGAGCCTACCAAATGAATTCTATGCGCGCTTTGAGGCAAGCAACACTGAAGCATGCATGATGAGAGCACCAGCTGTTCCAGACGACTGTGTGATCACGCTTTCCGTAGCCAATGTGAGTAAGTCCTTTAAACAGGTCAACATTCACAAGGCCGCAGGGCCAGTCAGATTACCAGGATGTGTACTCCGAACATGCACTGACCAACTGGCAAGTGTCCTCACTGACATTTTCAACCTGTCCGTGACCGAGTCTGTAATGTTTCATGAAGTGCTTTGAAAGGCTGGTCATGGCTCACATCAATACCATTATCCCAGAAACCCTAGACCCACTCCAATTTGCATACCACCCCAACAGGTCCACAGATGACGCAATCTCTATTGCACTCCACACTACACTTTCCCACCTGGACAAAAGGAACACCTACACTACCGTTGAAATGTTTGGGGTCACTTAGAAATGTCCTTGTTTTTGAAAGAAAAGCACATTTTCATAAAATTGATCAGAAATACTGTGTAGACATTGTTAATGTGGTAAATAACTATTGTAGCTGGCAATGACAGATTTTTTATGTAATATATACATACTGTAGGCGTACAGAGGCCTATTATCAGCAACCATCAATCCTGTGTTCCAATGGCACGTTGTGTTAGCTAATCCAAGTTTATCATTTTAAAAGGCTAATTGATCTTTAGAAAACCCCTTTGCAATTATGTTATCACAGCTGAAAACTGTTGTCCTGATTAAAGAAGCAATAAAACTGGCCTTCTTTAGACTAGTTGAGTATCTGGAGCGTCAGCATTTGTGGGTTCGATTACAGGCTCAAAATGGCCAGAAACAAAGAGCTTTCTTCTGAAACTCGTCAGTCTATTCTTGTTCTGAGAAATTAAGGCTATTTCATGTGAGAAATTGCCAAGAAACTGAAGATCTCGTACAACGCTGTCTACTACTCCCTTCACAGTACAGCACAATCTGGCTCTAACCAGAATATAAAGAGGAATGGGAGGCCCCGGTGCACAACTGAACAAGAGGACAATTACATTAGAGTGTCTAGTTTGAGAAACTGATGCCTCACAAGTCCGCAAAACACCTGTCTCAACATCAACAGTGAAGAGGCGACTCCGGGATACTTTTCTTTAAAAAACAAGGACATTTCTAAGTGACTTTTAAACGGTAGTGTACGTGAGAATGCTATTCATTGACTACAGCTCAGCGTTCAACACCATAGTGCCCTCAAGCTCATCACCAAGCTAAGGACGATGGGACTAAACACCTCCCTGTGCAACTGGATCCTGGACTTCCTGACGGGCCGCCCCCAGGTGGTAAGGGTAGGTAACAACACATCTGCCACACAGATCCTCAACACGGGGGCTCCTCAGGGGTGTGTGCTCAGCCCCTCATGCACTCTCTGTTCTCCCATGACTGCATGGCCAAGCACGATTCCAACACCATCATTAAGTTTGCCCATGACACAACAGTGGTAGGCCTGATCACCGACAACGTCTATTCCCACTCAGGAGACTGAAAGGATTTGGCATGGGTCCTCAGATCCTCAAAAAGTTCTACAGCTGCACCATCGAGAGCATTCTGACTGGTTGCATCACCGCCTGGTATGGCAACTTGCTCGGCCACCGACTGCAAGGTGCTACAGAGGGTAATGCGTACGGTCCAGTACATCACTGGGGCCAAGCTTCCCGCCATCCAGGACCTCTATACCAGGTGGTGTCAGAGGAAGGCCCTAAAAATTGCCAAAGACTACAGCCACCCTAGTCTCTCTGCGACCGCACAGCAAGCAGTACCGTGCAGTTGCAGCGAGGTCCAGGTCTAGGTCCAAAAGGCATCTTAACTTTTATTATCAATGCATAGTCACTTTACCTTTACCTCAATTACCTCGACTAACCTGTGTCCCCGCACATTGACTCTGTACTGATGTATGTGTGTATAAAAGTTTGGACACACCTACTCATTCAAGTGTTTTTCTTTATTTTTACTATTTTAGAATATAATAATAGTGAAGACATCAAAACTATTAAATAACACATATGGAATCATATAGTAACAAAAAAAGTGTTAAACAAAAATGATTTTATATAGATTCTTCGAAGTAGCCACCCTTTGCCTTGATGACAGCTTTGCACACTCTTGGCATTCTCTCAACCAGCTTCATTATGTAGTCAGTCACCTGAAATGCATTTCAATTAAAAGGTGTGCCTTGTTAAAAACTAATTAGTGGAATTAGTATTGTATTTGGCACACGTGACAAATACAATTTGATTTGGTATTCAGTCTATGGCTCACGTCAAGCTGTGCAGCCCGTTCCCCCTACCTGCTGAACAGATCATCATCAACATCACATGATGAAACACGCATAGAAACAAAAACAATGACATATTAAAGTGAGGTTCAAATAGGTTGCTTTTCTTTTTAATTAGAGAGCCAGTATATGTCATGTTGAACACTAGCAGTCTTGATCATAGTAGAGGAGAATCTAGACTTTTCAATAATGCTGCAAATAAATCATATTGAGCCTAAACCTGGTTGAGGAATCAAATGAAACCTCTTTATAATGCAAAACCAGTATTGGGAATGTGCGAGCATTTTTTTTACTGTGAAAGTCTAGTGACAGGATATTGCACAGAATTTTTCTACAGAAAACAAATAAAGTATTTGTAATTACTGTTTCCCATAAAATGTATATTAAAAGCTGAGTCTTGAATAGTCGCCTGTCCCTTTAAATGGCCGGGCAACGCAGTGGCGGCATGGGGAGCCTGTACAACATAAAATCTGAATGGTGACATTTGCGCGGTTTTCTATTGCTCGTTTGCACGTCACGACAATGATATCATGTCACCGTGTGGGACTGTGGTTCAATTAACCTTGTCGGAGTGGGCGCCCTGATTCTAGTTTGTGAGCTAGGCAGGCTACTACCTGGGAAGGTCTCCCACCTAGAAGTACGAGATGGGGCGGGGGTAGGTTGACCTCAGGTCTCCCCACTGGAGGCCCGAGGTAGAGGGAGCACGGGAATCTATCAAATAGCGCACCTATAACTTCGTATAGTACTAAAGCAATTAGTCAAATCACACTATGAAATGCTACCAAATAAACCACAATTCATTCATAATCCTGTGAATATATAGTTTCACAGACATATTGTAGCATTTTTTTCTGGTTTGTGCGAAATCGTTAAGAATAATATATAACCAGTCTGCACACCACCAAGGTGAATTGGTTTAGTCTTGACTCTTGGTTGACAGTGTTGGGGGAAGGGTAATGTGTTGATGCTCGAGTGCCAAATCAACACGAATTTGTTTCTATTTGTCTTTGTTACTTCTTTTTGATATTTATGAGCCTTGTTTTTGTATATATTTATATAGTTTTAAATTTTATGGTTATTTATTTGTGTTATTCCAAATATCTGAATAAAAATGACAGTTGGGAGTGGTTCACCCAGGGAGCCATACAAGCTAGAACTGCCACTGGGGAACGGCACACATTTCAGAAAATAAACGTTTCAATAAAATACTATATGTAAATGAATAGTTTTTGAGGATTCCATGAATTACCATGCATGTTTTATGAATTGTAATGCTTGATTTGTTACGTTAAAGAATTCAATAATGTCTTTTTTTTAAATGATGGCAATCATCCACTTTTATCGCCAGTAAGAAACTGCTGGCCATTGGCTGTTAACAGCTAATTACTGCTAGTTTACTGGTAAGCACAAAAACTGTCAACAACTTCAGGAGTACAGACCCCTAAAAATGCACAGTCAAAGAGGAGCATAATTATTCTGTCAAGGAAACATATGTGTATATATATATACTGTATATCTTCTTTAAAAAAAAAATAGAAGCATACTAAGACACAAACATGACACAGTGTGTAAATTATAACACATTAGCGCAGGAAATTAATACATTGATTAAAATGCTGGAAGTGAATTCTGGAATTAAACAGTTAAACAGTTAGCCTGTCTCTAATAAGCACCTGTTGTGTTCAGTGATTTTAGGAAGTTATACAGTATTTGCATGAACTGATTAATGAGAAAACAATGTTTTTGTCTAATTGACATTGTTTATACTCTTTCGGGGTTATTTCTTCTGTTTTGGCACAGTTAAAGTACTAGTATTACTCCTGTGTGAAATGCTGTGTTGGTACCAGTATAATAGACAATATAATGCTATTTGCGCTTCAAGGATCCAATGCAACACTTTCCAAGTCTTCTTATGAGAAAGTCGTTATTTCTCACCAATGTGTTGACTAGTGGAATTACAACCAGAAGTGATATGACAACAATCCTCTGTCCCAGACATATCACTGACCTTTGCTGCAGCAGACAATTTCATTGTTGACTTTATCCCCATATTGCATTTCCAAATGTAATTTAAGTCATGCAAATCAGATTTTCCAGCAGAGAACTGATTTTTGTGAGTTGAGGGATTTCAGGTCTAATAACGGATTTGTTGTATATCAGAACAGCAATAACTGTCATTAACAATGTGTTTGGTTAGCCATTTACTGTGACCTGTAATTTAATCATAAACATTGGGCTTAATTAAATGAGGTTGAGGTGACCCAATATTCAAGTGTAAACATTGTATCGTTACATTTAGTAAACCATTTGTAACGCAACCATTGTGAATCCAGAAGCAGCCATGATGCCTTAGTGCTGTGATGTGGTGCAGAGTCCATAGCTTTGCATATTGTGATTTGGTACAGCTGTAGTGCATTGGATCTGTGATGGCACATTCCTTCAGACACATGTGCACGCCATTGGATCCCCCTCTGCCAGGTGCTACCCATCTTTGTGCCACCGCCACCACCCCCTTCCCCTTTCAACCCACCACACACACGCAAACAAATGCAAGCAGGTACTCATAAACACAAACACACACACCCAAATGCAAGCACACAAACACACAAATACATACACACACTCACGACACACACACACACCCTGCCGTGGCTCCACTGTTGGCAGGAGACCAAGTCATGCATAATGGCTCTGCCAAGGCTGATATGTTCACTCGTTAACTAGTAGGATCTCACGCTGCTGACACACACACACACACACACACACACACATATATACACAGCTTCACCAGAGGCAGGAGCCAGGAACAGCTACAGCAGCCAGTTAGCACACTACTGGTCTGGGCCTGGTTTTCCAAAACAGTTAGCACAGTACTGGTCTGGGTCTGGTTTCCCAAAACCGTTAGAACACTACTGGTCTGGGTCTGGTTTCCCAAAACCGTTAGAACACTACTGGTCTGGGCCTGGTTTCCCAAAACAGTTAGAACACTACTGGTCTGGGTCTGGTTTCCCAAAACAGTTAGAACACTACTGGTCTGGGTCTGGTTTCCCAAAACAGTTAGCACAGTACTGGTCTGGGTCTGGTTTCCCAAAACCGTTAGAACACTACTGGTCTGGGTCTGGTTTCCCAAAACCGTTAGAACACTACTGGTCTGGGCCTGGTTTCCCAAAACAGTTAGCACACTACTGGTCTGGGTCTGGTTTCCCAAAACCGTTAGAACACTACTGGTCTGGGCCTGGTTTCCCAAAACAGTTAGCACACTACTGGTCTGGGTCTGGTTTCCCAAAACCGTTAGAACACTACTGGTCTGGGTCTGGTTTCCCAAAACTGTTAGAACACTACTGGTCTGGGCCTGGTTTCCCAAAACAGTTAGCACACTACTGGTCTGGGTCTGGTTTCCCAAAACCGTTAGAACACTACTGGTCTGGGCCTGGTTTTCCAAAAACCGTTAGAACACTACTGGTCTGGGCCTGGTTTCCCAAAACAGTTAGAACACTACTGGTCTGGGCCTGGTTTTCCAAAACAGTTAGAACACTACTGGTCTGGGCCTGGTTTTCCAAAACAGTTAGAACACTACTGGTCTGGGCCTGGTTTTCCAAAACAGTTAGAACACTACTGGTCTGGGCCTGGTTTTCCAAAACAGTTAGAACACTACTGTCCTGGGCCTGGTTTCCCAAAACAGTTAGAACACTACTGGTCTGGGCCTGGTTTCCCAAAACAGTTAGAACACTACTGTCCTGGGCCTGGTTTCCCAAAAGCATGTTAAGGTTTAGTTCATCGTTAGAACCTTCATAGGAGTTCAACCTCCGAAGTGTTTCCAAAAACCTTTGTTAGTAAAGTAGCACTTGAAAATGCAAGTTATTTATCAACTGCCTCAGGCCACTCGTAGAACAGCTAAGTGCGTTGTTAGATTTAACAAAGCTCCTACAAAGGTTCTAACGATGAACTTAAGCTTAACATGCTTTTGGGCTCCCGAGTGGCGCAGCGGTCTAATGCACGGCATCTCAGTGCTAGAGGCGTCCCTACAGACCCTGGTTCGATTCCAGTCTGTATCACAACCGGCCATGGTTGGTAGTTCCATAAGGAGGTCGCACAATTGGCCCAGCGTCGTCCGGGTTAGAGTTTGTCCGGGGTAGGCCGTCATTGTAAACTGACTAAATAAAGGTAAAACATTTTTTGCCTGTCTGCATTACTTTATACACAGAAGATCTAAGCTAAACATATAATCAAACTGTTTATCTGTCTATCTATGACTGCCGGAATACAAAGTTGCCAATGTCTTTGCAATTGAACAAACAAAGGATAAAAATATGCTTCAAATGAAACCTGAGGTGATTGCAATAAAAAAAATATATATACAGAAAATGAAAGTATTTAGACCACTTGACTTTTTCCACATTTTGTAACTTTACAGCCTTATTTTAAAATTAATTTAAATTGTTTTTCCCCTCATCAATCTACACAAAATACCCAATAATGACAAATCAAAAACAGGTTTTTAGAAATGTTCCTAATTGATATTTAAAAAAATGTAATATAACATTTTAGAACAGGTTTCCATCAAGGATCTCTCTGTACTTTGCTTTGTTCATCTTTCCCTTGAACCTGACTAGTCTCCCAGTCCATGCCGTCCAACATCCCCACAGCATGATGCTGCCACCACCATGCTTCACCGTTAGGGAATCTTGTTTCTCATGGGCTGAGAGTCTTTAGGTGCCTTTTGTCGAACTCCAATCGGGCCATTTACTGAAGAATGGCTTCTGTCTGGCCACTACCATAAAGGCCTGATTGGTGGAGTGCTGCAGACATGGTTGTCCTTCTGGAAGGTTCTCCCATCTCAACAGAGGAACTCTGTCAGAGTGACCATCGGTTTCTTGGTCACCTCCCGGCCCAAGGCCCTTCTCCCCCGATTGCTCAGTTTGGCTGGGCGGCCAGCTCTATGAAGAGTCTTGATGGTTCCAAACTTCTTACATTTAAGAATGATGGAGGCCACTGTGTTATTGGGGACCTTCAATGCTGCAGACATTTTTTGGTACCCTTCCCCAGATCTGTTCCCCGACACAATCCTGTCTCAGAGAGCTACAGACAATTCCTTCGACCTCATGGCTTGTTCCGGCGCCGACAGAGATGACCGCCTCGCTTCGCGTTCCTAGGAAACAATGCAGTATTTATTTATTTTTTACGTGTTATTTCTTACATTGGTACCCCAGGTAATATTAGGTTTCATTACATACAGTTGGGAGGAACTACTGAATATAAGAGCAACGTCAACTCACCATCATTACGACCAGGAATATGACTTTCCTGAAGCGGATCCTGTGTTTTGCCTTCCCCCCAGGACAATGGATCGGATCCCAGCCGGCAAACATAAACAACGTCGCTGTAAAAGGGGCAAACGAAGTGGTCTTCTGGTCAGGCACCGGAGACGGGCACATCGCGCACCACTCCCTAGCATACTACTCGCCAATGTCCAGTCTCTTGACTACAAGGTTGATAAAATCCGAGCAAGGGTAGCATTCCAGAGAGACATCAGAGACTCTAACGTTCTTTGCTTCACGGAAGCATGGCTCACTCGAGAGACGCTATCGGAGTCGGTGCAGCCAGCTGGTTTCTTCACGCATAGCGCCTACAGAAACAAGCATCTTTCTGGTAAGAAGAAGGGCGGGGGGGTATGCCGTATGATTAACGAGACGTGGTGTGATTATAACAACATACAGGAACTCAAGTCCTTCTGTTCACCTCACTTAGAATTCCTCACAATCAAATGTCGACCGCATTATCTACCAAGAGAATTCTCTTTGATTATAATGAGAGGCATATTACAACTCAAGCAGACACATCGATGGCCCTTTCTTTTACTCTATGTAAACTGGAAACCACATATCCTGAGGCTGCATTCATTGTAGCTGGGGATTTTAACAGGGCTAATCTGAAAACAAGACTCCATAAATTCTATCAGCATATCGATTGTGCAACCAGGGCTGGTAAAGCCCTGGATCATTGTTATTCTAACTTCCGCGACGCATATAAGGCCCTCCCCCACCCTCCTTTCGGAAATGCTGACCACAACTCCATTTTGTTGCTTCCTGCATATAGACAGAAACTAAAACAGGAAGTTCCTGCGCTCAGGTCTGTTCAACGCTGGTCCGACCAATCTGATTCCACGCTTCAAGACTGCTTCGATCACGTGGATTGGAATATGTTCCGCATTGCGTCCAACAACAACATTGATGAATACGCTGATTTGGTGAGCGAGTCCATTAGAAAGTGCATCGGCTGTCGTACCCACAGCAACTATTAAAACATTCCCAAACCAGAAACCGTGGATTGATGGCAGCATTCGCTCGAAACTGAAAGCGTGAACTACTGCTTTTAACCAGGGCAAGGTGACCGGAAACATGACCGAATACAAACAGTTCCCTCCACAAGGCAATCAAACAAGCTAAGCGTCAGTATAGAGACAAAGTAGAGGCCCAACGGCTCAGACACGAGGTATGTGGCAGGGTCTACAGTCAATCACGGATTACAAAAAGAAAACCAGCCCCATCGCGGACCAGGATGTCTTGCTCCCAGACAGACTAAATAACTTCTTTGCTCGCTTTGAGGACAATACAGTGCCACTGAAATGGCCCTCTATCAAAACCTGCGGACTCTTCTTTACTGCAGCCGACGTGAGTAAAACATATAAACGTGTTAACCCTCGCAAGGCTACAAGCCCAGACAGCAACCCCAGCCGCATCCACAGAGCATGCGCAGACCAGCTGGCTGGTGTGTTTACTGACATTTTCAATCAATCTTATCCAAGTCTACTGTCCCCACATGCTTCAAGAGGGCCACCATTGTTCCTGTTCCCAAGAAAGCTAAGGTAACTGAGCTAAATGACTACCGCCCCGTAGCACTCACTTCCGTCATCATGAAGTGCTTTGAGAGACCAGGACCATATTACCTCCACCCTACCTGACACTCTAGACCCACTCCAATTTGCTTACCGCCCCAATAGGTCCACAGACTCAATCATCAAGTTGGCGGACGACACTACAGTGGTAGGCTTGATTACCAACAACAATGAGACGGCCTACAGGGAGGAGGTGAGGGCCCTCAGAGTGTGGTGTCAGGAAAATAACCTCACACTCAAAGTCAACAAAATGAAGGAGATGATCATGGACTTCAGGAAACAGTAGAGGGAGCACCCCCCTATCCACATCGATGGGACAGTAGTGGAGAGGGTAGAAAGTTTTAAGTTCCTCGGCGTATACATCACGGACAAACTGAATTGGTCCACCCACACAACCACAACCATTGCTCCGCCCACAACCATAAGGCTCTCCAGCTGGTAGTGAGGTCTGCACAACGCATCACCGGGGGCAAACTACCTGCCCTCCAGGACACCTACAGCACCCGATGTCACAGGAAGGCCAAAAGATCATCAAGGACAACAACCAGGCCACTGCCTTTTCACCCTGCTATCATCCAGAAGGCGAGGTCAGTACAGGTGCATCAAAGCAGGGACCGAGAGACTGAAAAACAGCTTCTATCTCAAGGCCATCAGACTGTTAAACAGCCATCACTAACATTGAGTGGCTGCTGCCAACATACTGACTCAACTCCAGCTCACTTTAATAATGGAATTGATGGGAATTGATATAAAAAATGTATCACTAGCCACTTTAAACAATGCCACTTAATATAATGTTTACATACCCTACATTACTCATCTCATATGTATATGTATATGTATATACTGTACTCTATATCATCTACTGCATCTTGCCATCTTTATGTAATACATGTATCACTAGCCACTTTAAACTATGCCACTTTTATGTTTACATACCCTACATTACTCATCTCGTATGTACAGTGGGGCAAAAAAGTATTTAGTCCGCCACCAATTGTGCAAGTTCTACCACTTAAAAAGATGAGAGAGGCCTGTAATTTATTACAGACAAAATGAGAAAAAAAATCCAGAAAATCACATTGTAGGATTTTTTGTGAATTTATTTGCAAATTATGGTGGAAAATAAGTATTTGGTCAATAACAAATGTTTATCTCAATACTTTGTTATATACCCTTTGTTGGCAATGACAGAGGTCAAACGTTTTCTGTAAGTCTTCACAAGGTTTTCACACACTGTTGCTGGTATTTTGGCCCATTCCTCCATGCAGATCTCCTCTAGAGCAGTGATGTTTTGGGGCTGTTGCTGGACAACAGACTTTCAACTCCCTCCAAAGATTTTCTATGGGGTTGAGATCTGGAGACTGGCTAGGCCACTCCAGGACCTTGAAATGCTTCTTACGAAGCCACTCCTTCGTTACCCGGGCGGTGTGTTTGGGATCATTGTCATGCTGAAAGACCCAGCCACGTTTCATCTTCAATGCCCTTGCTGATGGAAGGAGGTTTTCACTCAAAATCTCACGATACATGGCCCCATTCATTCTTTCCTTTACACGGATCAGTCGTCCTGGTCCCTTTGCAGACAAACAGCCCCAAAGCATGATGTTTCCACCCCCATGCTTCACAGTAGGTATGGTGTTCTTTGGATGCAACTCAGCATTCTTTGTCCTCCAAACACGACGAGTGGAGCATTTCGCTCCACTCGCATTAACATCTGCTAACCATGTGTATGTGACAAATAAAATTTGCTTAGATTTTTTTGCTTTGACCTTATATAGACAGATGTGCACATTTCCAAATCATGTCCAATCAATTGAATTTACCACAGGTGGACTCCAATCAAGTTGTAGAAACATCTCAAGAAGGATCAATGGAAACAGGATCTACCTGAGCTCAATTTCGAGTCATAACAACGGGTCTGAATACTTATGCAAATAAGATATTTGAATACATTTGCAAAAATGTCTATAAACCTGTTTTTGCTTTGTCATTATGGGGTATTGTGTGTAGGTTGCTGAGTAATTTTTTTCTATTTAAACAATTTTAGATTAAGGTTGTAACGTAACAAAATGTGGAAAAAGTCAAGTGGTCTGAATACTTTCCGAAGCACTGTATACAGCAGGGCTATAGGCCACATTGGCCTAATATATTGAAATCAATTTCATGTTCAGTCAACCGAGTTCTATTTTTAAGGTATTGTAAAATGTGCCTCAATTTAATTCATGATGTGTAACAACATGTGCGCAATGATATTCCAAATAAACCTGTGATTTAGTGGATTATTATAGTGTAAGCATTAGAATAAGCCGCCTCAAATATTTGCAGCCGTGAGGTGATATCTCTCTAGGAGCTGATCCATCGTCAGCATTATGGAATCATTTTAATGTGACGGTAAGATTTGAATGGAGAAAGCTGATCAGAGAGCAGCCCTGCCTTTCTTTCGATCCTGTCAGTATTAAAACAACGCACTTAGTAAACGTTCTTTGTGACTGCTCAGTGTTAAGTTTATTAGGATCCCCATTAGACACAGCACATGCAGCAGTTACTCTTTCTGGCATCCACATAAAATGTACAAATACATGACAAAGCACAGAACAGTAATACACAAGAAAAACGTAAGACATTACCATAAAATGTAAATAAAAAAAGTTATATATAGGAAAGACACTAATAGACAACAAAAACACTATTCACACACTATTCATATATAAATATTCATATTCTTATATACAGTACAGGTAAATTAGGTCAGTGTGGTTCCCTTAAGCAATAAGGCACGAGGGTGTGTGAAATATGGCCTGTTTCCCTCGGCTAAGGGCTGTTCTTAAGCGCGAAGCAACGCGGAGTGCCTGGATAAAGCCCTTAGCTGTGGTATATTGGCCAGATACCGCAAACCCCCAAGGTGCCTTATTGCTATTATAAACTGGTTAGCAACATAATTAGAGCAGTAAAAATAAATGTTTTGTCATACCCGTGGTATACAGTCTGGTATACCATGGCTGTCAGCCAATCAGCATTCAGGGCTCGAAGCACCCAGTTTATGCAGTATATATAATGTATTTATATGTTTTATTTGAAACTAAATGTAATCTCGCTCTTTGTGAAGAAAATATGAGAAGTTACTCACAATTGCTCATTCTATTATGAAACCTAGCTAAGTACCCTACAAGATAGTTTCCACTTTCCCCTTTTAATAATGGATTTCAATGCAGTAATTCTGAGTTGTAATAGACATTTCCTAGGTGAAATTAAGCAGTAAAGGTGTAAATCTATGCTCATAAGATTGGTTGTTACAGTAATGTTGTAATGCAGTAACTGTCCATTTTTATGTCGTTTACAGTGATATAGCGCCAACATAGCTATTCTAGAGATCACAAGGTGCTGAGAAGACTGCCTAACAACGTGATGAATAAACTCTGCTTTGCAGCCACAGTGTGTAAACTTAGCAACCTTAGCTCATGGATGTATCTGAGTGTTGATACAGCCAGGTCAACTATGGGTCATCTTTGCCTTTTCTGGTTGCGTCCCAATTGGCATTGTAGTTTAGCTCTGCCGGACAAAGAGAATTCCAGCAGACAGTGTCAGGGTTTCCTATTGGCTTGCTGGGTTTGAGTGACACGGCGTTTGATTTGTCATGACAACCGGAACAAATGCTGTTAATGAGGTCACCTTGGGTTCTAGATCAACTGTCTGACTTCTATTTCCCCAAGAAATCACAACCGCCATGGTAGCATCCCAAATGGTACTCTATTCCATATACACAGTAGTGCACTAGTTTTGACCAGGGCCCATATGGCTTTGGTCAAAATTAGTGCACTATGTAGGGAATAGGGTGCCCTTTGGAACGTAGCCTTAGTCATCTAAATGAAAATGTAATGGCTGGATTTCAAGTGCCTACCGTCTGATACGGGGGATTCCTTGAAATAGGAATCTAATATTTTCTAGGATTCTGTGGTATATTTTGTGTTCTTTTCTTTTTTCGGTGAGCCTTTTCCTGACTCAGTTCGGAGGGTTAGAACGTGGGTGTGTTCAGTGTACACCTCACCCTCCTCTGTCTTCTCTCGTGGGGACATCAGTAGGCTGGCTAATACCTTCAATTTGGCTGTGTGTTTGTATGAGAGAGAGAGAGAGAGAGAGAGAGAGAGAGAGAGAGAAGACCTCTAGTACAGCTCAGTGTCTGAACAAGTAGTACCCACTTGCCGATGGGCAGACGGGAAACAGAGACAGCTCATTTCAGTGTCTGGAAGCGTACACACACACACACACACAGGCTCCACTCCAGAAGAAACACCATTGAAGGTGGGGCAGGAGAAGAGAAGAGTGGGGGAGGGGTATCGAGGGCGTCATATTCTCGTATAGCAGAGGAGAATATTCATGAACATATTCTCGTTATGTGGCTGACCTAATGTCAGAGGTGTAGGAGGTAGACAGAAATGCAGCGTCTCCCTGGACCAGTACAGATCTACTAGGTTTCAACACAGTGTGGTAAACTGGTTTCTCCTCTCCTCCAGGTATAGCTAGGCCTTGGATATGTGCTCTAGGGGGTACGGAGCTCTGCTTCTCTCATCCTTTGATACCGTCCTACAGAGTTAGGGAGTTTACACTGAGTAGGCACTGCCTGCCAGCGCTATGCTGCCAGTGACTCACTACACTGCCTAGTGCCTTGGTTTTGTAGTCAGCTAGCGTCTGAAGAGCCAGGCAGGAGTCAGAGCCAGCCAGGTTTGCCCTAGGCTTTCTTTTATTTACAATCTGGACTCCGTGGGCTCCATTTCTTAGGGGAAAACGAAGTGAGCGAGCCAGCGATCTAACCGCTCATACAGGCAGCGTCTGGCCAGTCTCCAGCCTCCCGTACCTCCTGAAGGTATTCATATGGTTTCAGCCATTACAATGTATCTTCTTTTAGGCTGCTGCGTGTGGGGGGGGAAAAAGTGACAGTCCTCCACTGCTATCTCTTCACCCAGATGTCCCTTGATAGTTCCATCCACTGCCATGGGATTTGTGTAGACCTTTCAACGGATCACATCTTCTTCCTCCAGCTAGTACCCGGGTTTGTAATTATGTGCCGCAGGACAGGGGGACTTGTCCTGGGAGGATCGCGTATTGACGTGAAGCCTCTGTTAACACAGATTTACTCATCAGCACCTGTGTCTGTCTGTGGCCCTGGGCTATGGTGATCCAGGTGTGCTCCCCTGCTGTCCTGTCCTCTTAGTGACATCACTGCGGTCTCCAGGTGTCCACTCGAGTGTGTACAGCTGTCCCAGAATGCAGTGTTATTGGCACAGGGAAATGCAGGAAATGTACAGACCTCACAGGACGACTGTGCTAAAAGACTAGTGAAATCATCTGGTTGGACTTGACATGCCAAGCATGTGTAACACCGTTGTCAGAGCTCTGAGCAATATGCAAGTTGAATTCATTCCTGCTGTGTTTATTTTCTTACTACTAAGTATTCTATTTTCGAACGTGTGTGCACATATTGATTATTTGACACAAAAGACTGTCATACAGAATGGATTGTTTATAATAAGCAGAAGTCACTGTCTGAAAAACCGAGGACAATTGCCATAATATGAACAATATGAACAAAACCAGCACAGACTAAGATATAGCCTTTTAACATTGGGTTTGGAGGCATCCAGGGCTTGGAAACAATTGAAAGCTCAAGGAAATACCCAGTGTGTCAGCCCCTGTCCTCCCTGCAGCAATAATAGGAGACATTCCCTGTGAGTGTGAATTTTGTGGAAAGGCTCTGACTGTACAGCAAGCTCCCCAGTGAGTGCATCTCCTGCAGAGATGGCCTTGACCATGGAACTGTGCCAGAAGGCTTTAAGTCTCTGCTGTGCTTCACTAACACACACACACACACACACATGCAGGTAGGCAGGCAGATACACACGTTCACGCATGCATGCACTCCAACACACACACACTGATAGGCTACAGACACATTTGAAAGTACCAGATAACCTTGTGTAGCGTTTTGTCAATTTCTCTGCTTACACCTCTGCATAACATCCGTTAAAAATACAATTATGCTTTTCTCACACTATGAATGAACCATTTTACAGTTTGAACCCTAAATATTTGTCTATCTTTACTCTAGCCTTTATTGGACCATTGAAATGCATTGGGCTGTCAGATGGTCTTTAAAATGCTTGAGTGATCATGCAGCAATAATATTTGAGCGAGCAGGAGCTGGCTGCTGCCGGTCCTCACTCACTGAGCCCGTCCCAAATGAGGCACTGGTCAAACGTAGTGCACTATAAAGGTCATTTGGGATGCATCCACTCAATCAGCTGGAGAATTGAGTCAGACATAAAGGTCACCCATCGGAGGTGCTAAAATGGAGGAGAGAGAAAGAGGAGAGAGGGGAGGGAGAGAGGGGAGGGGAGTGAGCGAGGGAGTGAGTGAGGGGAGGGAGAGAGTGGAGGGAGGGAGGAAGTGAGAGGAGGGGGAGGGAGGAGGGGAGGGAAGGGGGGAGGGAGGGAGAGAGGAGCGAGGGAGGGAGAGGGAGGGAGGAGGGAGGGAGGGAGGAGGGAGGGAGAGAGAGGGAGCGAGCGAGAGGTGTTAAGTGCTGTCAGTCTATGTGAATTTTCCTGCCAATAAGTGGTTCTCAAATTTTCCCATATCTTCAGTCTGAAGGAAACTGTATCATACTGCGGCTTCAAATGACTTCCTACTGAGTACTAGGCTATGTTTGCATCCCAAATGGTAGCCTATTGGGCCCTAGTCAAAACTAGCACACTATATAGGGAATAGGGTGCCATTTGGGATGTATTCTACAGGTAAAGGAAAGGAAACACAAATAATTGAGGGATGCCAAATAGATTGAAAGATGGTGCTCCTACACAGGTGTGGTTCCTTAAGTTAATGAAGTAATTAACATCCCATCATGCTTAAGGTCTTCAGACTGGACGGTGGTACATTCATGCTGCGAACAGCCTATTCCGTCTCATCCCAAAGATGCTCTATTGGGTTGAGGTCTGGGGACTGTGCAGGCCAATCAAGTAAACTGAACTCTTTGTCATGTTCCAAGTTATGTTTTTCCTCAATTGTCCAGTGTTGGAGATCGCGTGCCCACTGGAGCAGCTTCTTGTTTTCAAATCAAAGTTTATTCGTCACGTGTGCCAAATACAACAGTTGACCTTACAGTGAAATGCTTACTTACAGCCTCTAACTAATAGTGCAAAAAAAGTATAAGGTGATCAATAGGTAAATAAAGAAATAAAATCAACAGTGAAAAATAACAGTAGCGAGGCTGTATACAGTAGCAAGGCTATATGCAGTAGCAAGGCTATATACAGTAGCAAGGCTATATACAGTAGCGAGGCTATATACAGTAGCAAGGCTATATACAGTAGCAAGGCTATATACAGTAGCAAGGCTATATACAGTAGCGAGGCTATATACAGTAGCAAGGCTATATACAGTAGCAAGGCTATATACAGTAGCGAGGCTATATACAGTAGCGAGGCTATATACAGTAGCGAGGCTATATACAGTAGCGAGGCTATATACAGTAGCAAGGCTATATACAGTAGCAAGGCTATATACAGTAGCAAGGCTATATACAGTAGCGAGGCTATATACAGTAGCGAGGCTATATACAGTAGCAAGGCTATATACAGTAGCGAGGCTATATACAGTAGCGAGGCTATATACAGTAGCGAGGCTATATACAGTAGCGAGGCTATATACAGTAGCAAGGCTATATACAGTAGCAAGGCTATATACAGTAGCAAGGCTATATACAGTAGCGAGGCTATATACAGTAGCGAGGCTATATACAGTAGCAAGGCTATAAAAGTAGCGAGGCTACATACAGACACCGGTTAGTCAGGCTAATTGAGGTAGTATGTACATGTAGATATGGTTAAAGTGACTATGCATATATAATGAACAGAGAGTCGCAGTAACGTAAAAGAGGAGTTGGCGGGTGGTGGGTGGCGGGACACAATGCAGATAGCCCGGTTAGCCAATGTGCGGGAGCACTGGTTGGTCGGACCAATTGAAGTAGTATGTACATGAATGTATAGTTAAAGTGACTATGCATAAATGATAAACAGAGAGTAGCAGCAGCATAAAAGAGGGGTTGGGGGGAGGCACACAATGCAAATAGTCTGGGTAGCAATTTGATTATCTGTTCAGGAGTCTTATGGCTTGGGGGTAAAAACTGTTGAGAAGCCTTTTTGTCCTAGACTTGGCTCTCCGGTACCACTTGCCATGCGGTAGTAGAGAGAACAGTCTATGACTGGGGTGGCTGGGGTCTTTGACAATTTTTAGGGCCTTCCTCTGACACCAGCTGGTATAGAGGTCCTGGATGGCAGGAAGCTTGGCCCCAATGATGTACTGGGCCGTACGCACTACCCTCTGTAGTGCCTTGCGATCGGAGGCTGGCAGTTGCCGTACCAGGCTGTGATGCAACCCAGAACTCGTTGATCCTTGTCAAGGATGTTTTTAGCTGATAGGAGTGGAACCCGGTGTAGTTGTCTGCTGCAATAGCACGTCCTTGACAAGGATCAACGATTTCTGCGTTCCAAGATGTCGTACTGCATACCACTGTTGTACTGCGCCGTTATTTGTCTGTGGCCCGCCTTTTAGCTTGCACGATTCTTGGCATTCTCCTTCGGCCTCTCTCATCCATGAGCTGTTTTCGTCCACAGGACTGCCGCAGACTGGATGTTTTTTGTTAGTTGCACAACTCTTAGTAGATCCTAGATACTATCGTGCGTGAAAGGCCCAGGAGGTCGTATATATCTGAGATACAGGATCTGGCGCCGATGATCATACCACTCTCAAAGTTGCTTCGGTCACTCATTTTGCCCATGCTAACATTCAGTCGAACAGTGACTGAATGCCTCGATGCCTGACTGCCTGCTTTATATAGCAAACCATGGCCACGTGGCTCATTGTCTGTTGGAGCGATCCATTTTCATGAACGAGGTGGTGTACCTAATAAACTGTGTATATCTCCTTCCTCCCAGTGTCCAATAAAACTACCATTCCAGTATTTTACTTGCTATATTGTATTTACTTTGCCATCATGGCCTTTTTTGCCTTTACCTCCCTTCTCACCTCATTTGCTCACATTGTATATAGACTTGTTTATACTGCATTATTGACTGTATGTTTGTTTTTACTCCATGTGTAACTCTGTGTCGTTTTATCTGTCGAACTGCTTTGCTTTATCTTGGCCAGGTCGCAATTGTAAATGAGAACTTGTTCTCAACTTGCCTACCTGGTTAAATAAAGGTAAAATAAAATAAAAATAAATAAATAAATAAAATTGGCTCAGGCCTGTTTATGTGGGAAGTGGTGTGTTAATGGTTCCTGAAGGACGGGTCTAAGAGTCAGCTGTCTGGGACAAACTCTCCTGATAACACCAAACACCTTGTCTGCATCTCAAATGGCACCCTATTCCATAGTGCACTACTTTTGACCAGGGCCCATGTGCTCTGGCCAAAAGTAGAGAACATAGTGCACTAAATAAGGAATAGGGTGCCATTTGGAATGTAGACAAGGTGTTTGGTGTTATCAGGAGACTTTCCTGGGAGTCCCTGTGGTGTTATGTCTACAGCTGCTAGTGTTCTGTACTGGCTAACAGGCTAGACTACTGTCACTGTCACAGCCCACTGATGGGCATGGTTTGTGTTGCTAGTACAGCCATTATTATAGAAAGCAGTGTCATGGTAAGCAGTGTTATGGTAAGCAGTGTTATGGTAAGCAGAAAAGGTAGCTTGACTATTTGACAATGAAGTGCAATGTCTTTATGATTCTGTCTTTGTGAGTGCTGCCTTTTGATGGGCTGATACAGTCTGTCCCAGTTTTAGCTGCTTACCTGCTATGTGTGAATCATCATCACCTCCACTTATCAAAACTAAATGCTCCGTCTCTCCGTCTCTCCCTGCCTCCCTTCCTGAACATTTGTGAATCTGCTGTTGGAAGGCGAGGCTGTGATGTCCTAGTCTGTGTGACTTGTTTGTGCAGTAGCCTCAGTTCATGGGTGTTGTTGTTTACCCTGTGTAGGAGGGTTGTTTGTGTCATAGGCCGCCTCCTATATGGCACTGTATTCCCTATATAGTGCACTACTTTAGACCAGGGTTCTGGTCAAAGTCATGGACTATATAAGTTGTAGGGTGCCATTTGGAACGCAGCCCCATTAAGAGCTTAATCAGATGTTTTGTGGACATTCTCATCACTGTTTAGAACCTGCATTTAACTGCAACAGAAACATAACTGCCAATGTGGGGTGGCAACATTCTGTAAAATGTCACCATCCAATACCCAAAGAAAATATGCAGAACAAAATAAAGGGCTTGGAGGCACAAAATTGCTCACCTTCTTCATTGGCTGCTGTGTTATCGAGACCAAGCACATCATTACACAACAACCACAAATATGTTCTTAGTTATTTGGAATTACAATAGTTGCAGTAACGTGTGTAAAATGTGACATGAAAATCATTCCAATACCGTTGTAAGCCAGACCCCAATAACAACAGATGCTTTATCGATACCTCTCCCAGTACAACTCTATACTGTGACCACTATGTCCTCTCCCATGTGCTGTGATGCCGTGACGAGCTGTACAGCAGTGGAACAGTGGAGAGTGATGATAAATGTTTAGATAGAGATGGTGCTCTGCTTGTTTGCCATTATTCAGCTGGCAGACGGTGCCTGCGTCCCAAATGTAACCCTATTACCTGCATAGTGCACAACTTTTGACCAAAGCTCTATGGCACTATACAGGGAATAGGGTGTCATTTGGGATGTAGACCGTGTGTGATGGAGTACTGCTCTCTCCTCCTCCACAGAGAGGTAATGGCTCCTTGCCCCAGCTGGCCTGGGATGCCATTTTACCCCCTGCTTTTAATTTTATGACATATTGCATTGTCTTTGTGATGCTCTAAGTCTTCTCTAATTGCTCATTGCTTCATATTGCAGTTTATATTACTGGAGGCAATAAGGGTAGGGTGTTGGAGATTGGAGGAAAACATCATTTGAAACAGATTAAAGGCTGAAATGTTGATTTCAGAAATCAAATTAATGCAAGTGAGACCCCCAAATATAATATCTAATTAAAACATTTAGAAAAATGACTCTGGAATTAGTTTTGACATCTGTATTTGCAACGGGCTGTCATGGATAGCCGGTTGTTGGGGATGGGGAAAGAGTCTTTGCACAAAATGAAGGTTCAGGCAGGAAAAATAGAAATACTATAACTTACCATGGTTGTCTTTTTCTCTCTCTCCCTTCTCTCTATCTCGTAATATTGTTTTAAAGTCACAAGACAGTGATATTGTTACTTGGCTAAAACAACATTTCAGAGATGAAAACACGCTGTGCTATATTTTAATTTGTTCAGGGATCACTGCTATCATGATCAGGTAATGTGATTACATCCGTGTAGTGTGTCAGCAAGCGATGGTGTTGTGCCTCTTCGCTCCTCGCCTTTGAAGGATGGCGGTTGTTTTCTTCTCATTACCGCCCTTAAATGTGCTCAGAAACAGTCCCTGGTGCGACACAGCATCCCATTCTGGGCTGTGAACTCATAGACCCAGGCCTTTTCCTTCAGTCAATGGTGAAAAATGGAGCATTTTTTGATTCCTGTCTACTTTGTTCCCCTCAAGGCGCCTCTGATACATTGAGTTAACATAAAGCAGAACTCAGGACATGAAGGCCAGGGTGACAAATGAAACCCCTATGTATTTTTTTTGATGAAGAATAAGCTATTTTTCTCCTGGTACCCCCTGTTTCTTATTCAACATGTATTGGAAATGTGACATTCGGCATTAGATGGAGCGTACTGACAATGGTATATGTAGAATGGAATGATGTGAATATGGATTTCTTACAGGACATGCAATGAGAATCTGTGTAGTTAACTTTTGCTATTTCTATTCAAAATGTGTCATATCATGTCTCAGACTTATTTCAAAACCTGCAGGTGTGCAAACTGTAAACACAATTGCCAATTTGCCCTCGCCCTTTTTGTAGTTTGTTAGTAGTTTCAAAGATCCGTCCATGCAGGTTGTGATTTGGAATCACTCACTGTGGTACAAACTAGCCTGCTCATTATGGCTGAGCTCTAGTTGGGCTGCTGCTCGTTTGGAGAGGAGAGAGGAGGAGAGAAGATGAGTGGGGAGAAAGGAGAGGAGAAAGTAGAGGGGAGGAGAGGAGGGGAGAAAGATGAGAGGAGAAAGATGAGAGGAGAAAGGAGAGGAGATGAAGGGGAAAAGGAGAGAGGAGAAGATAGAAGAGGAGAACGAAGAGGAGATGAGATGAGAAAAGAGAAGAGAAGAGGACAGGACAGGAGAAGAGGAAAGGAGAGGAAAAATGAGAGGAGAGGAGATAGGAGGCTGGATGTGGGGGAGCCATGCTCCGCACTGTGGTGTTGGGATGACAAAAGTATTGTCTAATGAGAGACTGGCTGGCTTTAATTAACTCACCCTCACTATGAACATCCTAGTACGAGGAAGAGAAGTCACACTTGTTGCTGTGTTGGATCCCTCCCATGGACAGCATGGGGAGTCTTTTCATGTTCATTTGTCTGTTTACTTGTTTGAATATTTATTTGTTTGCCTGTTTGATTGTTTATTGTATGCTCATCAGGCTGTGGTGTGTGGTTGTAGTTAATTGATCTTGTCTGTGTTTTAATGTCCATGTCTTTCATGGGCATGTCTTTGTGAATTAAACCTCACTTGCAAAGGCAATACGTTACCACTATCTGCGCCCTAGTGTCCTCTCTGCGGTGCATTGACTGAACAGTGGTGTGATGGTCATGGAGTTGTAGACTGACTGGTTCAGTGGAAACGGTTCAGTGGAAACGGTTCAGTGGAAACGGTTCAGTGGAAACAGAAAGTGCTCATCACTAAGTGTGTGTGTAGCCCAGGTGGTGTGCTGTGACAGCATTATTAAGACGTCCTCTTTGACAGGACCGACCGCGGCAGACAAGGTGGTCACACTCCCCTCCTCGGGTTCAGAGTTCAGTTTACCAAGGAGGTAGAGAACCTCAATCAAATTACCCATCTGAAGCCGCACAACGTAATTATACGGGACTCTGTATAAATTGGCGAGAGCAAATAATTGCTGTGATTGATTAAAACACTAATTAGATTAACATTATATAGAGTTGAGGGTTTGCGTCGCAAATGGCACCCTGTTCCCTACATAGTGCACTACTTTTGACCAGAGCCCTATGGGAACTACTTCTGACCAGAGCCCTATGAGCGCTGGTAAAATGAAGTGCACTATAAAGGGAATAGGGTGCCATTTGAGACGCAGTCGAGCTCTCCCCAGGTTATTTGCATATCCTTTATCTGCCGGATGTGTCAACAAAGGAGGTGCTTTCACATGGAAAACATAGTGAATTAATTTATGAACAGTTTTTCATAACATTTTGTTCTTCCTGTAAAATGAGTCCTGTCAAATGTCAATTAAACCTCAAAATGATTTCCTCTTAAGGCAGAGGAAGGAAGGTTCAACAGGAGTTTTATCAATCTATTTCGGGGAGGATTTGCCTTAATATTCAACTCTTGCAAAAAGAGATATAACTCAGAGAATTCAGTCAGAGAAGATGCTTATTGCTAGTTCAGTACGAGAGGTAAATAAACCTTTAGGTAAATCTACCTGTACTTGTTATCTACTAATCTATTTCTACTCGATCTAATTGGTTAATAACTTGCACTGTTAGATTACATTGAGGAAAAATGTACCGATAGAAAGACATCTAATAATGTCCTTCATAGTCTTGACCTTGTTTTGTAGACACTTCTTTTCTAGACAGTAGAGATCTGTCTGTGAATTCATCCCCAATGGCTCCCTATTGCCTATATAGTGTACTATAGGCTTCTATCAAAAGTAATGCACTATATAGGGAACAGGGTGCTATTTGGAACGCAGGCGTGGCCTGTCTGTTTCCTCTGGGAGTGACGGCTGCTTCTCTTACTGCCACCTCCTCCACACATTCTACTGTAAGAGTGATTGACGCCTCTGTCTCACAAAGGCTGCTGTTTCTCCCTTTCACAGTTCGCCAGAAGGATGCAGTGGAGAAGGAGGCCAAGGTGATCATTCTGGAGGCTGGAATCTCAGATGTAAGTTCCCTTCTTTCTATGGGTTTGACTCAAATGATTCCCTATGTAGTGAATTAGTTTTGACCAGGGCCCATAGGGCAGGTAGTGCCTCCAATAGGGCCCATAGTCTCTGGTTAACAGTAGTGCAGTATATAGGGAATAGAGTTCCATTTGGAAAGCAGCCATGATCTCAGACTGTGAGATTATTTTTGATAGTTTAAATTGTCCTTTATTTGAGTGTTTCCTCGTGGGCTGCTACAGCAAAGCACCATGGGTGAAGAAGTACACTTTCCTTAGAGCATAATTAAATATTTTGACAGATTCTGTGTGAAAGAGAAATAGTGACCGTAGCGCAAACAAACGGACTAATTCTTTATTCTCTGTGCTCGGCACTTATAAAGCACCTTTATGCACCAGTTGAAAAAGCACCGTTACCGATGCCTCCATTCTTAGGACCCACTCTGACTGGCTGGCTCTCCTGGGCTCCACTCGTGAACATTACCATTCTCTGCTACCTCTCTATTAAATACGCTGTGGAGTGTCTCTCCTCTCTCTGTTATTGATTCAGCAGTAATTCTGCCTCAATGACTGTGTCACATTCACACCGTCAATCAAAATGGCAGGGATGAGCTCAACGCGTCTGGTGAGAGAGACCGAGAT
Source organism: Oncorhynchus kisutch (assembly GCF_002021735.2). Taxonomy (NCBI): domain Eukaryota; kingdom Metazoa; phylum Chordata; class Actinopteri; order Salmoniformes; family Salmonidae; genus Oncorhynchus; species Oncorhynchus kisutch. The sequence goes on from NC_034203.2 coordinate 18,000,568, forward strand.
GAGAGCGAGGGAGGAGGGAATTCAATACCTAGCCAGAATGGACCCCTATTATCACCAATTGAACTGCTGTTGTGAGAGAGAAGGGTTGTGTCCCAAAGGGCACCCTCTTCCCTATGAAGGACACTACTTTTGACCAGGCCCATAGTGCAGTACTTTTTACCAGACCCCTATGTGGGGAATAGGGTACATTTGGGACACAAATAAGGCATATTCAGATAATGTCTGGTGCTGCACTGCTACTTCTGCCCCCATCTCCCACTCCTTGGCCTTGCATTGGTCAGGTAGAGAGTTACTCCATTTCACAATTCTGTTCTGAAATGGATTCTCTCAGAACACTGAGATAGATTGATATCTACTGTGATCAGATAGGGGAGAGTGAGTTAGGTTTTTGCAAAGTGCCCACCTTCAAGATTTTTGAATTCTACATATGTTCTGTTGGACATATTTTACGCATTATAGATTGTATGAGTCAAAATAGGTAATGGTGGCTAAAGTACCCATTTAATTTAGTAATAACTGAGTTTTAAATAGAACAGAAATACACATCTATTGTTATAGCTTGCTGTGTTTTTACATTAGCCAACTCGAGCATCGGTTGTATCCCAAAAGGAACCTTTTCCCTACATAGTGCTCTCCTTTGGACCAGAGCCCTATGGGGGCAGTACATAGGATAATAGGGTACCACTTGGGACACAAACCTTGTTGTTTCCACACTTCTTCTACATGGGTCCAATTATGAGTGGAGTGAGATAAGGAGTCTGGGCAGAACTCAGATTATAATTGTCCTGGAGTAGTTTCCACTAATCCCAGTCAGTCCCTTGTGCTGCAACGCTGCTTTGTTCAGCTTGAATTGTTCTCCTTCCAATCTATTCTCAAAACGGTGTTTTAGACAGCCGTGGAAGGAATTAATCAAAGAGAAAACACAGGAGCGTGGTTAGATAGCCCCGCACAGCTATTTTAATTGATTACAACCGTCGTGGCTAGGGCTCTCTCCTCTGAGAGGCTGGTTTGCATCCCAATTGGACTCTATTCCCTAGTAGTGCACAACTTTTGACCAGGGACCTTGATAAAAGAAGTGCACTAAATAGAGAATAGGGTGCCATTTGGGACGAAACCACTGACGGCACACCTCTGTCCAAAAAGAAGGATTAAAGCTGTCTGTTGTGGCTTTAGGACTCTAAAGACAATACGGCTGGATGCCTTTATTGTGCTTCTGCCTCCTGATGACATGTTATAATTGTTTTGCTAGTGAGAAACAGACAAACATTGGTTGCATTTGAAATAAATACAAATAAAACACAGATTATTTAATGATATGTCTGTTTACTATGCCACTTTGTTTACATACCCTACATTACTCATCTCATATGTATATACTGTACTCTATACCATCTATTCCATCTTGCCTATGCTGTTCTGTACCATCACTCATTCATATATCTTTATGTACATATTCTTTATCCCTTTACACTTGTGTATAAGGTAGTAGTTTTGGAATTGTTAGGTTAGATTACTCGTTGGTTATTACTGCATTGTCGGAACTAGAAGCACAAGCATTTTGCTACACTCGCATTAACATCTGCTAACCATGTGTATGAGACATACATTTGATTTGATTTGATTTTATAAAAACATTGTACATTGATTTCCAATACCTAGATGCCCTATCGAAAACCTTTTGGAATATTGGAATATTTACAGTTGTTCATTAATGTGGATGATCGAGACCCATTTCAATGGATCAAGAGACAGTACTTCAGACAACATCTGTTTACAGGCATACAGACATGATCTCAGCTCATTTTCATTACAAAAAGAGCTACAAAAAACGATTGGAACATCAGAGTGATGGAGAGAGAATTCTGCATCTATTGTAATAGATATTCAAATGTATCTATGTGAAAATGTAATCAAGAACCTATTGAAGTGCTGGCCCCTTTTTATGCTCAAGACACAGCATCCAAATGCGATTTGATATGGTAATGAGGCCCAGGGTGCATCCAAATGAGCCTGGTCACAAGCAGTGCGTCATAGGGAATAGGATGCCATTTGGGACACATCCCCACAGTGAGGCCTGTCGGCCAGGAGCATGCTGGGGCAGCTCACGAGGTGTTCACCGCATCAGATGCTGCTCCTGGATTGTTGTGCTGCTGTTGCGCATAACTATAAATACAACGGCTGGGTGACTCTCACAGTTCAATACCAAACAGACTCACATATACTCTCCATCTATCTGTCTCGATCTCTTAATCTCTCCATCTCTCACTTTCTCTGTCTCTCTGTCTCGCTCTCTAATTTCTGTGTCATCACAGTATTTAAGAGCTGTAATGCAAAGAGTTGTACTGTACTTGTCAGCTCGTTCAAAATTATCTGCACTCATACCATCTTAGCAGGACTCACTGTTGGTAGTGACATATTTGTTTTGGTTCTGTAATGTGTTATCTATGTACTCATAGGGTCCATTATTTGTCCACTAAACAACCCTCACAACTCACTATTTCCATTATTGCAAGGGGGAGGGAGGGATGTAGGAATGGAGGGAGGGATGTAGGAATGGAGGGAGGGATGTAGGGAGGAAGGGACAGATGTAGGAACGGAGGGAGGGATGTAGGAACGGAGGGAGGGATGTAGGAACGGAGGGAGGGAGGGAGGGATGTAGGTAGGGAGGGAGGGAGGGAGGGATGTAGGTAGGGAGGGAGGGATGTAGGTACCGAGGGAGGGATGTAGGTAGGTAGGAAGGGAGGGAGGGATGTAGGTATGGAGGGAGGGATGTAGGTAGGGAGGGAGGGAGGGATGTAGGTAGGGAGGGAGGGATGTAGGTAGGGAGGGAGGGATGTAGGGAGGGATGTAGGAAGGGAGGGAGGGATGTAGGGAGGGAGGGAGGGATGTAGGTAGGGAGGGAGGGATGTAGGTACGGAGGGAGGGATGTAGGTAGGGAGGGAGGGATGTAGGGAGGGATGTAGGAAGGGAGGGAGGGATGTAGGAAGGGAGGGAGGGATGTAGGAAGGGAGGGAGGGATGTAGGGACGGAGGGAGGGATGTAGGTACGGCGGGAGGGATGTAGGTACGGAGGGAGGGATGTAGGTAGGTAGGGAGGGATGTAGGGAGGGATGTAGGTAGGTAGGTAGGAAGGGAGGGAGGGATGTAGGTACGGAGGGAGGGATGTAGGTAGGGAGGGAGGGATGTAGGGAGGGAGGGAGGGATGTAGGAAGGGAGGGAGGGATGTAGGAAGGGAGGGAGGGATGTAGGAAGGGAGGGAGGGATGTAGGTACGGAGGGAGGGATGTAGGAAGGGAGGGAGGGATGTAGGAAGGGAGGGAGGGATGTAGGAAGGGAGGGAGGGATGTAGGTACGGAGGGAGGGATGTAGGTACGGCGGGAGGGATGTAGGTACGGAGGGAGGGATGTAGGTAGGTAGGGAGGGATGTAGGGAGAGATGTAGGTAGGTAGGGAGGGAGGGAGGGATGTAGGTACGGAGGGAGGGATGTATGGAGGGAGGGAGGGAGGGCATACTGAGCTAAACCAAGAGAAAGGAGCTGAACATTGTGAGCTCAGGGAGGGAGGGAGGGAGGGAGGGAGTAGTTGAGCAGTGTGAGCTCATTCCTGACCTTTAGAGCAGGTGGTTCCTGGGGCTGTTCCGGTCGGAGGTATGAGGAGACAGTTTGTAATCATGAACTCCCTTCCTTCTGCTCTGTGAGAGCATTAAGGCTCATTATGTGACTCAGGATGGGATCTCATCAGATGCATTCGGCAGAAAAACATCCACAAAAATACAGGTTCGGAAAGGAGCTGTTGCAGACAGGAGGTTGATATAGGAGGAAGTGCCGCTCATGATTGCAAAATGAAAGGAAATGTGTTTGGAAAGGCTTTAGTATGTAAGCATACATTGAATGAACACTGACATACACACGTCATGTCAAATATGGAATGCAGAATTCAGCAGTAGTTGTAGATTACCTGCTTTAATAGAATGGTCTACAGTGGAACACAATGCAGCTGACATAATGATGCTTGACATCTACCTTCAGCCCTTTATCTCATCTGCATTTGTGTGACTGTGCATATACTACGTACTCACCCCAACCCCACTGGTCTCCAGAATCCCCGTACTCACCCCAACCCCACTGGGCTCCAGCATCCCCCTACTCACCCAAACCCCACTGGGTTCCAGCATCCCCCTACTCACCCAAACCCCACTGGGCTCCAGCATCCCCCTACTCACCCCAACCCCACTGGGCTCCAGCATCCCCCTACTCACCCCAACCCCACTGGGCTCCAGCATCCCCCTACTCACCCAAACCCCACTGGGTTCCAGCATCCCCCTACTCACCCAAACCCCACTGGGCTCCAGCATCCCCCGCTCACCAAAATCACACTGGCACCAGTCAGCCTCCAAGCTAATGGGAACCATTATAGCCGACACAGTGTGTGGTGCTCTCACCTTAGCCAGATGCTAGAAACCTCATGCTGATTGCAAGTAATATTGCCACGTGATAGACAGAGGTCATGAAGCTTGTTGATATTGTTTGAATTGAGGAGAAAGTGAAGAATGTTTTATTTATATATATACACTGCCTAAAAAAATAAAGGGAACACTAAAATAACACATCCTAGATCTGAATGAATGAAATATTCTTATTAAATACTTTTTTCTTTACATAGTTGAATGTGCTGACAACAAAATCACACAAAAATTATCAATGGAAATCAAATTTATCAACCCATGGAGGTCTGGATTTGGAGTCAAAATTAAATTAAAGTGGAAAACCACACTACATGCTGATCCAACTTTGATGTAATGTCCTTAAAACAAGTCAAAATGAGGCTCAGTAGTGTGTGTGTGGCCTCCACGTGCCTGTATGACCTCCCTACAACGCCTGGGCATGCTCCTGATGATGTGGCGGATGGTCTCCTGAGGGATCTCCTCCCAGACCTGGACTAAAGCATCCGCCAACTCCTGGACAGTCTGTGGTGCAACGTGGCGTTGGTGGATGGAGCGAGACATGCTGTCCCAGATGTGCTCAATTGGATTCAGGTCTGGGGAACGGGCGGGCCAGTCCATAGCATCAATGCCTTCCTCTTACAGGAACTGCTGACACACTCCAGCCACATGAGGTCTAGCATTGTCTTGCATTAGGAAGAACCCAGGGCCAACCGCACCAGCATATGGTCTCACAAGGGGTCTGAGGATCTCATCTCGGTACCTAATGGCAGTCAGGCTACCTCTGGCGAGCACATGGAGGCTGTGCGGCCCCCCAAAGAAATGCCACCCCACACCATGACTGACCCACCGCCAAACCTGTCATGCTGGAGGATGTTGCAGGCAGCAGAACGTTCTCCGCAGCGTCTCCAGACTGTCACGTCTGTCACATGTGCTCAGTGTGAACCTGCTTTCATCTGTGAAGAGCACAGGGTGCCAGTGGCGAATTTGCCAATCTTGGTGTTCTCTGGCAAATGAAAAAACGTCCTGCACAGTATTGGGCTGGAAGCACAACCCCCACCTGTGGAAGTCGGGCCCTCATACCACCCTCATGGAGTCTGTTTCTGACCGTTTGAGCAGACACATGCACATTTGTGGCCTGCTGGAGGTCATTTTGCAGGGCTCTGGCAGTCCTCCTCCTGCTCCTCATTGCACAAAGGCGGAGGTAGCGGTCCCGCTGCTGGGTTGTTGCCCTCCTACGGCCTCCTCCATGTCTCCTGATGTATTGGCCTGTCTCCTGGTAGCACCTCCATGCTCTGGACACTACGCTGACAGACACAGCAAACCTTCTTGCCACAGCTCGCATTGATGTGCCATCCTGGATGAACTGCACTACCTGAGCCACTTGTGTGGGTTGTAGACTCCGTCTCATGCTACCACTAGAGTGAAAGCACCGCCAGCATTCAAAAGTGACCAAAACATCAGCCAGGAAGCATAGGAACTGAGAAGTGGTCTGTGGTCCCCACCTGCAGAACCACTCCTTTATTGGGGGTGTCTTGCTAATTGCCTATAATTTCCACCTGTTGTCTATTCCATTTGCACAACAGCATGTGAAATGTATTGTCAATCAGTGTTGCTTCCTAAGTGGACAGTTTGATTTCACAGAAGTGTGATTGACTTGGAGTTACATTGTGTTGTTTAAGTGTTCCCTTTATTTTTTTGAGCAGTATGTATACATATATATATATATATATATTCATTTGACTTCAACACACACACACTTTATTTTAAGAATGTGAAATGTCAGAATAATAGTAGAGAGAATGATTTATTTCAGCTTGTATTTCTTTCATCACATTCCCAGTGGCTCAGAAGTTTACATACACTCAATTAGTATTTGATAGCATTGCCTTTACATTGTTTAACTTGGGTCAAACGTTTCGGGTAGCCTTCCACAAGCTTCCCACAATAAGCTGGGTGAATTTTGGTCCATTCCTCCTGACAGAGCTGGTGTAACTGAGTCAGATTTGTAGGCCTTGCTGGCACATGCTTTCTCAGTTCTGCCCACAAATGTTCTATGGGATTGAGGTCAGGGCTTTGTGATGGCCAATCCAATACCTTGACTTTGTTGTCCTTAAGCCATTTTGCCATAACTTTGGAAGTATGCTTGGGGTCATTGTCCATTTGGAAGACCCATTTGCGACCAAGCTTTCACTTATCTGATGTCTTGACCTGTTGCTTCAATATATCCACAAAAATGTTCTTGCCATCTATTTTGTGAAGTGCACCAGTCCCTCCTGCAGCAAAGCACCCCCACAACATGATGCTGCCACCCCGTGCTCCACATTTGGGAGGGTGTACTTCGGCTTGCAAGCATCCCCCTTTTTCCTCCAAACATAACGATGGTCATTATGGCCAAACAGTTCTATTTTTGTTTTATCAGACCAGAGGACATTTCTCCAAAAGTACGATCTTTGTCCCCATGTGCAGTTGCAAACCGTAGTCTGGCTTTTTATGGCGGTTTTGGAGCAGTGGCTTCTTCCTTGCTGAGCGGCCTTTCAGGTTATGTCGATATAAAACTCGTTTTACTGTGGATATAGATACTTTTGTACCTGTTTCCTCCAGCATCTTCACAAGGTCCTTTGCGGTTGTTCTGGGATTGATTTGTACTTTTCACACCAAAGTACATTCATGTGGAGGTCTCCAATTTTTTTTCTGGTGTCTTGGCTGATTTCTTTTGATTTTCCCATGATGTCAAGCAAAGAGGTACTGAGTTTGAAGGTAGGTCTTGAAATACATCCACAAGTGCACCTCCAATTGACTCAAATGATGTCAATTAGCCTATCAGAAGCTTCTAAAGCCATGACATCCTTTTCTGGAATTTTCCAAGCTGTTTAAAGGCACAGTTAACTTAGTGTATGTAAACTTCTGACCCACTGGAATTGTGATACAGTGAATTATAAGTGAAATAATCTGTCTGACAGCAATTGTTGGAAACATTACTTGTGTCATGCACAAAGTAGATGTCCTATAGTTTGTTAACAAGAAATTTGTGGCGTGGTTGAAAACTGAGTTTGAATGATTCCAACCTAAGTAAATGTAAACTTCTGACTTCAACTGTAGCACATGATTCCTCTCCAATACAAAGCCATGCTAGTACAATATTTCAAAATGTCTGTCCCAAATGGCACCCTATTTCCTTAATAGTGCGCTACTTTTGACGAGAGCTCTATGGGTCCTGGTCAAAAGTTGTGCACTTAATGGGTAATAGGGTGCTATTTGGGATGCATCCAAGGTGTAGAGAACCAGAGATGACTACAGTTGTTATGGATTAGCTTCTTTCACTGTACTCATGCCAGGAGAGACATTGCTTGGGGCCTTTAAACCATGTATGATGATATGCTTTTTGGTAGTGAGATGGAAGAAGAGCCATGTGATCCTAACTGACAGTCTGCTGTACAGTACAGTAGTCCTCTGACATTGACAGGACCTGACTGAGCTATATAGTCTGCTTCAATGGTCATATACAGTACTATGATGTGAAGCTCTACCTCCTCCCTCCAGCCGTCCATCCCCCTATCCCTGCATCCCTCCCAGCAACCCCTACTTCTCTCCATCCATCTGTCTCCCTCCCTGTACCCATTTCGCCCTCCATCTCCCTCTCCCTTACAAGATTGTGATCCACTGCTTTTTACTTAGAATCACTAATCATGTTGTGACATTCATTTTATATCAACATGTTATTGTTTTTCTATTGTGTCTCTATTTTATTTTAATAAGATGAACCTCACAACGTAGTCTCGCTCTTTTAAGTATAATTGAAATGAGAAACTATATACAGTAAATTAAGTGATAAATAGTGGAACTTTGTTCATTTGTTGGCTGATACTGTTGTTGTTTTACGTGTACATTTAATACATTGCTTTAGTCATAATCTTGTTGATTGTCTCCCTTTATCTGCAAATTGAGTCATTTTTAATCAGAGCATGCAGTGTGTGCTTAACAATTAGCTGGAGTTCTTTTTCCCTTTAGCGTATTACTGGTGTCTGCTATATTCCCTACCTGATCAAACACAGTAGGATTTCTACTTCTCTATTATGATTAGTAATTGGCACTTCCTGTGCTCGCCAGCCATTTCACCAACATCACATGTACTATTACTTTTCAAAAGCACTCTCCTCTGGAGTAGAGAGAGACAGAGAGACAGATTAAGAGAAAGACAGAGAGAGATATACTATACTAAAACTCTTTAACATCATCCTTAGCTCTGGCATCTTCCCCAATATTTGGAACCAAGGACTGATCACCCCAATCCACAAAAGTGGAGACAAATTTGACCCCAATAACTACCGTGGAATATGCGTCAACAGTAACCTTGGGAAAATCCTCTGCATTATCATTAACAGCAGACTCGTACATTTCCTGAATGAAAACAATGTCCTGAGCAAATGTCAAATTGCCTTTTTACCAAATTACCGTAGAACAGACCATGTATTCACCCTGCACACCCCAATTGACAGCCAAACAAACCAAAACAAAGGCAACGTCTTCTCATGCTTTGTTGATAAAAAAAAAAAACTTCGACTCAATTTGGCATGAGGGTCTGCTATACAAATTGATGGAGAGTGGTGTTGGGGGTAAAACATATGACATAAAATCCATGTACACCAACAACAAGTGTGTGGTTATAATTGGCAAAAAACACACATTTCTTCACACAGGGTCGTGGGGTGAGACAGGGATGCAGCTTAAGCCCCACCCTCTTCAACGAATTGGCGCGGGCACTAGAAAAGTCTGTAGCACCCGGCCTCACCCTACTAGAATCTGAAGTAAAATATCTAATGTTTGCTGATGATCTGGTGCTTATGTCACCAACCAAGGAGCGCCTACAGCAGCACCTAGATCTTCTGCACAGATTCTGTCAGACCTGGGCCCTGACAGTAAATCTCAGTAAGACCAAAATAATGGTGTTCCAAAAAAGGTCCAGTCGCCAGGACCACAAATACAAATTCCATCTATTTTGTGGCCTTTGAACACACAAAAAACTATACATACCTCGGCCTAAACATCAGCGCCACAGGTAACTTCCACAAAGCTGTGAACGATCTGAGAGACAAGGCAAGAAGGGCATTCTATGCCATCAAAAGGAACATAAATTTCAACATACCAATTAGGATCTGGCTAAAAATACTCTAATCAGTCATAGAGCCCATTGCCCTTTATGGTTGTGAGGTCTGGGGTCCTCTCACCAACGAAGACTTCACAAAATGGGACAAACACCAAATTGAGACTCTGCATGCAGAATTCTGTAAAAATATCCTCTGTGTACAGCGTAGAACACCAAATAATGCATGCAGAGCAGAATTAGGCCGATACCCACTAATTATCAAAATCCAGAAAAGAGCCGTTAAATTCTACAACCACCTAAAAGGAAGCGATTCCCAAACCTTCCATAACAAAGCCATCACCTACAGAGAGATGAACATGGAGAAGAGTCCCCTAAGCAAGCTGGTCCTGGGGCTCTGTTCACAAACACACCCCAAAGAGCCCCAGGACAGCAGCACAATTAGACCCAACCAAATCATGAGAAAACAAAAAGATAACTACTTGACACATTGGAAAGAATTAACAAAAAAAAACAGAGCAAACTAGAATGCTATTTGGCCCTAAACAGAGAGTACACAGTGGCAGAATACCTGACCACTGTGACTGACCCAAACTTAAGGAAAGCTTTGACTATGTACAGACTCAGTGAGCATAGCCTTGCTATTGAGAAAGGCCGCCGTAGGCAGACATGGCTCTCAAGAGAAGACAGGCTATGTGCTCACTGCCCACAAAATGAGGTGGAAACTGAGGTGCACTTCCTAACCTCCTGCCCAATGTATGACCATATTAGAGAGACATATTTCCCTCAGATAATACAGATCCACAAATAATTTTGAAAACAAATCTAATTTTGATAAACTCCCATATCTACTGGGTGAAATTCCACAGTGTGCCATCACAGCAGCAAGATATGTGACCTGTTGCCACAAGAAAAGGGCAACCAATGAAGAACAAACACCATTGTAAATACAACCCATATTTATGTTTATTTATTTTCCCTTGTGTACTTTAACCATTTGTACATTGTACAACACTGTGCAACACTGTGTATATATATATATATATATATATATATATATATATATATATATATATAATATGACAGTTGTAATGTCTTTATTGTTTTGAAACTTCTGTATGTGTAATGTTTAATGTACATTTTTATTGTTTATTTCACTTTTGTATATTATCTACCTCACTTGCTTTGGCAATGTTAACACGTTTCCCATGCCAATACAGCCCCTTGAATTGAATTGAATTGAATTTAGAGAGAAAGAGAGAGAGAGAGACATATAGAGAGAGAGAGACATATAGAGAGAGAGAGACATATAGAGAGAGAGAGACAGAGAGAGACAGAGAGAGACAGAGAGAGACAGAGAGAGAGAGACAGAGACATAGAGAGAGACAGAGACACAGAGACAGAGAGAGAGACATAAGGAGACAGAGACACAGAGAGAGAGACATAGAGACACAGAGAGAGAGACAGATGGAGAGAGAGAGAGAGACAGATGGAGAGAGAGACATAGAGAGACAGAGAGAGAGAGAGAGAGAGAGAGAGAGAGAGAGAGAGAGAGATCTCCCTCCAGCTTAACCTTGGTAGCTTTTATCAACTAATTACTAAAAAGATTTCATCATTGATGATGGCAATGATGGCAATACCACTATTCAGACCGCACCAGCAAACAGTCAATTTATCCCCCCACCCCAAAAAAAAGAAATCCTCTATTTCACAATGGACAGATTTATCATTAGGATCACAGTGAAAAGATTTAAACGTTGATGGAGTTTTATCTGTTTCCTCTCAAAGGGCATCTCTAAAATACACCCCTGTAGGATAGGAAGGTCTCTGTGGAGATGAGGCACATCTACTACCAAGAGATACATTTCAAATGAGTAGCTAATAATCAAATCTTTCCATTTGAATACACATAAACAACCAAAGTAGAACAGGCATGCCCCATGAAATGAGCAAAAGCCCAAATGTGATGGATGAATACCTGTCTGAGGTATCTGTCACAAGTGACTGATTGTGTATCAATTATAAATGCATAAGGAGAAATTTGATTAGAATGTTTTTTAAATGAAAATCGAAGGTTCAGGAGTTTCTCACCTCCCCTCCTCCCTTTCAGTCAATGACTAATGAAAGAAAGGCTTCAGCACATTTTTGTTTTCGTGGCAACATTTATTTGGAATATTATTCATTTTTCATTTTCATATTTAAATGTATTTGAATTGCACATTGCAGAGCTAGAGCAAGATGGCTATACTGTGCTGTAACATGCTTCTTAGACCTGAACAAAGTCTACAAATTCACATGCTCGCTTAAGGGTACAGAGTCTTCATGTAAAAAGAGTATCAAGCTCAGAAGCTAATCCTAGTTTCTTATCCCTACACCCTGTCCTGACATTCCCCCATGTTGCTGTGTGTGTGTGTGCCAGCCCATTACCATTGGCCACCCTTCCTCAGATTAGCACTAATTAAACTGTGAAATCAGAGCCATTTCCTTAAGTCACTCAGTACACCATGAGACATGAGCCTGGCTAGAGAGAGGGGTGGCGAAGGGGACAGCTCGGGCTCAAGCACCCTGGCCCACTGCCACTCTCCCCTCCCTACCCCTCAGAGACATGTATGCATCCCAAATGGCACCCAATTCCGAGTAGTGAACTATACAGTTTAGTCATTAAGCAGACACTCTTATCCTGAGTGACTTACAGGAGCAATTAGGGTTAAGTACCTTGCTCAAGGGAACATCAACAGATTATTCACCTTGTCGGCTCTGTGATTCGAACCAGCGACCTTTTGGTTACCGGCCCAACGCCCATAACCGCTACATAGTGCAGGTAGTCTAGTGGCGTTTTATGCCGGTAACCAAAAGGTTGCTGTTTCGAATCGCCATGCCGACTGTTGATGTGACCTTGAGCAAGGCACTTAACCCTAATTGCTCCTGTAAGTCGCTCTGGATAAGAGTGTCTGTCTGCTAAATGACTGTAATGTAGATACAGAGCCGTTTGGAAAGCATCCATAAGCTGCTTGCCTCGAAGACATTTTGATTTGAGGGCGGGTCAAACTGGTGTTTTGAGGGGTGTGGTGGGTGGGGTTGGGAGGGGCCCCAGGGGGTGGGGGTGAGGGGGGTGTTGTAGTCATGACAATAACATGGGCCTGTTCCAGAGGGGGTGCATCTAATGATGAATAATTATGCAAGCATTTAGTGGTTTCCATTTTTCCCCCCTCCCGTTGTGAAAAATATGACCTCCCCCCTGACTCATAGTGTTTAAAAAAACTAAAATGACTTTGATAAATGGCGACAAAATTTTTGCGAAAAACGTGCAACAGTGTTTCCCTCTGGCTGTGTTAGGAGGCAATTTTGTTACTAGTGCTCTCAGGTCATTAGTGTATAATACTCACCCAGTTGATGGTTTTCTTCTGCGCCCAATGTGGCTAATAAGACAACGCCAGCGACATGCACACTACATTAATGACACTATGAGGGTCAGTTGATGAATACATGTCTGTACTAAGAGGTGGCCTATCCTATCTCAGTTACAGTGCGAGACAGTTAAGGAGTTCTCTGTAGCTCAGTTTGTAGAGCATGGCTTTATTCGATTCGTGGGACCACCCATATGTAAAATGTATGTAAGCGTGACTGTAAGTCGCTTTGGATAAAAGCATCTGCTAAATAGCATACACTACCGCGCTAAAGTTTTAGAACACCTACTCATTCAATGGTTTTTCTTTATTTTCTACTATTTTCTACATTGTAGAATAATAGTGAAGACATCAAAACTATGAAATAACACATATGGAATCATGTAGTAACCAAAAAAGTGTTAAACAAATCTAAATATATTTTATACTTGAGATTCTTCAAATAGCCTTTGCCTTGATGACAGCTTTGCACACTCTTGGAATTTTCTCAATTATACATTGTGTATAACAAATCATTATTTATTTTCCTCTCTTTGTTTCTGTAAGTTGAATTATATTTTAGCTTAATTTGAGAGTTATTGTATTCCTTCCTGTATTTCAGTGAGACTTCTCACATGTTTAGAATAGAATAGCATCATTTCTCCTTGGGTCCTGGATACAATATATGACTAACAGCTGAAACAGGCCACCTCACTGACAACAGCACAGCACATCCCCGGCTAGCCACCTCTAACATTATGCTAGTGAAATGTATCGGATAATGGATATCCTTTCAAGGTTTTTTCCGTTCACTCCGGCAGATACTCATGTATTCAGTCAAAAGACACTTGGGAGGGAAAACGTCTTCTCCCAACAAGCAACTATTTTCAGAATTCGAATTGTGTTCATACCGTACATAGAGCTTTTCAACATAGAGCATGCACTCCCACACACACATACACACACAACCCCCACCACACACACACACCACCCCACACAGAACACACACACCACCCCTCACACACAAACGTGGCAGTAACGGATGTGTGGGGGTTCAATCCGAAGGATAAGATGGGCGGTGACAGGCGTACCATTCACCTTGATCACCGGCATGTTGTTGGCTTTGATCTGTGCTGCATGCTAACGAATGGGCTTTTAGCTAGAGAATAATGAGGAAGACGCTTTTAACAAGCTCATCTTAGAGGAATATTGGTGATTACATGCGGTAGGATAGGCTGCTGTTGGAAACGAGCTTTGGAGGCTCAGTGCATGCTGTTGTTTGTGCGGATATGTATGTGTGACAGTGAGAACATTAGCAGTGTTGTTTCACTCACGCACACACATAATTCATACAATACCACAACACATATTTATTATTCATAGGTTTGTTTATTTGAGTGAAATGCCCCCATTCTATTTTGGCCTGTGTTTGGTAATGCAGAGTTAAAGAGGGCTGCAGGCGTTTTTATCTAGTGAAGAATGTAACTACAGTTGCTGAATGTACAGTGTAGATGCTATTAATGATTCATCACAATATTTCAAAGGCTGTAGCAAAATTGTGTTGTGCTTTATACAATACATATAATTACATTTCCATTGGACAACATCAGTAAGAATGTTGAAACACCCTTACTGTAGATGCGTTGTATAGAATTGACAAGACGTAGAATAGAGAATAGATTATGTATATTATTTGTGTTGGAGTTACTGAAGACCTTTGGCTGCAGTTTGGTTCTGCCACAACGCTTTCCTGACCAATTCACTGTTTGTACCAGCCACCTGGCCAAGAAAGCAATGGCATTTTGAGGAGCTCTCTCTCTCTCGCTCTTTGTCTGTGAATACACAGAGACATTTTTTTCTTCCCTGGGCATCAAAACAACCTTTCTTTTCTCTTTTCTCCCTGCCATCAATAGGAGCGGCAGCTGACTCTTCAAGCTCAATGCATCACGTCTGTCTGCCTCCACAGCAATCACCTTCATCACGAATCAGTCTCAGACAGGGAGAATGCCTCAAAGCCTCTAAAATGAATTGTCTCTTTTTGTTCGAGGCAGACTGAAGGGATTGTGATAACAATAAGGTCCCCCACAATTATACTCTTTTTTTTTTACATCTGGTACCACCACTACTACTATTTCTACCACTTCTACCACTAGTGCCACCACTACTTCCACCAATACCTACTACTACTACTACCATTATTACCACTACTACTACGTCTACTACTACTTCTACCGCTACTACTTGTACCACTACTTATTCTACCAATACTACTTCTACTAACATTACTACTACTACCACTACTACTACCACAAATACTTCTACCACTAATACTTCTACCACTACTTATTTTACCACTACTACTTCTACTACCATTACTACCACTACCACTACTTCCACTACCACTACTACTTCTACTACCATTACTACTACTACTACTACTACTGCCACTACCATTACTACCACTACTACTACTACTACTACTACTACCACTACTACTTCTACCACTAATACAACTACTTATTCTGCCAATACTACTACTACTACCATTACTACCAGTTCTACTACTACTTCTACCTCTACTTATTCCACCACTACTACTTCTACTACCATTACTAGTTCTACCACTACTACTACCACTACCACTACTACTACCACTACCACCAACACCACTATCACTATTACTACTACTACCACTATCACTAATATCACTACTACCAGTACTACTACTACTACCACTACTACTACCACTAATACTTCTACCACTACTTATTTTACCACTACTACTTATATTACCATTACTACCAATACTACTACTACCACTACTACTACTATTTCTACAACTTCTACCACTAATACCACTACTTCTTCCACCAATACTACTACCACTACTACTATTTATACTTCTACCTCTACTACTACCACTACTACTTCTAATACTTCTACCACTACTTATTCTATCAATACTACTTCTACTAACATTACTACTTCTACCACTACTACTACTACTACTACCACTATTACCACTACTACTTCTACCACTAATACAACTACTTATTCTGCCAATACTACTACTACTACCTTTACAACCAGTTCTACTACTACTTCTACCTCTACTTATTCCACCACTACTACTTCTACTACCATTACTAGTTCTACCACTACTACTACTACCACTACCACTACTACTACCACTACCACCAACACCACTATCACTATTACTACTACTACCACTATCACTAATATCACTACTACCAGTACTACTACTACTAACACCACTACTACTACTACCACTACCACTACTACTACCACTACTACTACCACTAAGACTTCTACCACTACTTATTTTACCACTACTACTTCTATTACCATTACTACCACTACTACTACTACCACTACTACAACTATTTCTACAACTTCTACCACTAATACCACTACTTCTTCCACCAATACTACTACCATGACTACTATTTCTACTTCTACCTCTACTACTACCACTACTACTTCTAATACTTCTACCACTACTTATTCTATCAATACTACTTCTACTAACATTACTACTTATTCCACCACTACTACTACTACCACTACCACTGCCACTACTACTTCTACCACTACTTCTACTACCACTACTACTTCTACTGCCATTACTACCACTACTACTACTACTACTACTACTACTACTACTGACACTACCATTACTACTACTACCACCACTACCACCACTACTACTACCATTACTACCACTACTACTTCTACCACTAATACAACTACTTATTCTGCCAATACTACTACTACTACCATTACTACCAGTTCTACTACTACTTCTACCACTAATACTTCTACCACTACTACTTCTACTACCATTACTACCACTACCACTACCACTACCACTACCACTACCACCAACACCACTATCACTATTACTACTACTACCACTACCACTACTACCAGTACTACTACTACCAGTAGTACTACTGCTACCACTATCACTACTACCACTACTACTACCACCACTACTACTACTACCACTACTAACACTACTACCACTACTAACACTACTACTACTACTACTACCACTACAACCACTACTACCACTACTACTACCACAAATACTTCTACCACTAATACTTCTACCACTACTTATTTTACCACTACTACTTCTACTACCATTACTACCACTTCTATTACTACTTCTACCGCTAATACTTCTACCACTGCTTATTCCACCACTACAACTTCTACTACCACTACTACTACCATTACTAGTTCTACCACTACTACTACCACTACCACTACCACTACCACCAACACCACTATCACTATTACTACCACTATCACTAATATCACTACTACCAGTACTACTACTACCAGTACTACTACTACCACTACCACTAATACTTCTACCACTACTTATTTTACCACTACTATTTCTATTACCATTACTACCACTACTACTACCACTACTACTACTATTTCTACAACTTCTACCACTAATACCACTACTTCTTCCACCAATACTACTACCACTACTACTATTTCTACTTCTACCGCTACTACTACCACTACTACTTCTACCACAAATACTTCTACCACTACTTATTCTATCAATACTACTTCTACTAACATTACTACTTCTACCACTACTACTACCACTACTACTATCACTACTACCACTACTACTACCACAAATACTTCTACCACTACTTATTCCACCACTACCACTACTACCACTACTACTTCTACCACTAATACTTCTACCTCTACTACTTCTACTACCATTACTACCACTACTACTACTACTACTGACACTACCATTACTACTACTACCACTGCTACCACCACTACCACTACTACTACTACTACCATTACTACCACTTCTACTACTACTTCTACCACTAATACTTCTACCACTACTACTTCTACTACCATTACTACCACTACCACCAATACCACTATCACTATTACTACTACTACTACCACTACCACTACTACCAGTACTACTACTACCAGTAGTACTACTGCTACCACTACCACTACTACTACTACCACTACTACTACCACTACTACCACTACAACTACTACTACCACCACTACCACTACTACTACTACTACTACCACTACTACCACTACCACTACCACTACTACCACTACCAGTACCACTATCACCACTAATACTACTACTACTACCACTACCACCACTACTACTACCACCACTACTACTACCACCACTACTACCACTACTACTACTACTACTGCTACTACTACCACTACTACTACTACTACCACTACTACCACTACCACTACTACCACTACTACTGCTACTTCTACTAGTAGTACTACCACTAAATCCTACATTCTGGAAACAATTGATGCTTATAACCATGGAATAAAGGGTGTGACTGTGTAAGAATTGATCATTCATGATCATTTGATTCTTTATTTGAGAATTAATTGTGAGAAAATAACTATTATTCCAAGGTGGCCCTGTTATTTTATTCTCTTCTGCAAAGTGATGATCAAAATTGAAAGGATAGAGTATGTTTCAGATGTAAATTAAACCCTACGTTATTAACCCTCTTTTTAAAAGGAATGATTATGTGAAAAACCAAGGTCTATGTGACCTGGGTTGTGAAATCAAGCACACAGCATGAAATGCTCTATTTGGGTTGAAATCCTGGAGACGCCTGTCAGACTACAGACTGAGCCTGAACCCAGCCAGTCTCTCCAGCGCACACACACACACACACACACACACACACACACACACACACACACACACACACACACTGGTTATGTGGGCTTGCTTGTCATGCAATTTTCCACCTTGTGAAGTGAGCTTAGGTAGGTGTGCCTGTATCCCAAATGGCACTCTGTGTCCTAAATAGTGCACTACTTTTGACCAGGTCTCACAAAAGTAGTGCACTATATAGGGAATAGGGCACCATTTGGGATGCAGACACACCTACCTAAGCTCACTTCACAAGGTGGAAAATTGAGCAGCGTGAAGAAGCACCCGGACTCCAGAGGAAAAAGGCTTCCTTAGCTTGCTTATTCTCTCTGTGTCCAAGCCTTTTCACTATCACTATAGAGCCCCTCTGCCCATATGACATGCCTCGTCACAGTTGGTTTGTCAGCAGCAGAGAGAGGATGTGGAGGCCACTGGCCAGATGTTATTTATGCGTAATAATGTACTGTAGCCTATCTTGCAGGTGTCATTAAGGTTAGCTATGGGCCCTGGTCAAAAGTAGTGCACTATATAGGGAATAGGGTACCATTTGAGACATATTCAGGCTTTTGCGTTGCACGTTTGTTTTGATCGTAATACCAAGAGACACGGGGGGTTGTGGGGGATGGGAAATGAGTGGTGTCTAAAAGGTGGACAGATTAGTTTGGTGGTCCACTACTGAATTTGTGCTGTCAGCTTGGCAAAAGAAGTTACACTGAAACCTAGTTTTCCCATTGAAGGATATTAGTCTTGGTGCACAGTCTCTCATTTCACTGGTTAGGCTCAAACAAATGGAAATGTGAAAAGAAAACGAATTGCCGTAGCATCATGGACACGAGAGGTCACGGAACTTACCGCTTTTGGTACCTCAGTTGGAGAGGAAGCTATTGGATAGTAAATAAATAACCATTCATACATTCCAATATATTTTCGCCTTTTTTAACTCTGTTTAATCCACCACATATGCTCTTCTTACTTTAGCGTTTTAAGATGCTGCTTAGAGGGAGAAAAACCCTGGGCTAGCCAGCCTATCCTAATGGAAAGTGTTTGCATGCTGCTAAGGGGGAAATGAGATATTGGAGCTGTAAGCTGTAGCTGGCTGTGGCGTCCTTTCTGTTTGTCCGATTGCAGCCCGGTGCAGAGTGAAAGCGCCCGGTTTTGTCCCTGTGCTGAGCCTGTCACCTCCAGCTGTCACACAGGAGAACAATGGACCAACACAGGAGGAGTTGGGCCTGAATAGAAAGATAAACTGAAGAGTCCTACCAAGTCTTGTCGTCTGCATTAGACAGGATCTCCTTCCCTCCTGTTCTAAGGCTGTGTCCCAAATGACACCCTTTCCCCTATATAGTGCACTACTTTTGACCAGAGGTGTGCACAATATTTTACCAGATGTCAAAAGTAGTGCAATGTGTAGGAAAAAGGATGCCATTTGTGACGTTCTTTAACCCTTTCTCTCCCCTCTGATCCACGTGCCCCCCCCCCTCCTGGTTTCTCAGACCCAGCCACCCAGCCTTCCTTCCCCCATGTTTTCTGCAGCTGTTGCCCTCCATAGGATCAGCCCTTTCTGTGATAATAACTAATTAGCAGTATGTGTTGATTGGTTTTTGGAGGGATGTTTGTCCCTGTGTGTACTGTAGCGAAATAAGTCTCTGATCCCTCTCTCTACATACCTAGGTATTTTGAGGATAGGACACTGTGAGTCACTACTGCAGTGCATGGTCAAGGCTGGCAAATGCAATACCAAAATCAGATACATCGTTTTGTGTCGGCAGGACTGACACAAGACAGCAGGAATGAATAATGGTTGTCAAGTTTTACTTTTAATGATGGAAATATTATATATTTTTCTACAGATGAATGATAAGGTAGGCTACAGTATAAGTAACATAGTAGGCTTACTGTAAATCTGGGGATAACATGTACAGAGTAAGCTATAGCCTACAGTTGAACAACTAAAGGATGATTCTCAACCCATAGGAACAAAAAATAATAATATATATATATATGTGTGTGTGTGTGTGTGTGTGTGTGTGTGTGTGTGTGTGTGTGTGTGTGTGTGTGTGTGTGTGTGTGTGTGTGTGGTTCAACCCATTTATTTCCAATAATTGAATATCCAAGAAAGAAACTAAATAAATATAACAATTGTACAAATGAGAGGCAGGCAAGCGCAGGATCCATTCATATTCCCGACAAGCTTTTCAACAGCCAGCTCTGAGCTCTCCTCAAGCTTTCGCTACACAGTCGGCAACATGTGGAGGCATCACCATAGCAACCATTGGATGTGACATGTGGTACAGACAGGGACCCGAGGGCCGCTGAATATAAGGAGGGGCTCGATCCCCTACTTTGTCCAAAGCGAATAAATCATCACCCACACACATCTCCGCCACTCCTTTCCGCGGGAGTAGCGTGCTGGTATGGTTGAGGTTTCTCTAAAGAGTTTGTCAAGGAAAAAATAGCTATTGGTGTATTTTATTTTTCTCCAAGCTTTCACCTCATTTGAGGAGAAGGCTTACCGGTCAGGGCAACCGCTGCCGTGCGCCTTTGTCACGGCTGAATTGAATGGAAGAGAGAGACTGTGAACTTTTGAAAGACGAAAGAACGGAGTGAGAGTCATTCACGCTGATGTTACCGCCGCTGCTAGTGTCTATGCAGCGACTGCCGTGTCGTGCGTGCTCTCGGATGGAATAGCTGAAGCTCAAGGAATCTCTGTAACATCTCAACATGAATTTGGGGTAAATACTCGTATCAGATTAGGCGACGCATTATTGCAACACCGCTTGGGTTCACTTCTCTCTATCTCGAGATATCTCATGTTCAGCAAGTGCATGTGGTCTATTGGTGATAATCATCCAAATGGACTTGGATAAGATTATTTTGATTGTGTTCGAGTTCATATACTTATCTATTAACCTATTTTGTTTTGTCATACATAGGCTATAGCCTGCTGGTCTTTTTGGATAATTGCGCATTACGCATAACGTTGTTGTATTTCATATGGTGAACATGCCTAATCCTCTGTTGGTATCAGTATATATTAATTAACCATAACCTGAAATATAAATTCAGTAGGCTCGTATTTGTTATTTATTTCTCTCACATTTCGACCTATTTTGACCACTCTTCTATAGAAATCTGAAGTTAATGCGCGGTGCACTGTGTAGCCTACCTGGAGTTTACGCATTAAGAAGATTGACGGCTCACAGTTGCCAGGGGTCAACTCAGTGCATATTTCTGTAGCCTAGACACAGTCTTTTATATTTGAATCAAAACTGTTCAAAAATGTAATTTTGGGGTGGTTATTTTTGGTTATCTAGTCTATTTATTATGTGTTATTCTGATATATTGAAGTGAACAGACCTTATTGAAATATAGAACAGCTATTATGCCTGCAATGGTGGCACTTCATGTATGGAGAATTTACTTGTTTTAATGGTGTGTACAAATGATTAATTTGGAGGACCATCATGCATCACAATATGAGTGTACATATCAACGTTATAGGCTATCTATGTTTGCCAGTTTGGCGGACTGAGATCCAAAGAACTGAATAGAATGGAAACAACTTCCACTAGAGTAGGCCTATATATATATGTATATATATATATATATATATAATGTGTGTGTGGATATATATATGTATATATAATATGATTGATATGTGTGGTAAATTGTGTTAACAATTTATACACTAGTGAATCGTTAAATTATTCTCTTGAAAAGTGTGTGTGTGTGTGTGTGTGTGTGTGTGTGTGTGTGTGTGTGTGTGCATGCCTGTTTGCTGAAAGGTTTTGTAAATGGGGGTGAACTTTTCAAAGGCATTGTATTATCCGAGGTTAGGGAGAGATCATTGTTTCCTCACAGTAGCTGGCTGAAAACAATAGTTAGACGCCTCTCTCCCCCTGACCTTTATTCAATGATTTAGAATAAGCCAGAGCTGTAGAAATCCATCTGCCTTTTGTCTAAGGTAGCCTCACTAATCTTTCATACCCCCTCACCAAGCCAACCAACATCCCTCAACCCAGTCCCTCTCTCTATGCCTTCTAGTTCACATACTAGAATTTAAAAACTATAAGGGCTGGATGGGATTTACTCGGAGGGGTCTCTAATTTTATAAGAGAGAAGAAGAGACCTGGGTTTCAATATGACTCCCTGTTAAAATAAAGGTGAAATAATGGTGAAAATAAATCCATGTTTTTAAGCCTATGGAATTGAAGAGTTTTAGTGACTTTATTTTGTATGTCCCGCTATAGAACAGAATTCAGACCTTGCTTAATTAACAGTTTTCTCTCATCATACTGTAAACCTGTATAACCTATGGATTGTATGATAAATACACTTGTCTTTTATATGCTGACAATTTTACAGCAATAATACATACATTTGAACAAGTGCATCTGCATACATTCTGCATGGTTTTTCATTTCAACAACCCTCGGATCATTAAGTATCGTTTCCCTCTCTTTCTTCAGATTATTGTAGCCTATAAACTATTGTTTCTCTCGGGAGAATCAGTGTTATTTTGGGCACACTCACCTACATCTGATATGTGTTGAAATGAAAAGCTTGACCCCAGAGTGTGCAGCATCCATCCTTGACGGCTATGCTAATGCTTTTTCTCCAATGCATGCTGAGGAGGAGCTGTGTATGTCAGATCACGTTTGCCTATGTGAAATTGAAATTTGCAAGTACAATTGCTTCAGGACAGATGGACAATAGACCTCTCGGCATGAAAGGAACTCCCTTCCCCTTTGCTATCTGAGACCATTTTTTCAGCTTAATCATTATTTTTTTTGCATGCATGCATTAAGCAGTGTTGAAACAAAATATTTTTGGCCTACAATTGAGCTAGGCAAGTGTAAGTTAAAAACCCAGTTAGCTAAGTGATCCATATTATGTAAAACATTAGATATCAGACTACAAATGGTCTTCATACCACATTTGTTTGCAAGGAAATGTGTGTCAATTTCAGAAAAACAATTTTATAATGATTTTACATATAATGATATTTTTTTCACATTTGTATTTATTTTTGTATCTATTTTTGTATCACCAAACATAATTAAGAAATGCAATTTTTGGGGCATTTCTTTCCATATATAATGGGATTTAATCTTACACAGCCCTCTGTGCGTCAAGATGTTGCCATGTCATTTGATTGAAAGTGCTAAGCCTTTGGAGAGAGAGGCGGAAAGGAAGGCCCTGGAGCTGCAATATTGAAGAGAAGATTCTGCCTTTTTGTCTGTTTGGCTGGCCTGCCTGGTAATATCTATTTTATGCTTCCTTTATACTGTACCAATGAAAAGGTCAAACATTCTCTTGTTGTGGTATTTTTTTTTGTAGATGCATAAAAAAAATTCGGCCTTCAGATAATAATCACACACACGATACACATATTTACTTCGAACATTCTCCCTCAGCAAGCTTTTTGCTTTTCAATTATTCTATATTTTTTCTATGCCACAGCATCTGGTTCTGTGGTTCTGCACCACAAATCAGAATCTTAGCTCCTCATTTTTCATAGATGTGATTTAACGGCAAGCAGTTGAAGTCAGGCTACATTTGTTTGAATCAATAGAGAGGGCAGCATAAGCATCTGTCCAGTGAGGGAAGACTGAACAGTTACAGTTTGGAAACTAAGTATGGCTATTACTATCCAAGCAAGATGCCATTGATCCTTCTCTATGAAATTTAATTTGACAAAATAATGAAATTATTATAATCTTTTTTGGGGAGGGTGGCGGGGGTGGGGGTCGGTGGAAAAATATATTTTGCAGGAGATTACTGGAATCAAAGCAAGTGTGTCATGCAGTTCAAATGTATTATTAGTGAGTGTCTACAATAAACATTCTGCCCAGTTTATTTAGTCATATTTTTCTGGAAGATGCATCAGAGTGTTACGGTATTTTTTTCTCTCTCTGGGACTGAGAGAAGGTGAGTGGAAACACAATGCTTAGAATCTTTTAGAATTGAATCTTTAGAAAATAATATCATATTTTTTAGACTGAGAAGTGCTATTTTTCATCCGAGCGCTGAGGGCCTCGGTGAGACTGATAGAGAGGAGAGTTTCCCATTGTTTCCTTTTAACACAATCACATTACCATGCAACCAGGCTTTACAGTAGAGCTTAATGCTCCCAGGCAAATTGGACCCCACAAAGCATTGGGAAACTGTTGTCTCCCTTTGTAGAGCTTTCTGCATCCGTTCTTTTAAGGTGCTGAAAACAGCCAGCTATGAATGAAATCAGAGGGAATAGATCTATACCGTTTACTGTAGTGGCGGGGTACCCTGTCTCACAGCCTCACAACACAAGGCATTCCAGAACAATCCTTGTGCAGCATTCAGTGGCCACCCCTTCCAACCTTCCACCTCCTAGGGGCTTACACGTCTGTGACAAGCAGGCAGGCCCAAGCAGGGCCCATCTCACAATCTGTGTCCCAAATCACACCCTATTCCCTATACAGTCCACCACTTTGACCAAAGCCCTGGTCAAAAGTAGAGCTTATAGGGAATAGGGTGTGATTTGGGATGCTGCCACAGCCTTTTTTTAAACACACATTTCCATTAATTGGGATGCAGACTGGTCCGGCCCTAATCCCTACGACCCCTGGCCTGCCACCGACTGGCACACGTTCCACCAATATTTTCTTGCTAGGGCTTTATGATGCAGAGATAAAATGAGCCTGAACTTTAAATGAGGGCCTTGCTTTTCTGCAATGTAAGACAAGGTAGAAAATAGAATGTGGCAGGCTGAATACATAGCATAAAATGACTATTAGTACAAGATCATGAATAGCCTAGTCAGGCATTCATAATGGTGTGAGAGAGGGGGGTTGTAAATGCATTTTTTTGTAACACTACAAAGAGGATGTAAAAAATAATAAGAAAAAAAAATGGTTTGCTAATTATTCCTGTCTTGAAGCAAGCAGCAGAGTCAAGCCAAGCTTTTTTCACTATTTATTTTTGATCATTCTGTAAAAAAAAAAGGGGGAATTGTTGATCTGGTAGTTGAGAGCTGCAAATTGCAATCCCGTCTCTTCACTCGTCCCCCCTGCTCCGTATTGTTGCTAACATCATTTATGCTGTCTCTAATGAGAGAGAATTATCAGGCTATTGTTGATTCACCGTGGCCGGGGCTTGTGTCCCAAATGGCACCCTATTCCCTATGGGCCCTGGTCACAGAAGTAGTGCACCATAAAGGGAACAGGGTGCCATTTGGGACATACCCCGGGTAGAATGGAACACAACCATTATCCCAGATCACTGGCCTCTGAAATGAACTCCATGTAGCAGTAAGATGGTCTGCTTTTAATGAACAACATAATGAATTTCCCTTCTTTATATGTTTTAGTGCATGTAGTGCTTTTTCCCTATGTAGCCTACTTGGGTATAGGTTTATATGGTGTTTGAATTGAGCACTCTGTCTATAGTGGGATTTCTTCCTAGCAATGTACTGTGTAAAATGAAGTAGGCTAAATGAATCCTAAAGTTTGCTTTAGATACGTGTTTGGCAGTGATTAAATGCTTGACAGGTTGTAGGTACTCGACAAGTCATTGGCTACTAGTCAAATGTCCTTCTGTTTGTAATGATGTCATAGGAAAATGTCCTTCTGTTTGTAATGATGTCATAGGAGAATACAGCAGGAAAACTACTGTGTCAGGTGAAGCTAACAGTGGTTGGGTTAATACATTCTAAATATTTGTTATTTTATTCAATATATTCCTTAATAATCTACATTTTGGGGAGTTGATGTGTTCCGTGCACTATTGGACACATATGATGGAGCAAAAACACTTGATGATCAGATATTTTATCTGCAACTATATGCATACTTTAATATGTCCCACCAAAACATGTACAATTGTAGATCACTGGCTTATTGTCTCTAATGGATCAGGAAAATGTGTGAAGTCTGAAAACACAACGTCACCATTATATCATGTGTAATTCTCCACCCCCCCCCCCACCCCCACCTCTCTCTCTCTCATCCCTTCCTCTCCCTCTCTTTCTCCATCTCTCTCTCCCTCTCCCCCCCACCCTCTCTCACTCCTCCCTCCCTCACTCCATCTCTCTCTCCCTCTCTCTTTCCCTCACTCTCTTCTACAGAGAAGCCAGATCAGCCAGATTCCCACCAAGTACAGCGCAGCCGCGTCCGCCAAGTTCCTGATCCTGACAGTGGTGTCTATCCTTTGCATCGTGGCTGTGCTGCTGGCCTCCATCGTGGTCTACTGCCTCCGACACCACTCTTACCTCAAGCTCAAGGAGAAACTCACCAGCCTGGGAACAGACACAGGCAGCGATGCTACGTCCACCTATCAGGTAGGAGAATATATATCAGACGTTATGTTGTGTACACTTCACAGGAGGCTGGTGAGGGGAGGACGGCTCATATTAATGGCTGGAACGGAGCAAATGAAATGGCATCAAACACATGGTATTTGATACCATTGCAACTATTCTGCTCCAGCCATTACCACGAGACCATCCTCCCCAATTAAGGTGCCACCAACCTCCTGTGTTACACCTGTTTATCTACTTGTGGTTTGTGGTGTAATTTACTTTTTCATTTTTCATTTGTAGAGTAGTATGCATTTCTTCCATTCCTTTTTGAGCGTTTGGGAATTTGGAAAATGGAAAACGATATGAACCCAACAGGTTTGCGGGTGGCATTGTCTGTCTGTGCTGGTAGTCATTTCAATTCCCCTCTCTAACAGGTGTAATTATCCTACGGCCTGAAAGTCCAGTTGTGAAATTCAATTTATAGAATCCATTATTAAGTGCCTTTTTAAGCAAAGAATTAGATAGAAATTTCTGCCACTGACCATTCTCCCTGATCTGTTTAAATGAGAGTGGTCCTGTGAGCATTCATTTTAGAATGAGCAGGGCCACAGCCCTTCTCTTTGGTACTTACATTTTACAGCACTTTAGGTGCTGTCCTCAAGTCATTCTAATATGTATAAATAATACTAGCTTAGGGTATTCAACTTTAATGTTTCTTTCTACTTTCAAATATATTCTATTTGACTGTGACATATTTGGATGTATTTCATATTGACCAACAAGGTGGCTGGATAGTTTTATTAGTCTTAAATATTTTTCATAATCCACTTACTGCTGGGCTCCTGCACATTTCCGCTTAATTGATGTTTACTGGGCCTTTACAGACTTTGATTACGAGTCAGTAGCTTTTCCTAAGGCATTTAACACCTTGGCCATGCAACTTAAACCAATGCCAATATTGTATATTTTGATATTAAGTCATTTCACTAACATACTACACATGAAATTACAATACAATGCTTGGTTGTTATCCCTTTGCTGCTATGTTACACTCTCATAGTAGCTGTGTAGCATCCATCCTAAGGATATATAGAAGGATTCCCTTGACTGAATTGAGTGTGTGTGATTGTGTGTGTGTGTGTGTGTGTGTGTGTGTGTGTGTGTGTGTGTGTGTGTGTGTGTGTGTGTGTGTGTGTGTGTGTGTGTGTGTGTGTGTGTGTGTGTGTGCGCGCTGGCCCAGCACAAGGGAGCAGGGGACTCTTTAAAGCTACATGCAATTAAACCAGAAGGGTAGCAGCGGGCAGTTTGACGACCGTACTACACACACACATCACTGAGTCACACTTACATTCTCACAACCTCACTGCATGCTAATGACCCAGGCCCTGGGTGCGTCTGTCTGAGCCTCTGAGCCATGGTCACACACACACACACACACACACACACACACACACACACACACACACACACACACACACATATATATATATATCACAGAAATCTCTATGCCTTAGGTCTCAGCGTCTCTAAGTTGTCAGCCATATTGTCCTGTGATATGAAAATATGATGTTCAACTGGTTGACACTGAAAGAGAAACGCTTGATTGACAGGCTGCCTGCTGTCCCTATATTGTGGATGATGCCTGTCTGTCAGCCAGTCTCCAGTCCCCTGGATTTCCAAGAGAAACACGGGAACTGCCTGCTGAACAGTCTACTGAGGTTGATGTTATCCCTCTCTGGCCTTCTGCATCTCTCTCAATTCAATTCAAGGGGCTGTATTGGCATGGGAAACATGTGTTAACATTGCCAAAGCAAGTGAGGTTGATAATATACAAAAGTGAAATAAACAATAAAAATGAACAGTAAACATTACACATACAGAAGTTTCAAAACAATAAAGACATTACATAGGTCATATTATGTATATTTACAATCTCTCTCTCTCTCTCTCTCCACCATATTGAGTCAGAGGGCCTCTGTTTGTTTTAGCGCATGGGCAAAGCCTAATAAATAACATAAATACAAACTAATATTTCATGTAAATGCAACCCATTGTTTAATCTTGTTCCAAGTACATTTTTCACTTTTGAATTCCCACATTTCTAAAGCAATGAAACCAAATCCTTGTAAATCATGAAATTAAGTTGGTTAAAAATCAAGACATAATGACCTCAAGCACATTCTGTGCATAACACTTTTAGATATATTGGCCCCAATATTGGAAATCTAACAGGTGATTTTGTATCCACTGTCCCATTAAGCCACGCCTCCAAATATTTGAATAGGCTGCCACCGCTACATTTCCCACACCGCTACATTTCCCACACCGCTACATTTCCCACACCGCTACATTTCCCACACCGCTACATTTCCCACACCGCTACATTTCCCACACCGCTATAGACGACGGTTTGCCTGACAACGTCACAAAAATGATGTGCGCGCATTGCAGAGGCAGAAGGCTGTGTGTTTTTCTGATTCTGAACAGTCAGATAGCTGCCGTGTGGGGAATCGTAGGTTGGTTTCAGTTAGTTGTATTGTATTGTTGTATTGTTCTTGATGCCATGTCTTGTTTGGAGGTGACTTATGTCACAGCTATGCTAATATATACAATTCCCTAGCTAGCTAATCAACAGCTGTATTGATGTATTGTGCATTTTTTTTTAAATGTTTTCAATAAACATTTGGTGACTAAATATAGTTTACAACCTTGTCTGTTTTGCCGCCAAAGTTGCACACGCATCGGTTTTGTTGCTAAACAACCCACCCGTCTATGCAATGCGCATAAGGTGTTGAAAGCAAATAAGAAGCTTTTATTCAATAGAAAAAAATCACATTGATCGGTCAAATGAGTTATTTTATTTCAGACAAGTTGAATAGCATAGGTTGGTCGAACCAAAGCGTCATTTTGGATCATGCCATTCATGCCTTTACAGTGTAGTACACTATACAGGGAATGGGTTTCCATTTGAGATGCTACCATGGACTGGTGTTGGAGGCTCGCTAGTCTCTCAGTGACAGACTACGTCAACATAAATGGTACCATAGATCTGTCATGGTACAAAGGGATGCGTGAGATCACGAGCAGCTTTAGTTCCGGGGCTTATTTAGAAGAATCACGACTTCGCAGGTGTTAGCATCTTTCGAATTTCAGATTGGGAGGGGACATTTGGCCCAAAGACTTGCAAAGAGAGAGGGTGGGGCACTTTGTTCTGGTTCCGATCCTCGTTCTATCTCTTCTCTTAACACGTATGGACCCAGAACTTAATCGAGCTTCTGAACATTTACACAAGACTGGGTTTACCGAGATCAGAAGCTCGCATACACTGGCCACTCTTCACAGATACTTCCACTGCCCAGGATGGTATATGGTTGCTTCCCAAATGGTACCCTATTCCCTATTTAGTGATTTAGGGCTCTTGTGTCTTTCTGTCTGTGTATTTGAAATCAAATGATAGAAGATAATGATATTATTTTATGTCAGGCCAGACTTTATTTTGTGAGATAGCTAGTGCGTTCTGTATCATCTGAACCAAATGCATTGGAATACATTTCCATCATCTAATCGATTTTTACAAGGTAAACTTGAACAAAAAATCTGTGTTCAATTCCAGATTTTGAGAAATATTAGATTTACACATTCAGAGCTTGTTTTCAAACATCAGTTGAAGGAATGAATAATGTAACATCTGACAACTGTTCCAATGTCTGTCTCAGGCTCACACGTCAGAAAACAGATTTATCTATCAATCCAGGGTTTTTGTTTTGAGAATTTCTCCATATTCTGCAATATAACATGGAGATCAACCATATACAGTATAACAGACTGACACCAGGGGAGCATCCCAAATGGCACCCTATTCCCTACATAGGGCACTACTTTTGACAAGGCTCTGAAAAAACCAAGGTAATACACTATAGAGGGAATATGGTGCTATTTGGGACACAGCGCTGTTCATTTCTCCTTGGCCTGGGTAGTGCCATACTAAAGCTGTAAATAGGTCTTATTTAATTTAAACCTGACCTTGGTGGAACGTTTTTCTTTTTCCTCCTCGTCTGTTTCATTTGGGTTTTTAGCAGGCAGCTAATTGAATATCTCAGGGGAGGCCATTTTCATATGGGGCCTTTTTAATTAGGACTGATGGTGGTAACCACCAAGTCCACCCTGTAGAGTTGTTGGAATGTGAATGTTACAGCCTGCGGTAATGGTGCGGCTGTCTGGCTGTCTGGAATGGAGCTGTAGCAGAGGGATGGGGGAGAGGAGAGGCAGGCCTTACCTGGTGGCTGCTGGGAAAGACAGGCAGGCAGGCAGACAGACTGACAGATTTTGTAGAATTGAGTTGTTATAAGCCACTCGACTTATAGCATGTTAATAGATTGGAAATATGACGGGCTGGATTCCTGTATTTCTCTATAATGTGATTCCTGTATTTCTCTATAATGTGATTCCTGTATTTCTCTATAATGTGATTCCTGTATTTCTCTATAATGTGATTCCTGTATTTCTCTATAATGTGATTCCTGTATTTCTCTATAATGTGATTCCTGTATTTCTCTATAATGTGATTCCTGTATTTCTCTATAATGTGATTCCTGTATTTCTCTATAATGTGATTCCTGTATTTCTCTATAATGTGATTCCTGTATTTCTCTATAATGTGATTCCTGTATTTCTCTATAATGTGATTCCTGTATTTCTCTATAATGTGATTCCTGTATTTCTCTATAATGTGATTCCTGTATTTCTCTATAATGTGATTCCTGTATTTCTCTATAATGTGATTCCTGTATTTGTTTTGTATATTTTTCTATAATGATATTATATGTACTTAAACTGAAGCTGAGTGGTAGCACACCATATACTCGTTCCAGTGAATGGTACTGAGGGAATGGGTTCTGGTAAAACAAAGACAGACCTAATTGCCATGGTTATGGCTTGGAAAGCCAGTGGATCAATGTCACAGGGAGGATAAGGATAAATAGTGAGATAAGATATCAACTGTAATGAAATTGCTTGTGATGTCACTCACAGCCAGTGTTAATCATTGTTATCGCTCTCCTAATGACTGGAGCATGTGCAGCTCGACGTCCTCTGGCTACATCCCCAGCTGCATTAGATCGCTGCTCCCCGACAGACATCCTCATTCGGCCGTGACTGAGAAAAATGATCATTTCAACTCATGGAGTAAACGTTATAACTGTTTCAGTATTTCTTAAATATTTCTCGAATAATACTTCAGTATTACTGAAAGAGCAGGTTGAACCCACGCTGGAATACAGAAATACTCCAATTATACCACAGAAGGCCTTTTGTATAGTAAGCCTTTGGTATGTCGTTGACGCTGATAGTATGCGATCTGTAAATGTTAACGTACGCAGTATCAAACATTATAATACAGCCATCAAACCCCCATTGGTTGTGAATGTGCCCACCGAGGTAGTGTACAACAGGGACATAACTTTAGTGACGGCTGCCGTTTCCTTGGAGATGGTCAGTAACACGAGAACCTCATTCAAGAAGCAGCCTTTGGAATGTCTACATTTGAAAGCCTAATAGTAAACAATTTAATGTATACCATCAGAAACCAAAAGAAGATCCATTGTTTTGTAATGGCAGAAAACGTTAGCATATGAAAAACCTGTATTTCAAACGAACAGAGTAGCATATTCGTCAGTTAACTTTGTAACTGTGCTTGTGTCCCTTCCTAGGAACTGTGTCGTCAGCGGATGTCGGTCAAGCCGCCGGCGGAGTGTCCAGAGCCGATGCACAGTGTGGCGCCCCAGTTCAGCGACGGGGGGCCCATCGTCAGCCCCTCGGCACGAAGCTCCACCTCCTCCTGGTCTGAGGAACCCGTCCACTCTAACATGGACATCTCCACTGGTCACATGATCCTGGTAAACATCCGTACCGCTACTGACTCACCCTATCACTGTCTGCCTGTGTGTCTCTCTCTACCTCTCTCCATCTGTCCTTCTTTTTCCATCTTTCTCTCTCTCTCTCTCTCTCATTACATCCGCATTTCTATGAGCATGCTTCTTCCACGTCTTCTCTTCCCACATATTCAAATGTTCATTGATTGTGAATAACTCTGTCTACCATTGTAATTGCAGTGTATATCTGTTCTTCACATAGCTCTATCTACATGCATTACACGCTCTTCACAATATGTGATAGAAGGGCCCTGGGATGTGTTCAATAGGCATGAAGCTCTTAATTGCCCCTGAGATTTACACCAGGAATATGTGAGACACACAGACACGCAGACACACACACACACACACAGGTCGGCCCTCTGAATGGAGCAGCAGTGTAAGGTGAGAGAAAGCTCTGTGAGCTTCAGTCCATTGGACAGCTCCCTGGCAACATATAGTAATGTGTGCTGCTACTCAACTGAGCCCAGTTTCTACAGATTGGCCAAATTGTTTGTCCCTTCCTCCTACGTACGGCAGTTGAAATATGAGAATGAAGTAAGCCACGAGGCCGTCGTTGGAGAGAGACTGTTCACTGTTCATGAGACTGCGGCTGGCTATGGTTGGTTGGTATATATTGGAGCCAGGCCAGGGAAGTGAAAGGAAATGACCCATGAGGCGTGAGCCACGCTTCCCGCCCTCCCACCCCCGGCTGTGCCCCACCCCCTCCATCATTCTAAATGCCCTGCTTCATCACAATCTGCATGAGACTGTGGGAGGTCCAGGGGCACGCTCCTACTCCTCTTTCTTCTTCTGCCATGAATCTCCTCTCTTCTCTCTCATCTCTCTCTCATCATCTCTCTCCTCTCTCTCCTCTCCTCATCTCTTCTCTCTTCATCTCTCTCATTTTTCTCTCCTCTTGTCTCTCTCCTCTCTTCTTTCTCTCCTCATCTCTCTCTTCTCATATCTCTCTTCTCATATCTCTCTCTTCTCATATCTCTCTTCTCATATCTCTCTTCTCATATCTCTCTCCTCATATCTCTCTCCTCATCTATCCTCTTTTATCTCCCCCTCTCTGCTATCCTCTTTCATCTCTCCCCTCTCTCTCTCCTCCATCCTATTTCTCCCACCCTCAACAACAACAACTGTTACTGTGATCCATCTGCCAGTAAAATAATGCCAACTTTTTGATTGAGTGGTGTTGATGTTTCCCTCTTCTGTTATTTTCCTATGTTCTGGGCTCTTTCTGAAAAGTGACTGTTAATCTAGCCACAGTGAATGTTCTGAGTAGTTTCCCCTGTCATATTATATGACCAGTCAGACCTGAACAACCATCTGAGGAGGGCTCATATTGAGTTATCACAGGCAGTGCAGAGAGACAAACATGTCGTCAGTACCAGCAGTCCAAGCTTCACACTTGCGCTACAGTACGTTGTGGAGTGATTCATATTCTGGGGTTCAGAAAAAAAAACTGATTGCTTTCTAGGTTTATTCACCCCAAATTAATTGCCTGTAATGCTTCAAATCCCACTCTATCATGATACCCGACTGATTTGTATTAGACTATTGCCTTGCACCATCTTATCTATGTTAATGTATTACTTTGTCCCATGGTACTTGTTCAGAATCTGACTTCATACAGACATTTGGCTGTGTCTTAAGCAGATGAACATACTCTATATATAAAGCACATTATCTTGTCTTTTGTTGCTGGCCCAGTAATTGTTCTAGATTATACCTCGTGGAGTCTATAGAGATTAGGGATTTGCGAAGCTGCCGAGTGGGAAGTTATTTAGAAGATAGTTGAGTATGTTATGTGAGGGTGTGTGGGTGTGGTGTAATTTGGAGTGTTGATTTACACCACCATTTTGCAGGCACAAAGTGCGTTCCAAATATGAAGAAATATGCTGTTGAATCACTTTAATGCAGGACAGGGAGCGTTCATGCTGGAAAGCACCATGTGTTCAGGAGTAAAAGGTCTTAATCTTCCATGATACCCGCTATTCCATGGTTGTGTCCCAAATGGCATCCCATTCCCATTGTCATGCACTCCTTTTGATGGGCCCCTGTTCGAAAGTAGTGCACGGTATAGGAAATAGGGTGCTGTTTGGGACGCATCCCAAACGAGCTTAAGCCAGTACGAAGGAAAGTGGCCTTATTATAATAGTGTTGTTAGCGGCATGTGATGCTGCAGCTTCCTCACTGTAGTTTGTGATGCTGCAGTTGTACACAGTTGTTCCCGTCCTTTTCCTGTCACCTCCGTGCTTGCGTCCCAAACGGCACCCTCGTCCCTACGTAGTGCACTCCTTTTGATGGCCATACGGTGCCACTTGTGACACATCCAGTCGGTGTAAAACCAAGCAGCTCCTATGTGCACCTGTCCTTCTTTCACCCAGGTGCTCTAGTCTCGTTCATTACGAGGCTCTAGCCCTGCCACGACGTCATCGACGGCCCTGAGCTGAGCACTAGCTCCTCATCGAGCGTTATTTCATTCTGATTTTATTGAGCACCTTTTGGCAGCTGTAAACCCAGCAGTAAAGGGATTAGCCAGTGTTTGCCTGACACATGGTGATCTCAGCACCTCCTGATTGGATTGCAATAATCCCTTTACACAGTACAAAACCCCATTACTCTGGCATTAACGCAGAGGAGAGTGTGGCTGTCTGATGCCTGGGAGGGCTGGTGGAGTGGTAGGGGATGGAGGGGTAGAGGTGGAGGGGGTGAGGTTATCCGGGTAGGGTAACAGTGCAGGATGAAGGTGCTATTCGATAAGGGGCTAAATCAAGGAAGGGTCATGGATTCATGGCCTGCTAAAATATTGAGCCTGTATCGCAGACTGTGTTCAGTGTGTCAGCACATAGTGTAATATGTATTGATATGATATGATATGGAGGCCGGGACATATTGGGATAGCGTGGGCAGGGATTAAAGTAGCATTGGTGTGTGTGGTGTGTGTGTGTGGTGAACCTAGTGCTTTCTGAATCATAGTGAGAAGGATCCAGCCACGGGTGAGTCCCAAATGGCACCCTATTCCCTAACACCATAAGGTGCGCTATTTGGGACGTAGATAAGATATCTGTCCAGGACAGATTCTATTTCAACAAATACCCAATATATCCTGTTAGGAGAAAGTCCATTAAGCCTCTCTAAGTACTCACCATGAATCTAGATGATGTTCTCCCCATTGTAATCTTATGTTATTAATAGAACGACATTAGGGCTGTCCCAAATGGCACCCTATTCCTTATATAGTGCACTACTTTTGTTTTGACTAGATCCCTATGGGTAGTATGGTAGTAGTGTACTACGTAGGGAATAGTGCACCATTTGGGGCGTAGGCTAGGAGTCCTTTTAGGATGCTCTTTTGTTTTGTGTTATAGAGATATTCCCGGTGAGTGTTAGATACTTTGTGTATGGACCCTGGATCATCAGTGATGTCCAGCAATCATCTCAGCCCAACTGTCCTCTTCCAACAGAGAGGAACAATAGCTTGTCTACCCTGATGGCCCCTGTGCTGAAACATTCTATGTTTCACATTTAGCTTTGACAATCTCATTAGCGGCAGTTAATCAAAGTCAGTCCTCCTGACTTAATTATGAATAGAGCAGGAGAGGTAATGGTCTTGGCTGAATGGCTTGTCATTTAGAGGAAACTATTCCTGTCCTCTTACCAGGACCATGTAGACCCCATGAATAAATGGGAGGAGTTTGGGTTATGAGCTCACTTCTCCTCTCATAAAGACACACACACACACACACACACACACACACACACACACACACATATATATAGGAATCAAATGCCACAAAACATTTGCATTACTAGAATTAATATAATGTCTGCAATGTCTGCAATGTCTCAGCTCCTGCTGAGTGAAGAATACTATATTTCAAGTATCCTTATTGTGTCTACACCTTGCTTTTCATTGCTTCTTCTTGGCCAGGTAGCTATTGTCTTCTCTTCCCTCCCTGGTCTTACATTGTGGAAGAATACACACCAACTGATAAACCAAATGGGTACAACTGTAGTTATTTCATCCATATTGAATCCATATGTTTTCCGTCCTCCCTAGTTTTACATGGAGGACCACCTGAAAAACCAGAATCGTCTGGAGAAGGAGTGGGAGGCTCTGTGTGGGTACCAGGCTGAGCCCAACGCCTCCACTACAGGCCTGGGGGCCGGGAACACAAAGAAGAACCGCTCCAATGCTGTGGTGGCCTGTGAGTTATTTTACTCTTCTTTTAAAAGAGGGGGGCGGTCCCAATCCTTCCGTATTCTTCCATGTTTATTGGATAGAGAGGAAAGGTAGAACAGTGTGTTCTGAAAGAGCCGTGAATGGGATTTGAACCCCTTCTCCCAGCGGTATAGAGAGAGGTTCTCCTGCTCCCCAGACCTAAGACAGCTTTACCTTCATCTTGCACTTTGATTTGTCCCTGCATTATAGGTGACTGACCTCTGAGTTAAAATACTGTCTTAAAATGCTGTTAGATATCATGTTACTGTCAATTGCACCCATCTGAGACTACGTTATATGATATATGGAGCAGGTTTCTTTTAGGTTTAAGTGATAAAGGTTATGTTTGAGTATGTTTTTGATTATTTCAGTATTCCAGTACTTGAAACACACTGCAGGCAGGCTGGGTCGGGTGCTGACGCCTTGTTGAGTTGGTGCAATAATTCCTCCATTCATATTTCAGATGATCACTCAAGAATAACCTTGAAGGTTGAAAACAGCCAAGGCAATTCAGATTACATCAATGCCAGCCCAGTTGTAAGTATCTTATCTGCTTTATACTGAGGGTGTGGCGTGCTGTGCTGACAGCCCAACAGGGATTTAGAATGAACAAAAGCAAAGCAGTGTTTGTTCAATATAATATTTGAACGCTTGCTTAGCTTTACTAAGATGCTTTGTATTTCTTATACACACTGTGTTTCATGCATTGAATATTCTTTATTTTTCACCCCCAAAAAAAAATAAGGTGTGAATATTCACATGGGGAAAGTTTGAGAAAGGGTACAATGGATGGTTCGCCCTATGCATGATTGAAAGCACAGTTGATGTGTAAAGAACTGAGATATTACTATTCTTCACCCTGAATGACGCCGATGTTGGTGCATGTGTTGTTGTTTACTGTTTGGCACGGCTATGCAGTTCATTTTTGGGGGGTTTCGATGTTGCATATGCACACTAAGTGTATAAAACATTAGGAACACCTTCCTGAGTCCCCCCCCCCCCTTTTGCCCTCAGAACAGCCTAATTTCCTCAGGGCATGCGTTCCACAGGCATGCTGGCCCACACTCGATGTACAGTATATTCAGGTTTAGTTGATTACTATTATTTAGTTGATTGG